>NC_133450.1:8637624-8937749 GCF_048565385.1 Saimiri boliviensis | reverse complement strand
CTACGGCCCCTTCTGTGTCCACCTGTGCGGAAACTGACATGCCACAGTTTGCTGGGCGGCCTGTCTCCCAGCCTTAGTGAGCCTCTACAGGGGAAGAAAGGTGGCCAAAAAAAAAAAAAAAAGATCTCTTTTTTTTTTGAGACAGTGCTCTGTCACCAGGCTGGAGTGCAGTGGCGCAATCTTGGCTCACTGCAACCTCCACCTCCTTGCTTCAAGCAATGCTCCTGCCTCAGCCTCCTGAGTAGTTGGGACTACAGGCACGTGCCACCACGCCCAGCTAATTTTTGTATTTTTAGTAGAGATGGGGTTTCACCATGTGGGCCAGGATGGTTTCAATCTCTTGACCTTGTGATCCACCTGCCTTGGCTCAGAGTGCTGGGATTATAGGCATGAGCCACCGTGCCCGGCCTGGTTCATCTCTTTCATGCTGGGTCATGCAAGGGGTTTGACAAGGAAAAAAAAAAACCAGCTCTTCAGTAGCTGTTTACTGAACACAGGATTCCAAAATCTGAGCCTGACCCAGAAGAGAAGGCGTGGCCTCACTTCATGGAACTTTCAGTCTGTCTTGGAGGCACTGGTAGACCAGCCACTCCAGTCCCCATTTCTGCCTTCCTAGGTGACCCCACTTTTATTTAGGGCAGCAATAGGCACCTCTTAAAAAGTAAACAAATATTCCAGAGCTTTGGGAGGCTAAGCGAGAGGATTGCTTGAGACCAGGAGTTTGAGACCAGCCTGGGCAACATAGTGAGACTCTGTCTCTACAAAAAATTTAAAAAGCAACTAGCCAGGTGTGGTGGTGTGTGCCTGTAATCCCAGCTACTGAGAAGGCTGAGGCAGGGGAATCGATTGAGCCCAGGAGTTTGAAACTGCAATGAGCTCTGATTGCACCACTGCACTCCAACCTGGGCAACAGAGAGATACCCCGTCTCTAAAATGAATGAACAAACAAATTCTATTTCCCAAATTCTCCTAAAGCCACGGGTGTCCACGTGATGTGGTCTTGCCAGTGAGCTATAAGCAGACGTCTCCTGGATGGGGATCCCAGAAAGGTTATTACTATTGCGATGAAAATGGACGAGCTCCCAGGCAGGCCCCACTTTGCCCTTTTTCCTTCCCAGTCCTCCTGTCTGAAACCCTGATGAGATGCCTGCAGCTGCTGCCCTGTGAGCAGGAGGGAAAAGCCACAGCAAGGATGGTGGAGCAGGTGGGGAGCAGGCACTGGGGACCCTGTGTGGGATGAGAAGTTTCCTTTCTATTCAAAAGGTGCTGGAAGCCACTGGAGGCGTTTAAGCAGTGAAGTGGCGTGGCCTGATTTCCGTTATACAAAGCTGACCCCAGCTGCTGCTGCGTGGCGAGTGCAGTGGGAGGGCAATACTGAAGGCAGGGACCTGGCCTGGAGAGTCCACCCTCCTTCAGCCTGGAGGAACCCGTTTCCATAGAGATGCCCATTGGCCTGGCTCTTATGGTCCCTTCAGAGCCCAAACATTGCTGGAAACTTTGCCCAGGAATGTGATGCCTGGGGCCGCAGAGAATACACCACGCCACCTTTGCGTGTCCATTCTGCAGATGAGCAGTACCGACCCAGGGAGGCCTAAGGCTGCTTAGCTCTAAA
This sequence comes from Saimiri boliviensis, assembly GCF_048565385.1. Lineage (NCBI taxonomy): Eukaryota > Metazoa > Chordata > Mammalia > Primates > Cebidae > Saimiri > Saimiri boliviensis. Next base: position 8,936,137 of record NC_133450.1, on the reverse strand, counting down.
TAATGGCTCGCTCATCCAGTGTTTCCCATCTGGGGCTTAATCACTTGTGGTTAGAGACGGAGCCCTATGTTTGGTCAAGAAGGGATGGGGGCTGCAAGTAGAGGAGGGCATCAGTGAGGCCCAGGAGTGAGACTTTAGTCCAGCAGTGAAGTGGTGCTGGCCCAGACTGGGGTGGCCGTGAAGAGATGGAGGAACATGGACAGACTGGGGTGTGTGTTGGGGGTGGGATTGTCAGGGACTTGCCGATTGCTTGGGTGTGGGGGATGAAGAGAGGAATTTGAGATAACTCTGGGATATTTTGCTTAAGCACGAGTGGGTGGTGGTACCATTGACAGAGGTGGGATGTCTACGGAGCAGAGAGGAGGAGCAAGTTTGAAGGAAAAGCCAAGAGTTTAGTTTTGGCCATCTGTATTAATTTTGAGATGGCTCCTAGTCATTCTCCCATAGTGGAATCCACTCCCACAGTTGAATACACTCCCATGGTGGAATCCACTCCCACTGTGGAATCCACTCCCTCAGTGCAATACACTCCCACAGTTGAATACAGTCCCATGGTGGAATCTACTCCCACTGTGGAATGCACTCCCACAGTGGAATCCACTCTCACTGTGAAATCCACTCCCACAGTGGAATCCACAAGGAGTGGCTGAGGACTGGAGATGTGGACACATCCAGTCATGACAGAGACCTAGCATTTTATGCAATTGGATGGGATGAAGTTATCTTGGGACCACTGGGAAAGGAAAAAACAAAGAGGTCCATGGATTTGCCCTGAGATTTTTCTGCCCATAGAGGGTTGGACATGGAGGCAGAGTTGGCCAGATAGACTGAGAAGGAGTGGACAGGGAGTAAGAAGAAACCCAGAAGAAGAAGGAGTGGAGGCCAAATACAAAGCACAATAAGAAGTGGGAAGAGGTCCTGTATCAGTCACTACTGAAAGGTCAAGTGAAAGGAAGAGAATGTGGACTGGACACAGTGGTGACATGATGAACGCTGAGTCAGCTAAGCCATGGGAACAGAATGCCCACTAAGAAGGTGGAAGCAGGAACTGCAGATAATTTTTTAAACACTTTTTGCAGCGAACGGGAGCAGAACACTGAGATGGAAGCTGGAGAGAGAAGAGGAGCCCAATGGAGCTGTTCATGTAGCACAGGAGATCCTGAAGAAGCCCGCTGTGGATGACCTAATGGAGAAGGAGGAGGGGATGTGCAGAAAGACGAGGTACCTATGGTTCAGGTGACAGAAGTGGGATCCAAGCCCCACCTGGAGGGAATGGCCTTGGGCAGAGCAGTGGCCTTGGTCCACAGGAGCAAGAGGGAGGCTGCCAGGTTTCATGATGGGAAGATGGCCTTTGTGATTGATACTACTTTCTGAACAAAGCATGAGGCAAGTGGAGTTGGGGTGGTGAGGGGTATGGGGAGAGGAGAAAGGCTGAGACAGTTGCTCTAGAGAAGGAAAGCGCACACCTAGGCCACGAGACAACCGTAGCAGTGCTGCAGAGCAACGCAGGGCCCAGTGGGATGCCAGGCTATGAATTTAGAGGAAGCCGGTTTCTTTTTTCTCTACCTTTATTTTGCTGCATGGGTGCAGGCATTGAGCAGGTGGGTGATTGGATTTAACCAAGGTTGGACGTGGTCTTTAAGTATGACGAAGCAAGGGGAGAAGAGAAGATGAAAGATGGCTGTGATGGCAGAGGGCTGGTGGTGGTGACAGAGGAGGGTGAGGGGTGGGAGGGCGTGGTGAGGTGGAGGGATTGCTTGTCATCTGGATTGCTGGTCACCTGGTGGGATGCTTGAAGTGGAGACCATGTGGGTGGTGCAGTTTTCACAATGGTACAACGTGTGATGGCCATGGGAGTAGGTGGGGAGGAGGGGGACAAATGGTTGGACCAACCTGTAGAGGGACAGAGAAGCCCCAGTGTTGGGTGGATCTGCTGAGTGGATGTTGAAGTCACCAAAACTGATGACAGGAGGGGGTGGGGAGGGCAGATGTGTCAGTTGAGTCTGTGTTGAATGCGAGGTGCAACCCGTGGGCAGTGGCGAGAGGTCAAGTCTGTGGACATGGATTCAGAGGGGATGGGGCTTTGTAGGGGATAAGGGAGGGCAAATGTTTCGGGAAAAGCAATGGCAGGGTCCGTGGGGGTGTGGGAAAGGAAACAGGGGGAACTGGCGTATCGGGGGCAGCCGAATGTCAGTGAGGACAAGAGTTCAAAACAGAGGCTGAGGGTATGGGCTGCTTGTGATGACAGGGCCCGAGCCCCCAGCACCGAGACGGGGTGCTGTTCCTGGAGGCTGGAGGTCTCAGTTTCTGTGGGAGGCTCGGATCCCACATTCCTTTGGTTCCCAGTTCCTCAGAAGCAAAATGAGGTCACGGTCACTTGTGGGTAGGTGATAGGACGCTACAGGATGAGGGGTGTGGGTTCCACCCTGGGCTTGCTGGAGCTCTCTAGCTGTGCTCAGGCTAATGGGCGTGGAGTGCCCAGCCAGGCAGACCCACCAGGTGGTAGGAGGAGGCTAATGGGCGTGGAGTGCCCAGCCAGGCAGACCCACCAGGTGGTAGGAGGAGGCTAATGGCCTCACTTGCGGTGGGAGGCCCTGCCCTCCACGATGTCCAAGTTTTGCAGGTAAGAGATGAAACGCATTTCGAGGGTGACTGAGCACTGGCCGCTGTGCTTCGGCTTGGCAGGCACCCACGGCACAGGTGTGTGGGTAATTGTGATACATGGGAAGATACACAGAGCCGCCAGCCCTGGGCTGGCCTCGGGGGCAGGAGCAGAGAGGGGCTGGGCATAGGTGGGACAGGGACGTTACCTTCTTGCAATGGGAAGACACCTCAGGGCATAAGCCCGGGTTGGCGAGAACATTTGCATTTCTTTAGACAAATGCCAGAGACAGGGGAAACAGCCTAGAGGCGCCAGTTTCCATAGAGATGCCCATTGGCCTGGCCCTTATGGTCCCTTCACAGCCCAAACACTGCTGGAAACTGCCCAGGAAGAGAGACCCGGAGTGGCCTAAGGCTGCTTAGCTCTAAAATAATGGCTTACTCTTCCAGTGCTTCTAATCTGGGGCCTAATCACTTGTGGTTAGAGAGGGAGCCCCACATTGGGTCAGGAAGGGGTGGGGACTGCAGGTAGGGGAGGGCATTGCTCATGCCCAGAAGAGAGAAGAGGCTTCCTGGAGGAAGCAGATCTGAGCAGGACCTGGGAGGATAAGCTGGATTTGGGGAGCTGTGAGGATGGGCAGGGCCTTCCTCAGGGAGGGGATAGAAGGGACAAAGGGGTGGCAGTGGAAGAGCCAGCATGTTGCTAGGACAGTGAGGGGTTTGCTGAGTGTTTCCAGGCTGCAGAATTAATTGTTCAACTTGGCTGCTTTTGCACAGCTTGATTTAGGTGATCTCTTAGGCTGCTGTCAGCCCAGCTACCTTCTTTAGACTCTAAGCTTGTTGGCTGGAAGGGAAAAGTGTTCATCTGGTCTGCTCCGGTGGTCTCACTTAATCTTCTCATTAGCTCCTAGAAGCAGATCCTCTTGGCTGTATTGTGTAGCTAAGGAAGCCGAGGAGCCACTGAAAGCTGAGGGCTTGACCCCATCCCTCTCACTGCCTACAGGGCTATAGACAGAGCTAGGAGCATGCATTGTGTTCTCCTGACTGAGTATCCAGAAGAGAGAAGGCTCAGGTGATCCCAAGGGCATCCCCTCAAAGTCTGATGATCCTCTGCCCCTTGTCGGGGCTGCCTTGCAGAGCAGCAGGAAGAGCTATGAAGTCAGAAGCCCAGGCCAGGACACCAGCCCTGCCCCTCACTGGCTGGGCCACCATGAACCAGTCAATTCCCTCTCTGCCTCTGATGCCCAATCTCTAGCATGCAGTGTTGGGCTGAACAATCTCCAAGTCCCTTCAGCTCTGTGAGCTGGGGTCACTAAGCTTCATTTTTTGCCTCCAGCCTGCTCGAGGCCGAGAACCTGGTTCGTGCCTGCCTCTGAACCTCCCCAGCCATGGATTTGATACTTGGTCTCCTCTTGCCTAAACATGTCAGAAGCTGAGACCTGTCTCATCATAGCCTCAAGCCAGGGGGTATTGTCTCAAATAGGCTCACCTGCTGGTCCCAGCCCCATCCCTCATGAGCCTTTTAGATCTGCATTCCCCGTGGAAAGCAGACATTCACCCAGCCGTGCATGTGGTAGATCCACCGGGGCTCTGATACTAGCAGCTGTCATTGACTGAATGCCTGCTATGTCAGACACGTTCCGTATTTTGCATCTGCACACACTTCCTGCCAGGAATGGAGTTGTTTCCCTGTTACGCTGTTGAAAAACTGCAGCCCAGAAAGGTTAAGTGACTTGACTAAGTTCTCACGACTTGGAAGTGGAAGAGTGGGGATTAGAACCCAGAACTCTGTGACTTCAAAGCCTGGGTATCAGTGAGATGGCCGTTCCTGCCTGGGCCCGAGGACCCAGAGACATCCCATCAGTCACCCTACCCACAAGGCACTCTCAGCAGCTTCTCCTCCTCAAGTCTAGGAGTCTACAATCCTGGGCTATTCCCTTCCTGGGGCCCCTCCCCAGAAAGGACAATCAGACCAACTGAGTGATCTTTCTGTGACACCGTGTGGACAGGGGCCTACCTCTCTGGCGTGGGCAGGCAGGCGTGTGCTACTGTCGTCTCTAGGCAGCGATCGGATGAATAACGGATGGTGATTAGCTAAATCATAACATCGCTCATGCCATGCATAAGTGATGAGCCAACTGGTGCCAGGCCGCGATGAGCGGCAACGGGCACCCCCACTTCACCCCCCAGCCCGGAGAAGCCACCACTGCGCTGCCTCCCTGTGTTATCTGGCACATCAAGTGCTGCGACAATGAATATAGATTGACCTTATTATAGCAGCCGGCTGCTGGTGCCAGGCGCAGCCAGGCATACTTTGCACAAATTAAAGGTGTCAGCATGTAATTTACGGTTCATGGCGAAAAGGGGTAGTGGGGGTTGGGGAGGTACTGAGGCAGGTAGAAAGGAAGGTGGGCTGGCTGCAGGGCTGGCACCAGGAGCCCAGGCGCTAATGACAGGAGGCACAGCCGAGATGTCATTTTCCTCCCGGTTTGCTCATTTTTAGCTACTTCTTGCTCAAGGCGGGGGTGGGGGGGCAGCCCCCTCTCCTGAGCTCTCCCCGACACGCTCTGTGTGCATGTGTGCGTGTGTGTATTTTTCAGCTAAATTACTGGTTTTACCTGAAGAGCGTAAAGTAGGTGTGCTAATTTACGGCTCGGCAGATAAAGCTGCAGTGTGCGGAGCTGTCTGGGAGGCCTGTGATCCGACATCATTTTACTAACACACCCGAGAGCAGCTTGACACGTCGAGTCGGGCCTGTGATTAAAGCTGTAGTCTTCTTTCCCCCTCCCTCTCTCTTCTCCAACACGGAGAACAGATTAAACTCTAAGTAATAGATCTCGGTTTTCTTGCCATCCCACTGATATACACAGTACACAGTTTGACACAAAGAGTAAGTTATACATCACAAACAACAGCGTCTGCTCTTTACCGCCCAGAATTAATTTTCCATTTGCTACGCCTCCCTCCTCTCCAAGCCCATTTTCCTGTCCAGCAGGGTTCTCTCCTCTCTTGAAAAGGCAGGGGAGAAGTGCAGGTCAGGCCTGGAAGAGGTGGCTCAGGACAGATAGTTTAACCCCGATGGTTTAAGGATGAGGAAACGGAGGCCTGGAGTGAAGCGACTTCCTGATGTCACCCTTTGTGTCTTTGGTAGAGGTGAGGCTCAAACCTGCCTTCTGGTTGATGAGCCAGGGCCCCTCCCACACCCAGGCAGCGGAGGCTGCCCAAGGAGCTGCTTGGTTGCCCTGCTCTTCGCTGCAACCTGCCAGGCAGACTGTCTCTGCTTCTCTGCCCTGCTCTGTGCCCCACGAGGGGACCTCTCGGGGCTGCCCATGCCTCTGGCCACTGCCTGGGCTTGGCTGGTGGGAGGTCCCAGAATGAGAAGCAATGGTGGGAGGAGAGAGGGGCCGGGCTATTTCTCCCCTGCTTCTGCCTCTGGGAGGCGCGTCTCTGGGAAGAGCTGCCTCCCTCTGTGACTGTGCTCCTGTGGGGCGGCCCTCCTCCACAGCGCCCACTCCTGCTGGCCTCTGGCCACACCATCCTGCCCTGCCCTGCAGGTCTGGGCTGGGGACCGCTGTCAGCTGCTGTAGCCCAGGAGCTTCCCCATCCCTTTCGGATTTCCTTACTCCTGCCCACCTCAGTCACCAGCCCCTCCATCTGTGTCTCCAGTTGAGCCACCTGGGGGAATTCTGTTTCCTCTGGGGACCCTGAGTGACACTGGGGTGGACCCATTCTTTATTGAGGATCTACACTGGCGACCATCTGCCTAAAGGCACATACCGGGAGGAAGGGATCCAGGCCTCCCAGGGTAACACGCGTCCCTCTGGGAGAATCCCCCCGGCTTGCTTTCCTGGCCGCTGACACCCCTTCTCAGGCCTCACCGCAGGGGCTTCGTGTGCCACCTCACGGGAGCCTCGCATGTGGCCCTGTGAGGCAGGGTCTGGCCAGGCCTTCTAAGGGAGGTGGAAATGGAGGCTCAGGGAGGCTACGTCTCTTCTCCAGGGTCACCCAGCCTTGGGCAGCAGAGTCCAGTTCCCAACGTGGGGTTAGCTGGCTCCAGCGCCAAGCAAGTTCCTCTGCACTGTGTAGGAGGTCCGTCTTGCTGAATTCACGTAGAACACACGCACATGTGCACAGCCAGGCACGAACGAGCAGTAAGAGAGCATGGGCACAGGGGCAGGGCCAGAAGTGAGGAGGGTTAGATGTGGCAAATAGGGCTGGGTAAATCCAGGAGGGCATTTTGGAGGAGGCAAATAAGTCCTGGAGAGAAATGGAAACTACATGGAAACACACAACCAGGAGCTTTCTAGCCACGCCTCCATAGACTGGCTGCCCAGAATCAGGGGTGTGCTTTAAAATCAGACTCCCAGGCCTCATCTCTAATGCAGAGAATCAGAATCTCTGGGGGTGCAGCCCAAGAATCTGCTTTGTTTTGCTTTGACATGCAGCTAGTCATGAGAGCCACAAATCGTTCCCACTTCCCCATCTTACGTGTCGGGGAAGTAGGTAAAGGAAGTCCAGAGAGGCCTAGGGACTCGCCCAGGGTCTCACAGCAACCAATTCCAAAGCCAGGGCTGGCGCCCAGGCCGCTGGCTTCCCCGCTCGATGCTCAGCTGATGGCTCATTCACCCTCGGGCTTCTCAGTGGGCAGGGTGGAAACACAGCTTCCCTGGATATGGTCTCAGCCTCCTCCCCCCGCCCCAGCCACCCTGCAGCCGGTTCTCAAGATGGCAAGTGGGGGGTGGATGAAGGTGGTGGCAAAGCGAGAAAGCGCCTGGAATAACACGACATTTCGAAATGTGAATCACTGGCACTTTCTGTTTTCTCCTGCTCCCTCTCTGCACCCTCCCATTCGCCGCACCCCACCAGGCACTCTTTGAGCTGCAGGAGCACCGGGCCTGGACATCCACCCAGTGTGTGAAACCAGCCGGGGAAGCCACCTGAGTGGAAGAGTGGGTGGAGTCTGAGATGAGAGCAGAGACCGGGGCTCTGGGCCTACTGCTGCCCCTTCTTGCTGTGTGACTTTGGGCAAGGCGCTGTACCTCTCTGGACCTCAGCACTGGGATGCTCACCATAAGGCTTGTTGATACCCTTGGGCTGTCACATGATGGGGACCCTGCAGGACATATTCTATCCTGAACCCCTCTTTTGCTCTGTTGTACTGTCATTCCATCGTTTGTATTCTGGTCTTTTGAACCCCGAGTAATGGGACCCCAGGACGTTGCTGGTGGGAGGGTGCTGGGAAAGGGGGAAGCTACGGAGGGGGCAGTTAGGGCTGCTGAGTGGAACGAGGGCCACCCAGCCACTGAATGAGTGTCTGGATGTCCCTCCTTCCCCCGCCAGACTCTTCCTCCACATTCCCTTGACTCAAAAGCTAATGATTCAGAAACAGATCAGCTCTTGGCTCTATTGTCACCATGCAGGCATGAGCCAGAGCAAGCCGGCAGTACCCTGGGGCTCAGGGGGCTCATGCCCTCCTCGGTGTGAAAGGTCACTGGACATTCCATAAGTGCCTCCAGCGCTGGGGCAGCCCCTCAGGCAGCAAGCAGTGAGTTGCCTCCGCGTGTGCTTGCGTCCTCATTCCCAGGTCACGCCTGATTCACCCCCTGTCCCCACAGTCCAACACAGTGCGGGGTGCACAGCAGGGGCCCCAGGGACATCCCTACGTGGAATTCGTGCTGCCTGGCCAGGATCTCCTCTGTGTCAGCAGGCAGGAGCCTTGGTCCCAAGAGGGTTGCCTTTGGGGAAGGCTTTTTTCAGGCCCTTAGTGATGACATTTCTAAAATAGCGGCAGTGGCCAGGCTCACAGGCTGAGGAGCTCTTTCTGCTCTTACCTGCCACAGGGTCCCTCTGCCTCAGCAGGAGAGCAGGCCAGAGTGCAGATTCTGAGTGTGAGGCAGCTGTGCATGTGCAGGAACTCAGACAGGGCTGGCACATAGCAGTTGCTTAGTTAACATCTATGAGGGAAAGGAAGGAGAAGGAGGGAAGAGGCGGACAGAGGGTCGGGCTGGTGTGTGCAGCCCCATCAGCCGGTTCTGTGCCTGTGTGATCCCTCCTGATCCCCCAGCTGACTCCTGCCCACCCTCCTTGACTTCCTCCTGTGGCCTTTGCCCCTCCTCCCGAGAAGGTGATGCTGGAAGGGATGGTGGGGCGGGCACGGGAGAGCGCGCCATAGAAAGTGGAGCTCTGTTCTAGAGACTAGGGAAACTGGGCCATAAGTCTCCAGATCTTCTCTGAGGAGCCCTCCATATAGCGGGAGGTGCTCAAAGCTAAGTGTCCCAACCCCGAACCTGGCAAACTACCTAACCCTAACACCGCACTGACGGCACCCCAGGTGTAGACCTCTGTCTGGGTGGGAGGGATGGTGTTGAGTTTGCCACTGCATGAGGGTGGTGGTGGAGGGTGGGGCTGTAAGAGAGTAAAGCACCCCAGGAAGTGGGAAACCAAGAGTGAGGAGAGTTCCGTGCTCTGGAGCCCAGGGCCTATCTGTGGCTGCTCCTGCTCACCAGGTTTTGTCACCTGGCCACTGGCTCCTCACCATTGATCAGAAACAGTCCTCTGCTTGCCCTTTACGGGCGGCTGGGCTGTGGTCAGAGCACCCGACCCAGGCCGGGGCTGGGCTGCACCAGCATCCTGGCCAGCCCTGCCCCAAATGAGACAGGAAGTGCTTGGAAGTGCCTCTGTAGCTGACAGGGGCCGGGGTAGGGGGACCCTGCCAACAGCTAGCAGGGAGAGTTTGGCTTACGTTTTGCAGTGTTTCCAAGGTCAATTTCTTCTTCCTTGTTACCTGTCCTTCTTGTTTCTCCTAACGGCCATCTGGAAAGAGGATATGGTCCAGAGCATTTCTATTCTCTCTCTGAACCTGAACACAGTTCCCCAAGGATGTGTTATCTTGGCTGGCACAGGGATTGGAGAGGATATGGGGACAGGGTGGGCCCTAGCTTAGAATCCAAGCCGCAGGGACTTTAAAGTCAAGAGAAAAAAACTTGGAAAGCTAACACCGGGTCATTTTACCAATGAGGAAGCACGTCCTAGGGAGGTGAAGTGACTTTCCTAGTGACTTAAAAAACCCACAGAATTGCCGTTTGATAGATGAAGAGACAACGTTATAGCGACAAAATGTGACCTGCCTAGGGAAACACCTTAGTGGCAGAATTCTGGCTGGACCCCAATCACTGGGCTTTGTGCTCCCTTCCGTCCTGCAGGACAGCTCTATGTGTGTGATCTACTGATAAAGTAGTTACGCTCATCTCCACTTACAGATGAGGAAACTGAATCTCAGAACCATGGCATACTTGGAAAATGAGGACTCCTTCAGCTCTGCTAAGATCAGATGCAGCATGTCTGGTGGAGGCCGAGGCCCCGGCTCCTCTAGGAAGCCTGTCCCGACTATTCCAGGGCACGTGGAGTCCTTCCTTCTCCAAAGTCTTTCTGCACTTATTTTGAGTAATAAAAAATAATGCTAAGAAAGAAGCAAGAAAACACTCATGCAATGCTCATGGCACACTGTGTACCATGCCAGCGCTCAGGGGCTCCTAGGGACCACCTTGAGCAAGACTCAGGATGACCTTCCTTTTTTTTTTTTTTTTTTTTTTTTTCCCAGACAGAGTCTCACTCTGTCACCAGGCATCAGGCTGGAGTGCAGTGGCGTGATCTCCGCTCACTGTAACTTCCACCTCCCGGGTTCAAGCAATTCTCCTGCCTCAGCCTCCCGAGTAGCTGGGACTACAGGCGTGTGCTACCACGCCCAGGTAATTTTTTTTTTTTTGCACTTTTTAGTAGAGACAGGGTTTCACCATGTTGGCCTGGATGGTCTCGATCTCTTGACCTTGTGATCTGCCCGCCTCAGCTTCCCAAAGTGCTGGGATTATAGGCATGAGCCACCGCACCCAGCTGAGACTCCTTTTACAGGCAAGGAAACTGAGGGTCAGAGGGCTCACATCCCAACCCATGTCTGTCTGACTCCCAAGTTCAATGTGCTTTTCTCTTACTCAGCCCCATATTCTACTCCTCTAGAATCATTTCCTGAGTGCTTTCTTGTCTCTGCAATTTGGCTGTAAGTTCATCAGTCATAGAGATCGTGTCCCTGCTTGCACCCCATGCAGCTGACCTGGGCTTGACCTCGGCAGAGGGTCAGCACAGACTCTAGGCCTTGAGAAGGAGGTGGAGATGTAGCAGAGCAGCAGGCCGGCTCCAACTCCCCTCAACCACTTCCTAGCGCAGTGAGGGCTGTTAGTTTATTTCGCAGACCCTCAGTTTCCTCATCTATCAAATGGGGTGGTACTCATGGAGTCTCAGACTCGCTGAGTGAAGGTGGGGTTCGGTAAGGAGCTCTGAGTGTCAAGAGCCCAGTGTGAAGCCTGGCGCATAGTGGGTACGTAATATGAACTGGGGTTACTCCTGTCAGCCTGTTTATTTCATGGGGCATCTCTGGGGTGCCCTCTCACCCCCAGCAACTATGACTCAGCCTTCCTTTCCTGAAGGAAGCCTGCCTCTCCCTGGACCCTGTGTGTGTAGGGGCTGGGTCCAGCTGATAGACACACAGGGGACAGTGTTTCTGTGTCACTCACTTTGGGTGGTGGCTGTGAACACTGCAGTCTGTGTGTCCCTGCCCTGCCTCCAGACTTTGTCAGTCCTGCGAGCTGAGGGTTTGTCGGTGCTTCCAGACACCCAGAGGGAGGAGAGGGCCTTAGCCAAGACACTGCTTTTCCCTGGCTGGCCTGCCTCGAGCTAGGGAGAAACTCTTCAAGATGAGCTCCCAGCTTCACAGCCCAGCGGGTGGGTGACTGACTGCAGGGGCAGAGCACAGCCCAGGAGACACGTCACTGCAGACACGCCGCCAGTCACATCTCAATTACCACGAGGGCAGGAGCTGCCAGGCCCCCTTATGATGGAGGAGAGACCTGGAGGTGGGGAGAAGAAAGCCTCGCAAGTCAGGGAGCAGGGGTGGGATGGGGCGGGCCATCTGCATGATCTGAACTTCCAGCTTAGCTTAGTCCCCCCAGTCTCAGGTCGTAAGTGGCAAGGGCTCCCTTGGATGCTCAAACCAGGCAGATCTCTCAAAGGTGAGTTTGGACCTGTCTGGGGCAGGAGTGCTGGTGCCCATGGGTGGTGTTTTCTCTGCACTGAGTTATCACCTGGCTATTCGCGCAGCCCTGCCTGCATCCCGCCCTTGCTCCCTCAGCCCCAACCACTCTGCACTTTCTTCTGTCCCTTGAATAAACCAAACACATTCTTTCCCCAGGCCTTTGCCTCAACTCTTTCCTCCGCTCGGACTGCTTTTCCTTCCGACTTTACACAGGGCATCCTTTCTCATCAAGGCCACCCCGCTCATGGGGACCCCCATTCCCCAGGGCAGGTGGCCCTCTTATATGACCTTCATGGCCCATATCTCCAGTGGGAATTACCCTTATTAGATTGTTTCTGGCTTCTTTTTTGCTTCCCCCGCCGCAATGGAAACTCCTTGAGAGTCTGGATTCTTAATCTGTGCTGAGACCCAGTGCCTCGCGCTGAAGGTGCTCAGGAAATACCTTCTGAATGAACAGAAACCCTTGTCATCTGCTAAGCTGGATCTATGAGACAGAAGTCGAGGAATGTGAGGTTCATCTAGAGAGTTCTTGTGAATTTTCCAAGGGTATACCTGATACCTAGCTCATCAGGTCCCAGGATAACCCGCAGCCCCTACTTCATGCAGCACAGATGAAAGTACTGAGACCTGGAGAGGGGCGGGATCCCCATGAAGGTGACATACCTGACTGGAGGGACAGCAGCAGGAGTGTGGCCCCTTCCGGTAACTGCAGGCTTACGAAACGAAATGTAAGGAGAGCACATTTTCACCTGGACAGGGTGCCTCAGCCTCACAGGTCCTGATGGGGTCAAGACCCCTATGGTAAAGCCCCTCCTGCTTGCAAACAAGGAAGCTGAGATCCAGGGAGGTGCATGGCTGGTCAGAGTCCCCACCACTACTTAGAAGTAGTCTTCAGATTGTAGATGCATCTGTTTCTTTGTGTGCTAAGCCGGTGGGGAAGTCAAGCCTGCCAGTGTCCACATGGGGCTAAAGGATCTCAGATGAGAACCCCAGAAAGGATCCTGAGGAGAGAGGGCCAGGTTGCCTGGAGCCCCTCTGTGGAAGCCCTGGGCAGGGGTCAGTACAAGGGAGGAGTGAAGATCAGTGGTCTTAAAGCTTTTCAGTCAAGAACAAAAATCAGACCACACAGTCATCAATACATGTATATATATATTTGTTTACTCACTGTGTACATTCAAATATAATAGTATGTGTGAAAACGTGCAAAAATAGAAATGTTGAAATGAGATTTTAAAGCATATGTAACATTTCTGTTATCTTCTCACAGGACAATCATGTCCAGCCCTGGGTATTAGGGCACTCCCTGTACAGAGCACTCACTAGGCACAGGCGCTTTGGGGCCCAACAGACCTGTGTTTGAATCTAGGACTTTCTTGCCTTTATCTGCGGCTTTAGGGCAGCTTCTGGGACACAGTCTCTTCCTCTGTAAAACGAGACAACAATTTCTACTTTGCTATATGGTTTAATTGAGGTAATACTTAAACAGTGCTTGGTACCGGGCTTGGCAGCATGAAAGAGCCGTATATGGTAACTATGGTGATTATTATTGCCATGATCGGGCTCCTCCTTGTTTGCTAAAATTAATGAAACTCAACTCTGAATACCATAGACCCGCAGGCTTGTTTCATGAGCTGCCCCATCCTCGCCAGAGATGCCGGGTCACCGCTGAGTATAAGCCTAGAATGAAGATGACAGTTTCCCTTGGCCGGATCCGATGCCCCCAGCATTGATGCAGATGGACCTGGAACCTGGATAAAGTCCGAGGCTGGGCGTCCCCGAGGGTGGGGCTGAGAGGCTGGTCAGATTTCAGCTTCCTCTGTGTTCCTTTTAAAATAATTGAAGTGTCAGCTTGGGTTCATGGGCTGGTCACGGTTTCCATCCCTCCCTAACTTCATAAGGCAAGTCCATGAATTATACAGCGCCAGAGCAGACGGTGCTAAGTAAGGATGCATCACAAGCCGGGCTTAATAAGGACACTCCAGCTATTCTTGGAAGGCATTTGCAAGTCAAAAATATGGTGCATGGAGATCTGATGTCGACTTCAAAATCTGAAGATTTCAGCTGGGTCAGCATTATTTTATGTTAAATTCCATCAAAACAAAAAATAAAGAAATAAGGAAGCGGTATAGTACATGGTTTTGCTTTGTTTTTGATTTTAACTTTTTAGTAATAACACAAATGGTCAAATGTGCCTACCTCCTCCACCCACCCCAACCCCATCTCCCATTCCCACACCCCCTCTAAGTAATGTCAACACACATTCTCATGGACTCATATGGTGTGGGTAGACATTCCCTTGCTGTGGAATTAGAAAATGTTCCTACCATTATAATTGTGTGCCAAATAGTGAGAAGATAAAAGCTTTCTCATTTTCTTTTCTTCACCAAGGTTTTGCATGACCCATACCTGCTCTTTTCTATAACATGTCCACGTGTTAGAAACTCAGCTATTTATCAAAAAAATAGGGACTGACATCTATTTAAAAAATTAAATTGCACTGGGGAATAAGAACCAGGAACCATAGTAAAAGCTGGGAGACTTTTCTTCTCTACTCCAGGAGGGTAGCATTTCATCCAAAATGCCCCAGGAGGGAGGGCTGACCATTCTAGATGGCTCCTTCCTGAGAATCAGCTGCCTCCGTAGGAAATGCTAGATCCTGTAGTGCAGGGATCCCACTTAGACTTCCCTTTATGGGTTTGCAGGTGGCTTTGTTTATAAGCACAGTATTTCAGGGGAAAGGCAAGCAGGCATCACGCGCCAGGAGGTGAGGGGAGCACCGAAGCAGGAATATCTAAGAGGCCCCTGCAAACCTTTTCTGGCCATTGATGGCAAAAAAGGATCATGGTTTCCCTAACTCACCTCCTTGCAAACTGGAGAACCACTAGCGTCTTTGTGTACACAAGGGCCAGGTTTATTTTGGGAATCCTTAAATGTAAACCCAATATGGCAGCGATGAGAGTATTTATATCAGCAACAAAGTGCAGGAAAAGCCTGTGAATTGGAAACCTCTTGGGTTGGAAAAGTCCAAGTGCTCAGAAGAAGGTGTGTAGACTAGCATTTCTCAAACTGAAATATGCCCAAGAATCCCCCTGGGGATCTTATTAAAATAAAGACCAAGATTCTGCGAAGAGCCTGGGATGTTGCATTTCTAAAAGTGCCCAGGTGATGCTGCTGCTGCTGGTCCATGGATCCCACTTTGAGTGGTGAGGGTATAGGCTAGGTGGCTTCTTCTAATAAGGCTTGCATTCAGGTTACTGGGCTCAGGTGCTGTGATGGGGGGTGGGGAGACATGGCTTCACGTCTTCTTCTAGATCGTGCCCTAGATGGACATGATTGGCTCATACAGGATGGTGACCAAGGGGTGCTGGGCAGGCAGAGGCATGGGACAGAACACAAGACCATAAGTCAGGAGAAGAATTTATTCTCCTGGCACCACCTGGCTCCCCTACCCAGCCTTGGAGTAGTAGAGAGTACTTGATGATAGGTAGGTCATTGGCAGCTTTCCTAAGAGCAGATATGAAGTCTCTAGGATATGCTAAGTTAAAAACCTAAGTGTAATGTGGTGTGTATGGTAGGTTGACACCGAGTAAAGAAAGTGAGGGAACACATACACATAGATGTGTTTGTGAAAATGGAGAACATCTCATTCTGAAAAGATGCACAGGAAACCATGAACGGTGGTCGCCTTTGTGGGGAGAGACTGGGAACGAAGACACGTGGAGCGAGAAGAGCCTCCCGCCAATGGAAACGCTCACTTCTCTGGCCACAGTGATTGGTTCAGTGGGCTTGGACATGTGACATGCCCTGGTCCAATCAGAGCGAGTCTCTGGATATTTGCCAGAGTGTGTTACTCTCCATGTCCACTGTCATTCATCACTCTGCCCTCGTTCCAATGAGGCTCACTTGTCAGCATCTGCTGAGATCTGCCATCCAGTGTGGGGTTTGGACAGTTGTTCCCCTCCTTGCTGGCATAAGCTGGGACATGACAGTGTCCTCGTCTGATCTCACAGGACATCCTCTCCGATTGTTGTGAGTCCCCTGGGAGGAGGCTCTGCCTTTTAGTTGACTCCCTGTGGGCGTGGAGAAGCCCATCTATTCTCTCTGCACCACGCTGAGGGAGTGGCACTCTCTGGGTCCATATATCTGGGCTCCTCCACTGGACAGGCATCTCTCTCTAAGGTTTGCTGTCATCCCAAGGCCTCTCCCTTCTTGTTTCCCAAACTGGCCAGAGATTTCTGGGTCTGATACTTCCTCTCCCACTGAGATGGAACCACAAGAGGAGTCAAGCATGTGACTCCTTGTCCCCGCCTCACACATCAGTAGCTCCTTCTGCTGCTCTCACCTCTGCCTCCGCCCACCCCACCCCTCTTAGTTATCCGTGTCTAATCTCGGCAGCATGGCAGTCTGGTTCTCCAGCTCTCCTTTTTCTAATCTAGACTTTATGCCCCAATTCCTTCAGAGCTTTGCTTCTGATGATGCTAAAACTAGGCTTTTAGAACTGGAAAAAAAAAAAAAAAAAGAGTTTTTGCAAATCAAAAGACTTATCTTTCAAGAACTTGTCTCTGCTATGAGCACAAAAGTTCTATTTTGAAATGAAAAGAGTTGACTGTTTCTCTCCTCCTTGCATTCCATGTTCCTGATGTAATAGTCCTTATCTTGCTTGAAGCCAGGCACCTTTGCCTTGGGTCCATGGGTGTGGGAAATACGATTGTCATGCTGTGGTGTCAGGGGTCCATCAGCTCCCCGCAGCCTTCCTAAGTTCTGCAGGGGAACGAGAGGAAGCAGTTTTGGAGTTGAGGCACCCAGTGGCAGAACTAGTCCCACTTCTGCCACTCAATTGTTGCATGATCTAGGGAAGTCACTGAATCCTTTTGAACCTTGCTTTCCTTATCTGCAAAATGGGGAGAGCAACAACCACCTCTCAAGGTCGTTTCAGGATCAAGGGAGAGAGCATACGTGAAAGTGCTTTGCAAATTACAAAGTATAGTATAAACATGAAGCATCATTACTTTTCGGTGTTCTTAATTTCTTCCTGTAGTTTTCCTTGCCAAAGACTTCTGTTTTGAACTCCCATGGCCATTTGTTCACAGAGCCATGAACGTATTGTAGTGTGCAGAACTTACATTTTAACGTGTCCGCTGGCTTCTTGCACTGTATGTGAGTGCTTGGAAGACAGGGACCACACCCATGTGATCTTGCCACCTGCTGCCTTCAGCCAGTGTCTGGCATAGAGTAGGTGCACAGTATGTGTTTGTCGATGAAGGGGTGGGTACTTAGCAAGCACTTAGCTAATTAAATGGATAATTAGCCAGGAGCAGCAATGGGCTGGGACTTCTGTAGACTCGTGGTTTTCAACTGGGAGCAATTTTGCCCCCTTCTGCTTAGAGGGTATTTGGCAATCTGGAGATGTTTTTGGTTGTCATAACTTGGGGGGTGCTACAGGTATCTAGTGGGTAGAAGCCAGGATGCTGCTAAACATCCCACAATACACAGGACAGCCCCCTATAACAAATAATATTTCAGGCTAGAATGTCGAGACTGCCATGGCCTAGAAGCCCTGCTGTAAGCTCTCTTTTTAAACAGTCCTGAGAAATAAGTCTTGTGAATCCAGAATTGGAAGGGAGCCTTAGACTTTGGGTTTAAAAATGATTTCTTGATAATCTTTGATGAATGGAGGGGCGAGGGTGGAGATATGGTGGTTAATGATGAAGATTTTGAACATTATGACTGCCTGAGGGTGGGAGAGGCAAGAGACTTTGGAAAATGTCTAACTGAAGAAGAGAAGAGGGTTGGCATCAGACAGGATGGGGTGGAGCCCTAGTGTGCTAGGAGTCACTGAGAGAACCTCTGAGTAGAGAAGGGAAACGTGCTGAGCTCTCTGACTGTCCATCAGTTCCCTCTCCTCCTTCTGTAGGAGGCACCTGTTGAACTCAGGCATGAGCATGTGACTTGATTTGGCCAATGAAATGTGAGAGAAGTGACTTCCACTTTGGGGCAGACACTTTCCAAGTGAGTATGTACTTCCCCATGTTCCCCAGTGTGGCTGCTTAGCCAGCCTGGGCCCCAGAATGAGATAACAGCAACATAGAGCATGACCTGTAATTGCCATGAAGATGAGAGGGAAACAGACCTGGGATGCCTTACACCACTGCAGTTTTTTGGATTGTGTTTTATTGCACCATAATCTATCCTATCTTGAGAATGTACTATATTTGGGCTGATGTAGATTGCAAGCCTGTGTAACTAAAGATCAGCTCATCTTTCCTCTGCCCTTTGAATTGGTTTGCACAGGGATCTTTGAGGTGTCCTGGCTGAGACAGACAAACGCCAAGTGACTTGGACCCCTAACTGTTGTCAACGAAAAGAGTCAAACTCTGTAAAATATTTGGAGAGGTTTATTCTGAGCCAAATATGAATGACCAATGGCCTGTGCCACAGCTCTTGGGAGAGAGATCCTGAGAACATGTGCCCAAGGTGGTCAGGCTACATCCTGATTTTATACATTTTAGGAGGACATATATCATCAATCAATATATGGAGGATATACATTGGTTCAGTTGGGAAAGGTGGGACAACATGATTCAACCATTTTCTGATTGGCAGTTGGTCAAAAGAATTATTATTTAAAGACTTGGAATCAATAGACAAGAATATCTGGGTTTACAATAAGGGGTTTTGGAGACCAAAGTTTACTATGCAGATGAAGCCTCCAGGTAGGAGGCTTCAGAGAGAGGTGCAATCTTGGCTCACTGCAATCTCCACCTCCTGGGTTCAAGCAAATCTCATGCCTTAGCCTCCTGAGTAGCTGAAATTACAGGTATCTGCCACCGTGCCTGGCTAATTTTTATATTTTTAGTAGAGATGGGATTTCACCATGTTGGCCAGGGTGGTCTCTAACTGCTGACCTCAAGTGATCTGCCTGCCTTGGCCTCCCAAAATGCTGGGATTACAGGTGTGAGCCACCGCCCCCAGCCACTTGACTGTCTATGTTTCTTATCAGATGTAAAGAGTATTCTATCAGTCATTCCAAAAGGGAGGAGGGTATAATGAGGCATGCCCAGCTCCCTGTTCCCATCATGTCCTGAATAAGTGTTTCAGGTTAACTTTGGAACACTCTTGGCCAAGAGAAAGGGTCCATTTAGATGGCTGCGGGGCTTAGAATTTTATTTTTGGTTTATGCTGTCCATCTGCATTCTCACAGCTCCAGGAGGCAGGAGCCATGATGGGTCCAGGGGAAGGCAACTGACACTCCAAAACTCCCCCCTCACTGCTGGTTAAATGCCAGCTTCACAGAAAGATATATGATGGTTCTATTTATTCAGTCATCACAAATGTCTCTATTATCACAGATGACATTAATTTTTAAGAGAAAAGGAAGAAAATATGTCACATTTCTTTTTTGTGCATATGCTGATTGAATGAAAAGTTTATACCAGATGCCAACTTAAAATAAGGACATATAAATATTTAATTGTTTGTATGTATGTATACATTGCTATATACACAATATGTATCTATACAGACACAGAGCACTGATTCTCAGTGGGAGGTGATTTTACTTTCCAGGGGGACATATGGCAATGTCAGGAGAATTTTTTGGTTGTCCCAGCTGAGGGCTTGGGGGTACTCCTGATAACCAGTTGGTAGAGGCCTGGGCTGGTGCTAAGCATCCTTCAGTGTACAGGGCAGTCCATAGTATCTGAACTGTGCTGAGGTTTGGAGAACCTGGCCTGGATGTACATCTAAAGCCAGGAGTTCTGGGGCTGTTGTGTGCGAAGCCATGAGTGCTGGCATCTTTCTTCAAAGCATCATTGACAAACACTGCTTGATTCATTTCATGTCCCCACCTTGGCTGACTCATCTAGAAGAAACCACAAGTCACAGATCAGTGGGGGGGCCAGCCCTCGTGGTCCTTACAATATAGCTTCGATGGCACTGGGCTTCCCCTGGGAACACACACGGTCAAGCATAGCCGCCCTGCTCAGTTCTCAGGATGACAACGATTGATTCACACCTAGTGTGCTTTGTGCCACACTTGGGATGGGAGTTGCAACTGTGGAAAGGTAACGGTGTGGGAGGAAGGTAGTGAGAAGGGGACCCAGAGAAGGGAGGGCAAGCCATGTTAGTTTTATGAAGATATGAGAATTTGCATATCATTTAAAACATTGCTTGTAAGGACTGCTTAGGCACAATTTGTCTATATTGAAGACATTGAGATATGTGATTTATAGCTATAGCTATATGTAATCTATATGCCTACACATGTGTGTATATGTGTGTGTTTGTGTGTGTGCGTGTATACATTAGTGATGAGGTGAACCATCTACTGTCCTTACAGCTGGCAGCAACATTCCACATGGGACGGGAACCGATTTTGAGAAACTTTCTAGATAAGTCACTGGACTGAAGAGAGAGACTTGGAGGGCAAACATGTCAGCTGGATCCCCAGAGAATAAGCTACCTTGCTGCTGAAGATGGAAACCTTCCACTTCTGTTCCTAAGATGGGAGATTCAGTAAAAAGGAAAGAAAGAAAGAAAACAAAAATACAGAAAAAGGAGGAAGACAGAGTAGCCAGAAAGGTGATGAGATACTAGGAGGCTCTATGGGTGGCAGAGCCCATGAGAAATGTGTGGTGGGCTTTGGGGACAGGGGTGAAGTCAGAAGGCCATTAGGAAGCAGAGTGTGGCACTCCTTTGTCACTTTTCTAAGTGGGGGAGAAAAGAAAGAATGACAGCGTGGCCCTGGGCTGTTTGTCATGCAGTGTGCTTAGAACTATATTAGGACGTCTTTCCAGTCCTGTCTGATGCTCTGTGCGAGCAGGTTTGAGCTGCCCAGGGAAGAGGCTCAGCCTCCCTTCCCCTGTGCCCTCCCTCGCCCCGTGTCCTGCTTCACACCTCCACGTGGTGTGTGAGGGAGGGCACTAGAGGCTGAAGCCATGTTTGGACCCTAAGCTCCAGCCTAACCCAGTGAAGTCTCAGGGGAGACCTTGAAACATAAGGCAGGGGTTAGTGTTTCCAGCCACATGCATCTAGATGCTAAGAAAGCCAGGGAGCTCCAGCTGACAGGTGGGAAACCAGACATACTCCACCAAACGATTAGACCAGATGCCAACCCATTTCCAGATCCCGTTGCCAGAGATACTAGAAAAGCGCTGAGGTAAAACAAAGCGAGGAATCGGAGGCAGACACAAATCCACCAAGTGGAGAATCCACAGACTTGCAGCAATGTCACTAACGCTTTGAAGGAGGCAAATTCCTCAGACTTGTCACATATTTGCAGTTTCAGTCTCCTGAGATTCTGGAGCCTGGGATCTGGGACCGGGGTGAAGGGAGGCATGCTTTAGCCACATCCTGCCCTGTACTGCTGAATTCTGCACGTGCTCAAGGGCTTGCAAATGAAAGGTCACCTGGGCCTCCATCAGGCGTGTGGCCTGTGGACAATGAGCAGCCTGGCAAAGGCAGAGGTCTGTGAGGCGGGGGCATTGGGACTTCATGGCCACGTTTGCCCATGCCTGAGCTCCAGGTCCTTACTCTAACACAGGCACACTGCAGAGAGATTGCCGGTTGGGTTCCAGACCACCACAATAAAGTAAATATCACATAAAGCAAATCACACGATTTTTTTTGGTGTTCCAGTACATATAAAAGTTATGTTTACGCTATATTGTTGTCTATTAAGTGAGCAATAGCAGTATGTCCTAAAAACAATGTATACACCTTAGTTAGAAATACTTTATTGATAAAAATGCTAATGATCATCAGAATATTTAGGGTGTTGTAATCGTTTTGCTGGTGGAGGGTCTTCCTTCAGTGTTGATGGCTGCTGATTGATCTGCGTGGTGGTTACTGAAGACTGGGATGACACTGGGAGTTTCTTTTTTTTTTTTTTTTTTTGTTTTACATGTGTTTTTTTTTATTGCATTTTAGGTTTTGGGGTACATGTGAAGAACATGCAAGATTGTTGCATAGGTACACACATGGCAGTGTGGTTTGCTGCCTTCCTTCCCCTCACCTGTATCTGTCATTTCTCCCCATGCTATCTCTTCCCACCTCCCCACCCCCTCGTCCTTTCCCCATTTCCCCCCAACGGACCCCAGACACTGGGAGTTTCTTAAAGGTCAAAAACAATGAAGTTCCTTGTGTCAATTGACTCTTCCTTTCAAAAAAGATCTCTCTGGAACATGAAAGGTTTGATAACATTTATCCACAGCAGAACTTCTTTCAAAATTGGAGTCAATCCTCTTAATCCCTGTTCCTGCTTTATCAATTAAGTTTGTGATATTCTAAATACTTTGTTGTCATTTTAACAATGTTCACAGCTTTTGCACCAGTAGATTCCACCTCAAGAAACCACTTTCTTTGTGTATCTGTCAGAAGCAACTCCTCGTCTACTGAAGTTTTATTATAAAACTGCAACAATTCAATATCATCTTCAGGCTCCACTTACAATTTTGTATCTCTGCCACTTCTGCAATTACGTCCTGCACCGAAGTCTGAAGCCCTCAAAATCATTCATGAGAGTTGGAATCCACTTCTTCCAAACTCCTGTTGCTATTTTAACCTCCTTGTATGAATCACAAATGCTCTTAATGGCATCTAGAAGAAGGAATCCTTTCTAGAAAGGTTTCAATTTATTTTCCCCAGATCCATCTAAGGAATCACTATCTATGACACTAAAACTTTTTAAAAAATTATTCCTTGAATGATAAGACTTGAAAGTTGAAATTACTCCTTGATCCATGGGCTAAGAATGGATGTTGTGCTAGTGGTCATGAAACATGAATTGTATGTCTCTTTGTATGTCTCCATCAGAGTTTTTGGGTGACCAGGTCCATTGGCAATGAACAGTCATATTTTGAAAGGAATCTTTTTTTCCTGAGCAGTAGGTCTCAACATTAGGCTTAAAATACTCTGGAAACCATGTTGTAAACAAATGTGCTATCATCCAAGCTTTATTGTTCCACTGACAGCACAGGGAGAGTAGATTTAGCATTATTCTTAATGGCCCTGGGATTTTTGTGATGGTAAAGGAGGAATGGGCTTCCATTTAAAGTCTCCAACTGCATTAGCCCCTAAGAAGAGAGTCAACCCGTCCTTTGAAGTATGGAAATCAGGCATTGACTCTTCTTTATCTATGAAAGTCCTGGATGGCAACTTCTTCCAGCAGTAGGCTGTTTCATCTACATTGCAAATCTGTTGTTTAGTGCAGCTACTTTCATCAATCATCTTAGCTAGGTCTTCTATATAACTTGCTGCAGCTTCTCAATCAGCACTTTCTGCTTCACTTTGTACTTTTACATTCTGGAGATGGCTTCTCTCCTTAAACCTCATGAACCAACCTCTGCTAGCTTTCAACTCTTCTTCTGAGCTTCCACAGCTCTCTCAGCCTTTGTAGAATTAAAAGAGGATTAGGCTTCTGATTAGGCTTTGGCTTAAGGGAATGTTGTGGCTGATTTGATCTTTCATCCAGACCACTCAAACTTTCTCCATGTCAGCAATAAGGATGTTTCGCTTTCCTGCAATTCATGTGTTCACTGGCATAGCACTTTTGTTTCCTTCAAGAACATTTCCTTGGCATTCTCAGCTTGGCTAACTGTTTGGTGTGAGAGGCCTAGCTTCAGCCTCTCTTGGCTTTTGACACACCTTCCTCACACACTTCATCTTTTCTAGCTTTTGGTTGAAAGTGACAGACTGTGACTCTTATTTCCACTTGATTAATTAATAATCCATTGTAGGATTGTTAATTGGCCTAATGTCCATATTTTTTGTGTTTCAAGAAATAGGGAGGCCCAAGGAGAGGGACCAAGACAGGGACTAGCCAGTAGGAGCAGTCAGAACACACACACACCATTTATCAAGTTCTCTGTGGGTGTGGTTCATGGCACCCCAAAATTATTACAATAGTAACATCAAAGATCACTGATCACAGATCACCATAACAGATGTCATAATAATGACTAAGTTTGAAATATCATGAGAATTACCAAAATGTGACAACGGAGACACAAAGTAAGCACAACCTGTAGGAAAAATAGCCCTGAGAGACTTGCTGTATGCAGGATTGCTGCAGCCTTCAACTTGTACAGTAGCAGCATCTGCTCAGCACAAGCAGGTGAGCTCAGTACCATGAAGTACGCCTGTAAACAGCACGAGGTCTCCTAGTTTCCCTTCCCTCACCTGCAGGAGTCTTTAAACCTGAGACCTGAGTTGGGTATTGTCCGCTGGTTTTCAGCACCCATCCTCACCTCTTTCTATGGCATCTCCCTGGGCTGTCAGGGGAGGTAAGATAAAAATGACATTTCTCAAACTCCACTGCAGCCATTGCCCTGGCAGTATGCTTCGATCTGCCAATGAGATGCCATCAAGCTGAGATGTAGAGCGGAAGTGAGGCAGAGGCTCCCTTTCTGTCCCTTGGCGCAGTTTTCTGTGAGAGAGGTAGAGATGTGGGGCCCTCTGCCCCAGTGTTTCTGCATTCTAGCTCCTGCCTTGCTAAAGGTGAGAAAAACGGCTGTGATGACTTTATGACCTTAGCTCCTGGCCTCAGATCCCTGGACCACAGCTAAGGGGCCACGTTCTTGAAGAAAGAGCGGTGGTCTCCCGACTCTCCCCCGCCCTGGCTGTGTCAGAGGGAGCAGCTCTCTCAGTGGGTCGGTTTTGTGATTTTTGGAGAGACATTCTTGGAGGCACGGACAAGAGCCTGCTGCCCTAGCCCTTCCAATGCTTGTTTGTTTTATTTTATTTTACTTTAAGTTATGGGATACATGTGCAGAACATCCAGGTTTGCTACATAGGTATACGTGTACTATGGTGGTTTACTGCACCTATCAACCCGTCATCTAGGTTTTAAGCCCCGGATGCATTAGGTGTTTGTCCTAATACTCTCCCTTCCCTTGCCCCCCACCCCCTGACAGGCCCCGATAGTGTGATGCCCTCTCCCTGTGTCCATGTATTCTCATTGTTCACCACTGCCTATGAGTGAACATGTGACGTTTGGTTTTCTGTTCCTGTGTTAGTTTACTGGGAATGATGGTTTCCAGCTTCATCCATGTCCCTGCAAAGGACATGAACTCATTTTTTTTTATATCTGCATTGTATTCCATTTTTTAAAAAAAATCCCTGTATTAGATGCTTTTCTGTGGAAAATGGCTACACTGGGCCAGGCGCAGTAACTCAGGCCTGTAGTTCCAGCACTTTGGGAGGCCGAAGTGGGTGGGTCACCTGAGATCAGGAGTTCAAGACCAACCTGGCCAACACGGTGAAACCCCATCTCTACCAATAATACAAAAATTAACTGAGCTTGGTGGTGCACACCTGTAATCCCAGCTACTCAGGAGGCTGAGGCAGGAGAACTGCTTGAACCAGGGAGTCGGAGTTTGCAGTGAGCCGAGATCCCACCACTGCATTCCAGCCTGGGCAACAGAGCAAAACTCTGTCTCAAAAAAAAAAAAAAAGAAAAAGAAAAAAAGAAAAGAAAAGAAAAGAAACAAATAAACAAACAAAAGAAAAATAGCTACACTGGTTTCTGTTTCCCATTAACTGACACAGGACCTTATAAAGACTGCCAGAGGCATTGTTAAGAACCATTGAACGAATACCCTGGATATAGAACACAAAGTTCGCAACACACAAACAGCCACAAAGGAGGTAGAGTGGGGTCCTTTCCCAGCCAGCACTTCCTCCTCTCTGAGAGTTAAACCTGGATTGTCATGGACAAGGGGACTGTCCTGACTCCTCCGGCCCCCAACACATTCCTTTCTCCCAGGCTGGGCTGGGACTAGGGTGAGGCAAAGGTGCCTAGGCACAGAACTGAAGGATGCACTCACCCCCAGGGCTGCACTAGTGCAGGCTGACCCCCCCGGGATCCAGTGCCTCTGTAAATTTTTTACTTTACTTGCCTCACCCCAGCCCTGGCCTCCTCAAAAATCTGACCTAGGTGGACCTAGCTGGCATCAATGTTGAGTGCAGAGAACTCGGCTTCTTCTCATGCTGTGGCTCAAAGATCAGTCTGTAAGCAGCTCCTCTGGAGGGCTCTCCAGCCAGCCCTGTACCTCACGCGGTGCCTAGGTGAGGCTGCAGCTCCCAAAACCTCTCTGCATTCTCTCTGCTGTGTCATCCCTATCCCACTGCCAGGAGGGAGGACCTTTGGTCCCAAGCTTAAAACAGGTGCCCACTAGCTATACCAACATGACATTTTCAAGTAACATAAGACACTCCCAGGGGAATGGCAGCTTGGGGCATTGCTCTGTGAGAACTTCATGCCCAGTGCCCAATCATTAGGCTGTATGAACAGAAGCACACTATGCAAAACAAGGGAGGGGAGAGTTCTGCTCCACTCCAACTCACCAAACACACCTGGAGAGGCTCCACTTCCAAGGGGCTGGAGTCCTTGAAGGAAGAACAATTGGCAAACAGCTAATCAACATACGGGTGTTGCTCAATTTTAATAGAAAGCAGGGAGGTGCAAATGAAAGCAGCAGAGCAGGAAGGAAGTTTTTGCACTTATCAGATTGTCAGAAGTTAGAATGGCTGGGCACCGGGGCTCATGCCTACAATTCTAGCACCATGGGAGGCCGAAGTGGGAGGACTGCTTGAGCCCAGGAGTTTAAGATCGGCCTGGGCAACGTAATGAGACCCCATCTTGACAAAAAGAAAGAAAGATTTAAATCAAAAAAGGAAAAATATTAGAAGCATGAACGATTCAGTAGCAAAGTCTAGAGCTGGGTGCTGCCTCATACTGGCTGAGGGAAAGCAGAGAAGGCAATGGAGGAGTGGTGTCATTGCTTTTAGAAAAGAGGGAAATGAAAATGGGCTCTTCTGTCTGTGTTTCATAATGGCCGCCTACCTGGCAAGAGGCAGATAGCAAAGCCGTGGCATTCCCTTCCATCCTGTTCACAGTCATTTCTCATCTGCCTGGAAAGTTCACTGGGGGAGCACGAGGGAGCAGCTGCCGAGGCAGGCCGTTCATGGAAGATTTCAGCCTTAGAACCTACTTGGATGAGCACACTGCTCTCCTTGCATGGGCTGTGAAGATATCTCAATCTGGATTTCCAGGAAACCCTGGAAACACATCTGGAGTGGGGGCGGAGGAAGCCAGCCTGCAATAGCCTACATAGCCATGGACTATGACCTGTTATTACCTGATGGAAGTATAGCCCCTAAGTGCTAGGTGCGAGCAAGGGTGCTGGGGTGGTGCAGGGTAAGGGGAGAGGTAAAGAGGGGGAGAGGGAAGCTCTTGATGACAGGGGATCACGTACATCTCCAGGAGGTTTTGTGAGTGCCAGGCGCAATCATGATGGGTAAAGACACACTGGTAACTCCTGGAGAATCGTTAGCACATGGGAAGAG
This sequence comes from Saimiri boliviensis, assembly GCF_048565385.1. NCBI lineage: Eukaryota > Metazoa > Chordata > Mammalia > Primates > Cebidae > Saimiri > Saimiri boliviensis. The sequence continues at coordinate 8,909,106 of NC_133450.1, read as the reverse complement.
GGAAGTCGGGAAGGGGGCGATTTCTCTTTAGAGAGGTGGCGTCATGTGGCTATTTTAGTGAGAAAGTAAGTCTCACCTTGGTCTCTGTCTTGCAATGTGACCTGAACCTGTTTGCTCAACCCCTCTGAGTTCCAGTGTGCGCATTGTAACGTGCTAGCATTCTTACTTAGAATGTGAAAGCAAAAATAAGAGTATGTATACAGATATGTTGAGATGTTTCCGCTGTTACATAAATGAAGGGATTGGGCGTTATGTCCACATCTCCCGTCCGGCTCTTCCCTCTCTACCTCCAGCCTAATCTTCCCCGGCTCCACCTCACTCTGTCCTCAGCCTCACTGGCCTTCATTAGGTTCTAGAAAGATTCATCCTCTTTCCTGCCTCTGAGCCTTAAGACATGCTGCTCCCTGTTCCTGTAATATTCTTCTCTTTTTAAATTACTGCTATTTGATTTTTGAGATGGGATCTCCCTCTGTCACCCAGGCTGGAGTGCAGTGGCACGATCTCAGCTCACTGCATCCTAGGCTTAAGTGATTCTCCCACCTCAGCCTCCCAAGTAACAGGGATTACAGGCGTGTGCCACCACACCTGGCTAATTTTTTGTATTTTTGGTAGAGATGGGGTTTCCTCATGTTGTCCAGGCTGGTCTTGAACTCCTGAGCTCAAGTGATCCATCTGCCTTGGCTTCCCAAAGTGTCGAGATTACAGGCGTGAGCCACTGTGCCTGGCTTTCTTCTCTGGTTAGAGGAGCTCATCCCCCAGAGCTCAGCACGGGTATCAACTCCTTAGGGAAGTCTTCCATGACTTTCCTGATTAGGTCAACTCTTTATTTGTACTCATATGAGCAAAAGTACATCCTTTTCGTTGTACTGATCTTAACTGTAGTTTTACATTGTATTTGTATGATAAGATGATTATTATCAGTCTCATTAGAGGCCTGTTGTGAGGATCATCAGGCAGCTCTACTGAACGGGTCCCATAGAAAGGAACGTAAACCCTCAGCCAGCTCCAACTCAGCAGCCACGTGAATGAGCCACCGTGAGAAAGGATCCTCCATCCCAGTCAAGCCCGCAGATGACTGTAGCTTGAGCTGACGTATGTCTGCAACCTCGTGAGGCATCCTGAACTAGCATTACCCAGCCGAGGCACTTCTGAATTCCTGACCCACGGAAACAGAGAGAATAAATGATTACTATTTTTTTTTTTTTTTGGAGGCAGTCTTGCTCTGTTGCCCAGGCTAGAGTGCAGAGGTGTGATCTCAGCTCACTGAAACCTCCACCTCCCGGGTTCAAGTGATTTTCCTGCCTCAGCTTCATGAGTAGCTGGGATTACAGATACCTGCCACTGTGCCTGGCTAATTTTTTGTATTTTTAGTAGAGACGGGGTTTCACCATCTTGGCCAGGCTGGTCTTGAACTCCTGACCTTGTGATATAGCCACCTTGGCCTCCCAAAGTGCTGGGATTACAGGCATGAGCCACTGTGCCCGGTCATGATTACTATTGTTTTAAGTCACCAAGTTTTGGGGTATTTACTATACAGCAATGGAAATGGTGCAGATTCAGATGCCTGGAAGTGTGGTGCTGCCGTAACAAACGTGGGAGTGGCTTTGGCACCGGATTTAGGCAGAAGCTGGGAGGAGAGGGTGCATGATAGGTTAAAGGGACTTCAAGAGACTTCACAGATGCCTGATGGCTCTGATGACGATGCAAGAAGAGTTTAAGAGACAGTGAGGAGGGTCAGGTACTCATGCTTGTAATCCCAACACTTTAGGAAGCTAAACTGGGAGGATCACATGGGGCCTGGAGTTTAAGACAAGCCTGGGCAACATAGTGAGACCCCATCTATACAACAAATTTTAAAAAATTACTGGAGCATGGCAGTGTGTACCTGTAGTCCTAGCTATTCAGGAGGCTGAGGCACTTGAGCCCAGGAGTTCAAGGTTATAGGGAGCTATGATCATGCCACCGCATTTCAGCCTGGGTAATGAGTGAAACTCTATCTCTCTCTCTTTTTTTTTTTTTTTTTTTTTTTTTTGAGACAGAGTCTTGCTCCGTTGCCAGGTGCCAGGCTGGAGTGCAGTGGTGTGATCTCAGCTCACTGCAACCTCTGCCTCCCGGGTTCAAGCAATTCTCCTGCCTCACCCTCCTGAGTAGCTGGGACTACAAGTGTGTGTCATCATGCCCAGCTAGTTTTTGCATTTTTAGTAGAGACCGGGTTTCACCATTGTTGTCCAGGATGGTCTCGATCTCTTGACCTCGTGATCTGCCCATGTCAGCCTCCCGAAGTGCTGGGATGAGCCACCGCGCCCGGCCGTGAGATTCTATCTCTAAAAAAACAAAAGTAAAAGTAAAAGTAAAGCACTTAAGAGAAGAGATTCTTTGTTATGTAATGGTAAAAAGTTTAGCAACACTGTCACTTGTGTTAACCTGGAAAATAGCAAGTGGTCCTAATGAACAAGAGTTCTGGCAGTGCTGAAGAAACATTAAGTATCATTTCTGGGCAGTGGTAGGACTGAATCCCAATCAAGAAATGATTAACAACTGCTCTGTTGGATTTCAAAATTGCTATGGGCCAGTGACTTCCGTATGCCTCTTGCTTTCCCCATTTTTGAATGAAGAAAGAGAATTTAGGGGCAATGATTCTATGCCTGTCCGCCATTGGAAATTGGGTGTGTGGGGGTGCAGATAACGTATATCTTTAGTTTACAGTTTTAGGATGGAGAGGAACTATACTCTAGGAGCTGTACTTGCGGAGCCACATCATGGGATCTTCATTTATGCCAGGACCTGATTTAAATAATAAGATACTGGACCTCAAGCTTATGTTGTCATTGGGTGATTTTTTGGGCATGTTGACAGGCTTGGGGGTCTGATAATTTTAATTGAAGGGGGATGTGAATTACAGAGGGCAAGAAGGCAGACCAATGATTGCACGCATCTGAGATGGTCCCTACTGAGCCTCACATCATGGTACCTATTCTCTGTGTGGTTAGTTCCTTCCCCCACGGTGAGTGCTTTGTGACCAATAGGATTCTGTGGAAATGACAGTGTGTGTGACTTCTTAGACCAGGTGATAAGAAGTATTGCAACTTCCGCATTGGTCTCTGGAATTGCTCACTCTGGGGGAAGTCAGCCACCATGTCAGGAGGACACTCAAGCAGCCTGTGGGGAGACCCACCTGAGAGGAACTAGGACCTCCTGCCAACATCCACCACCAACTTGCCAGCCATGGGAATGGGCTACCTTGGAAACGGACCTTTCAGCTCCTGTCAGGGCTTCAGGGACCACAGCCCTGGCCAACATCTTGACTGTCGCCTTGTGAGAGGTTCTGATCTAGTGCCTGCATAAGATAAGAAGGGATGATTGTTGTTTCAAACCGTGTTTTTTTTTTTTTTTTTCTGGAGGTGATTTGTCATGCAGCAATAGATAACTAATACAGCCAATCCTCTCCTCTCTGGTCTGCCTTTTCCTGGGTAAACGCACTTGCTTTGACCTCATATTCAATTTGCGAGCAGAACCAGGATGAGAAAAAGGTGAGGGGGTCCTTAAGGCTTCCTTCAGTTTTGTGCCTGAGGTGTCTTGCTTGACCCTCGCTCCGGTCTTGTGTGTGGTTTCTGCATGGTGTGATAAAAAGTCAGCGCCTGGTGATCTTGCCCTTAACCTTGCAGCCCAGCTACTGCCAGCCCCCTGTGCCTGACTTGGCTTCCTGTGGAGAAGCCTGTGCAGTCAGGTGGACAACCCCTGTGGTCCTTTAAGAAGGCAGGCAAAAGGAGGAGGAGGCTGGGAACCACCAAGTGAGGACAGTTCTCACAGAATTCTGGAACCTAGCACGTCCTCACATTGGCCCTGAGGCAGGTAGAGAGAGAGGCCCTTGGTGCTGGAGTGCATCAGGTGGTTGCGACATCTTGACCCTAGGGTGTAAACAGGCCTCAGGGGTGCAGGGCAGCCCCAGAGGGGGCCATGAGAGAATGGCCTTCCTCCAGGTAGACATTGGAGCCCATGTGGGACATTCATATATAGAAGCAGAAGGAAAGTAACACTGGTAACACATTGAGTGACTCCTCCAAGCCAGCCACTGGCTTTATCTCATCCAGTTCTTCTGACAGCCCAGTGAGGAATGAACCTATCATCCCTTAACCCCAGTTTCAAATACCCAAAAAGTGGTAGGGTGTGGTGGCTCACACCTGTGATCTCAGCACTTTGGGAGGCTGAGGTGGGAAGATCCCTTGAAGCCAGGAGTCTGAGAACAGTCTGAGCAACAAAGCAAGACCCCTGTCCTGGGAAACTGAGGCAGGAGCATCACTTGAGCCCAAGAGTTGGAGGCTGTAGTGAGCTATAATCATGCCACTGCACTCCAGCCTGTGTGACAGAGCAAGACCCTGTCTCCGAAAATAATTCAAAAAGCTGACAACCAAAAGATTTTTATAACTCACTTGGTGGCGAGTCCTGGACTGAACTGATGTGAGACTATTTACGGTCTTAATTATGCCATTTACTGTAAATATCTATAAGTTTCCCTACAAAAATATTAATGCATTTGATTACAGGGTGTTCCCCAGAACCCACTGAGTGCTCATAATATAGTGTTATGCACCATAGAACTTTTCTAAAACCCAGCATTTCTGAATGTTGAAACATCTGGTCCAAAGATAAAGCACAGTGGGCGTCTTAGTCTATTTTCTGATGCTATAACAGAATATCTGAAACCGAGTAATTTACAATGAATAGAAATGTATTTGGCTCATGATTCTAGAGGCTTGGAAGTCCAAGAGAATGGTGCTGACATCTGGTGAGGGCCATCATGCTGTACCATTCCGTGATGGGAGGCAGAAGGGCAAGTGAGCATTTGAACCAGAGAGAGGGTGGGGACTGCCCACTCCCATGACACTTAACCCACTTCTGCCATAATGGCATGAATCCATTCTTGAGGGCAGGGCTTGAATGACCTAACTCCCTCTTAAAGAACCCACCTCTTAATATCATCAATTACATTTCAACATGAATTTTGGAGGGGACATTCAAGCCACGGCAGTGAGCCTGTATTATTTTTTTTTCCATTTTATGTATCTAAAAAAGTGAAGTTTCATGAAGAATGATGGCATTTTCTAATTGCACAGTGACAGACATTCCCCGCCTCCTGTTCATAAGAGAACTATGTGGCAATCCTGAGACTCTTGTTACCTACAAGTTCCTGATGGGATTCGGCACTCTTAGATCTTTCTTTCTAGAGCCCTTTCAGTTTTTTTTTCATAATAAACTTCCAGACCCTTTCTGTGCTTTGGGTATTAATTGTTTCTGGACAAGTGGCAATCAGAGATTTATCCACAGAAACTCCCTGGAGTTTAAGGAAGCCTTTTGTACAGCAAATGTGCTCATGTGATTAAAATAGAATAAACTCTTGGGGGTTTCTTTTCACTGTCCCTCCTTCTCTCCAAACCCTGGCTTGCCCTGTGCCCTCACCAGAACTTCCCTTGATCCCATTCTCATTTCATAATTAATTCACTCAACAAACATTGATAGAGTCTGTGCTGCTGCCCCCAATGTGGTAGAAGAGGTTTTATGGTTTATTAGGCGAGCACTGGTTTGACAGAAAAAAGGTTAAGCCTCTGGTTCTGTAAGAGTTCAGACAAGATCTTTTCCTTTTTGCTCTAGACCTCGGTTTAACCTTAGCTAAGTGTGAAGTAAGAAGATAATTGAGAGGATGTAAAAACCATCATCACATAGTCTAGAATCCTAATGCAAACAGGACTGAACAATACCAAGGGTGGGCTTTGGCACAGTCTGCCCAGGATGCTGGCTGTGCAGTTCTCTTGATTCAGTCCTCCTCTGAGTATCCTTTTAATTTTCGGTGTGGCTTATCTCATGATCACAAAAAGGCTGCCAGCAGCCTCTGCAATCACACGCTTTACAGCCAGGGTGGGAGAGGTGGAACTATTTCAGGCATTAAGCTCTGTTGCCAAAGTGGTTGCTCTGAGCTGGGTCTATTCCAATGGAGCCTACGCTAGTTTCAGGGGTTCAGAGCCTGAGCTGGGAAGATTAGCAAATATTTTGACCATTGCTCCTTGAAAGAGTGTTATTTCTAATAATCATCACACGGAAGTCCAGACTTTAAGCCGATTGGCTTAGGCTGGAGTTGCCTGACAAATTCCACGGCAGGAGGCTTAGGATTGCCCCAACTGGCTTGGAACTATTAGGCCTACTCCAAGAACTGGGATTGAGGTCAGCTTTGCTCAAATTGCATACTCTTTGCAGATGAGCTTTTGGGGTTGCATACAGGGGTGCAACCAAAATGTGCTCCGCTTGCTCTAAGTTCCCTTCTCATTCTTTCTTTGTTTCTATGTGTTGACCCCACACACATGACGCTGCAAAGGATATCCCCATCTTAACATTCCTTTTTACCACTCGTTTACTTTAGACGAGTCACACTGTCTGCGGATTCTACCACCACATTCTAATCTTCCAAGACTGCTCCTCTAAATCTGAAGGCAAGAAGTGGAAACCAAGATATGGCACACTGCTGGTTTGACGTGTCAGCCCGGGCTCGGTGGGAGAAAGATTGCTGGGGGCAAAATCTCCACATCTGCAGGGCTTCCCCTTTGCTGTCACTCAAATGGCATTGAATTCATGAATTTTCATCAGTTTTTCAAAATATAACAGTAATAAGTGTTCAAAACCCAAAAGACTACATGAAACATGCTCTTCCCCGTCTGATACCTCCGACTGCCAATTCCCAGAGTGAATCACTGTCATCTACTTTTTGTGTATTCTCCCAGCTATGTTCTGTACATACACCAAAATATATAAATAGTATTTACATAGGTATAGTGTAGATATACAACCAAAGCCTCCTTCTATACATAGGGATTATAGTACAAATGTTTGGTGAATGAATAAATGAATGACTCACAGTAACTGGGGGGCTCTGACTGTGAGACACTCTCATCTATGCCCTCGAAGACTGTCAGGAAAACAGAGCTCACACAAGTTGTTTGAACAGAGAGATTTTAATGTAGAGAATTGAGTAAACAGGAATTGGAGGCACAGAAAGAGAGTGGCCACTGAGGACTTATGGAGATAGTAACTGCCACGAAGCAGTTATACCTTTAAGGCGGAGAAACAGCAGCAACAGAAAGATCAGGGTCATCGGAACCTGGAAGCCCGGAGAAGCAACCGCAGAGCTAGGACTTGAAACTCAGAGCAGCCAGCGCAGGCTGATTGGTGCTGATGTCACTGTCCATGCTGTGATGGGTTCCGAGGGTGTGGCAAAAAGCAGAGAACTGGAATCAACTACCGGTGGGTGTTGCTGCCAGGAGTAGGCAGCAAATGGGATAGACGGGGTCTCTCCTTCTGCCTCCCTTTTCCCTCCAAGAGTCAGTGGGAAAGGGCTTAGCAAGGAGAAGCTGGCGAAGGGGAAATGTGGTTTGCAGGGTTTCACCTCCAGAAGCACAAAGTAGAGAACAGAAGGGTGGATTTGGAGCCGAGGGACAAGCGTTTCATAACCAGTGCACCTTGATTTTGTTTGTTTAAGCTTTTGTACAAATTAGAAAAAAGTATACCCTCTGGGCAGAATTGGCCCTGGGTCAGGGTGCATGGTGTGGTGAGCAGAGTAAGGTGCTGCACCGTACCTGCACATAAGATGGGCACGAGAATGTGGGCTGGTTTTTAGCCCCCGACTATCCTTTTGACCAGGAGTATTTGTATAGGGTACAACCCGGTACAGTCATGTGTAATAGCCCTGCAACTGTCCAGCTACAGGCATTATAGTGCATTGGGATATATGTGGGCTTCACACACACACACACACACACACACACACACACACCCCATGGCACACCATGAAAGCACATTCTTACATTCTTTTCTTTTCTTCTTTGGGAGCAGGGGTTTGGGGTGGTATATCAGTCAGGAGGCCTCTGTGATCCCTGCTGGATCATAACTCACTGGGTACGGGCCCCTTCTCCACATCAGGACCCAGGGTCTGACTTGTACAAATGTGCTTCTATAGACAAAGCATTGACAGCATAAACATAATTTTCTCAGTACAGCTAGGATGGGAAGCTGTTTCTGAGGGGGCTGTGGTGAACAAAGATGGGAATTTAGGACTTTTTAGACAGTAGGCAGAGAGGCTCTTTCAGAATGCTTCATAACAGAGTTTTCAAGTTGGATGGGAGTCTAGAAATGACCTGGTAGTAATGATTATGGTGGTAAGAATAGCTGTCTTACACTGGGCTCTCTGGATCCAGACTGAGACAGAGGTGGTGTGAGAAGCTGGGGGGTGCTCGTGGAAAATCACCTGCAGGGAGGTGAGGAGGCTGACGGGACAGAGGGAGAAGCTGACGGCTGTGCAGCTGCACCAGAGGCCCTGGCTGATCCTACGGGGACCTCTGGCACAAGTGTGGCCCTTCAGGGTGGTCTCCAATTTAGGTAAGAAGACTGGGTTGTGTGTCCACACCTCAGCATTCTTTGGCCATGGCCCACTGGGGAGGACGCATGGCCTCGGGAGGGGAGCAGCTTTCTGGTGAGTGACAACTATGACCTTCCCATTGGCTGGAGGATTGGGGTCTTGGCTCTGAAGAAGGGATCTGAGCAGCACACCACAGCATCCACTACAGTAGTGATAAGGGTGTCAATAGCTACCACCTGGCCATCACCTACACCAAGCCAGATGCTTTGATCATGAAGCTGGTCCTCTCCAAGTCTCCCCCATCTGAGTGAGAGGCATTAACCTCCAACCCCACTGCTCAAGACGAAATCACCAGAGTCCTCCTTGATTCTCTCCTTTTCTCCTCTCAATCTGTCAGTAGGAATTATTGGTGAGTCTGTCCACATCTCTCCATTTCCATCCCTCTGGCCCAAGCCATCAGGTCCTCCGTGACCAACTGTAACAGCTTCCTAACAGACCTCTCTCTTTCCACCCAGGTAGCCCTGATAGCCACTCTCCATACTGCTGCCAGGAGGACCTTGAACTATTGATCTTTTTAATTACAAGGCAAAGCTCTTCAATTGCTTTTGTTGCATTTAAGATTCAAACTTCTTACCACAGAGTGAAAGGCCCCACATAACTGGTCCTTTCTTCTCCAACCTCCGTTTTTCTCTGACCCACCACGTGCCAGCTGCATGGGCTCTCTGCTGATTCCTCGTACGTGTCAAGCTCACTCTCGCCCCAGAGCCTGTAGTTGTTCCCTCTGCCTGGAATGGCCTTCCCCAGAACCTGCCGTGGCTGGTCCTTCTTGCTGTTCAAACCTCAGCTCCCACAGCACCTCCTCTTAGGCCTCCCCTGACCACTCTAATTAAATTCCCACTGGAGACATCAGTCCACCTGGTTTCAGGGGCCAGGGCTTTCTCTTGCAGCCTAGGGGCTCTTTGCAGACCGCTCAAAGCTCCCTTTGCACAACTCAACCTGGCAGTGGGGTCTTGCTTTCTATTTTCCTGATCGCATAGATGTCTAGAGACCTCACTGGCCTGGCTACAGCACATCCTAACTGGGCATTGAGTTGGAAGAGCTCAGGAGGGTCTAATCTGACCTAGCTCGTCCAAGTGGGCAAATTACCAAGTGGAGAAGAGAAGCCCTTTACCATTGCATTTTTAATTGTACTGGAAATGGCCTACCCCTCTGGTAGAACAATAAAGGGAAATTTGGTTACTTGGTCTAGAGGCCTGCAGCAAGCAGGAACAGAGATGAGGTAGGAAACATGTTTAACACGTGGGCTTTCTTCAGTCATTAAAACGGGAAAACAAGCTCTTACAATGTTCAAAGGAAACCATCATGCAATTTGCAAGTAGTTATTAGATTCTGGCTGTGACCAAGACGTTGAAAGACTTGGACTGAGCTTTGGGGCCACTGGAGTATGATGAGGTCCCTTTTGTCATAGCGCTGACTTCTAGGAAGGGAGGTGGAGCAGAGGCAAAGGGCACAGGGACCACGTCACGGAGCACCATGCTGCATTGGGCACTGCGTTTGGTTTCTCTCACATGCAGAGCAATCAATTAATTGCATAGCAGGCCGTGTGTGCCCGGACCCACGGGTCTGGCCAGGCAGAGAGGCCTGGGACTGCCCAGGAAGGGGAGGAGGTGAGCTCTGAGGAGCAGAGGGCATGAGAAAAGGCTTCCTGCAGGAGATGGACTTGGAACCGGCTCCACGTGCACCATGGACTCTGAACGCACACTGTGGACTGTGAACACAAAATAATGGGCCATGAAATTCATTCCTCCAGCACTATTTGGCTTCTCTGTTCCTTCTCCTTTCTCCGTCATTTCTTCCCCCTGGCTGGAGAGCACTCAGGAATGCCTTGCTGTGCCCAGTCAGGCCTCCGGAGGCCACCCTACCTGGCTAATGTATTATTATCAACAGCAAACACACACCAGAGGCGGTATCTTGGCTGGGAAGCACCTTGGCACCTTGGAAGCGCTTCTTGGAAAAAGTAAAGGATTGGCTGGCATTTGAGCCTCCTCATTGATTCTTTCGGAGGAGGCAGAAACCGCTGCCCAGAGGGATGAAGAGGTGAAGCAGAAAAACATGGGCTGGCTTCAAAGTGGAGCACGGGAGGCTGGGAACAGTTCTGCTTTGTGAACAAAGTCCTGCGAAAGGCAGAGAGAGAGAGAGAGACAAAGATAGAGAGAGAGCACGCAGGAGAGCGAGGCGGGAGGGAGTCAGCGTTGGCTAATTTGAATTTTGAATTGCCTTGAAAATCACCATGCAGCAGTATCCGGTTCCGCCTTTGATGGTCGAAAGGAACCAGCTGCTTTTATTTCCTCTTCAGGTCTTGTTTTCCCCCCAGCAGTGAAGCAAATGAAGCAAAGGAACAGTGGAAGTTGTAGTTGGCATGATATCTCAGGCCAAGGTCAGGGTGATTGCTGGTGGGGGACCGTGAAGACAAGGCACACACTCTAGGTGTTGGTATTTCTCACTCCTGCTCCCCATGATGTCACTTTGGCGTTTTCAAACATGACCACCTTGGCACGCTTTCTTTACACGCTAAGAACTCTTGTCCTAAGCCCTAGCCTTTCTGCACCATGCTAGGCATTTGGGCAGATAGTAGATGGCCCCTTTGCCCAAGTCAGGGTACAGGAGTGGCAAACCTTGAGACACATCCCAAGATATCCTGTAACCCTGTCCTTAATTTGCAACATCAACAGGGCAGGTATTTGCCAGTGAGTGTAGTCTCATGTTTTCCTGCTGACTTTTGTTTTTTAAATCATCAACTCAGTTGTAAAAATTAATATCACGGAGACTTCCTTGAAGGATATGCAATGTGTACTTGTCCCTAGAAAGTCTAAAATGTACGTTTGTATCAGATTTAAGCAGCCACCTGGGAAGCTTGCCTGTGCTGTTTGGGGCCCTGGTAGAGCTGTTTTGAATGAGTGGCATACTGGCAGGATGCCAGCTGCCTGAGAGGAGGAACCGGGAGGTGCTTGACCCTGTGATGGGTAGAAGAAGGAAAAATTGCCATTTCAAAATAGCAAGTGGTTTCTCTCTTGATAGAGGTGGAGACTTTCATCTTTAGGGCAGACTTTTCCTTTGTGTGGTTGTAACTATCAGAATGGACCCTCGGGGACAGCTGGGCAGTCATCTGAGTGCTGATATTGTAGATGGGAATATAGGAGATTAACTTCTTGCATGTGGCTACGCCAGAGCAAGTTCTCTCCTTTTCAACTCCTTCTCTCCCTTCCTTCCTTGCTGTGCTCTGCTCACCTCCTCCTGATCCATACACCTTAGGAAGGCAGTGTGGTCATTGAATGCTGCTGTCCAGAAAGAGATTCTCTCCCTTTGGCTGCTTCTTGACTAACGAGCAAGGTAAAAGAGATGATGAAGTAGAGGGGGTGGGTAATCAGACCTATTTTGAAAACTCAAGATTCTGCCCTGACCATTTCTAGGCATGATACATCTCTCTTTCCCTTAAGAGCAACCCCAGGGTAGCCCAAAGAAGGCCTGGAGGAGCTAAATGCAATTCTGGTTTGGCCTCCTGGATTCTCTTGTTGGATTGACCTGACCTTAAGTCATTAAGATAGTGACCACATGGCTGAGAACACAGCTCACTCAGACCCCTGTTGTGGCTCACATCGACCAAAGTGGGGGATATAACGGATCTCCCCGTGTTTTATGAAAATGCTCTTGTCACTCTTGCAGTTGAACCTTCTAGATTAAAGATCTATGTATGAGTAGGAGATTATTGGGGAAAGGTGGTGTTATATGTGCTGGAAGGGCAGTGGAGAAAGGGCATTGACTGTGGCACCCACGGAGGGAATACCTTAGCCTGAGCTTGTACTTAGAGGTACAAGGGAGGAAGGGACGCTGATGAAATCTGTCTTTCAGAACCGCTCCTGGAGTCTTCCTCCCAAGAGCGAGGCCCTGGTGCTGCTCTCTCAGACTGTTCAAGTGCCTTATTTCAATGGACTGCTGGCTCTGCCGGCCCCTCCCACTGGCTCTAACCATGGCTTGGTTCCCACTCCCCTTCACCCCAGCTCCTGCACTTCCCATGCAAAGCACCTGCCAGCACCTCTGGGTAATTTTCCCACCCATATTTTCATATATTTGCTCAATCATTCCATGGGGCAAGAGAATGTCATCTGACTAGGAGTGTAGCCAGGCAGACTCTCTGAAAACAGGGGCTCCATTATTGGCACTGAAACCCTATGGCTTACCACTCGTGGAGAGGCCATATTGAAGGTAGTCCACCTGTGCCCCCAGCTGATGTAGTCCCATTTGGGGATCCCCAACAACTGTGAACAACACTTTCTTCCTAGGGGTACAATATGCATTCCTGGGGGCTGGAATTGTGTGGAAGCCAGATGTTAACTTGTCTCCCTCCTGCAAACACAGTGACCTTCCCAGACAGATAACTGAGTCATTATTTATGAGTACCCAGTGAACTGCTCTCCCTATAATGGGACTCCTCCAACTAGAAAAGGAGGCATAAGAGGTGTCCCTGACTTTAGCTGACCCCACCTTGGCCTGGGCCCCGGAAGGCATTTGTTTCAGCCTCCGCTCACTGACTAGGGCTGTGATCAACGGCAGCAGAATTACCACAGACTTCTTCCTTGGAGGCCAGGATGGAGTCTGCAATTCTGAATACATCCTGCTCTACCTTCTTTGAGCTGGGAGGAAAGGTCCATAGAGAAATGTATCCACCTGGCTTTCTCAGGTAGACCCAGGTTGTTGATGGCATCTGTTCACCTGGCTGGATGCAGGACCCTGGGGAGGTCGTGGCTGAGGCCAGTGCGGCAGGTTAGTCTCATCTCGCTTCATGGATCCTGTTGTTAGTGGCCTTAATTAAATGTTGTAGGAGACTAACCGAATGGATTTAGTCCCACCTTCTGTTGGCGGGACTAAATTAATCAGAGTGGTGGACAGAGTGATGTACTCGAGGAAGGATTTGCTAGAAGCTAAGGCTGTAAAAACCAGGGCTGGATTTGGTATGAGACAATTCTCCATGGGTCTTCTGAGTTTCTGCATGGTGTGTGAGCAGAGGCACTGACTGACTTTGTTGCAAGTGATGTTTTTGAGGATGTTGTACCACAAGCATGGGAGATAGTGTCTCTCACTGAAGCCAAGGGCAGGCAGGCTTAGTGTTCCTTAGGAAAGATTCACCTTCCCTCTGCTTGGGGTTTCTCTCCTGCAGTGCAGGTGTGTGAAGGAGCTGTGTGACCCTTCCTGTGCTGCCCTGTATTTGGAGCTTAGGGAGCCGATGCAAGGAAGCACTACTACTTTTGTGAATCACGAAATCTTTGATCTCCAGGAGTCTCATGTCTTCTGCTAGCCTCCAAGCAGGGTAAAGTCATCTCAGACACCTCACCGTTCTTGATTACCAGGTCTTGCCAGGACCACCCTTGAGTCCTGGCATGTCTGTGAACATCATCATCGTGTGCATTGTCGGAAGATAAAAGCCAGCTGCTCTTGACATCACCAGACCATGCTGGATGACAGGTGTGAGGGGGGTCACCATCCACCACTTTCCACTGTCCAGTGCAGGTGATCAGTTCTACATAAAGATCCGGGAGGCTGGCTGGAGAGGGCTGAAGAAGCCTCAGGAGTCTGACCATGTGGGTTTCTATCATGTTCTTCCACACCCTACAGCCTCTATTTGCCCATCTGTCAAGCAGGGATAACAACAGCACCGACTTCAGAGGGGTTTTGTGGGGATTCAATAGTATAGCTCTGAACAGGAAAGCACTGATGAAGGCAGCCCTTGTTACTTGTGGTTACCCTTATTATTATTATCCGTAACATTATTCTTCCCACCTGGACTTACTCTGTGTAAGGCTTGCCTCTCCTTCTGAACAGCCTGTCTATAATCTAAGTTTATCTTTCCTGTAACAAAATTGGCCAATTTATGTGGCACCCCTCACCACCATTGCTGGATGTGCCTCTAATCTAATTAGACTAATTTCAATTTCCTGGATTTAATTACTTTTAATTTAATTAATTTAGAATGCAGTACACTAGGTGATTAATTAGGAGATGTTACTGAGGGATTCGGAAGGTGAATTGCAGCATGTAAGTGTTTAAATATTATTGTGACCACAGCCACCAGTTGTCACTTTATACGGGAGGCTGCCAAGGCCCTGGGAGGGGCAGAGCTTGGAGAACTGGGGTGGGACAGGGACTCAGACAGAAGTCTCCTGGCAGCAAGCACAGAGGTCTTTCCTGTCACTGCTTTTGGCAACTCCCAGTGGAGGCAAATAAGAGGCAGCTGATTCCAGTGACCAGCAAGTTGGAATCAAGTCACGAATTGTGGGAGGTGAGATCACACTTGGTCTTTTAATAGATATTTTACTGCGTTTTTCATGTACATGGTAAATAAGCAAACCATAGGTCTCCCTCTGAGCTATTGCACACTTCCATTATTTTTCTTTTTTACTATACACACTTACTGAGTACCTGGAATAATGAACAGTCATCACCATCACCATCATCTTAACAAACATGTGTGTGGCCCTACATGCCAGATATTGTTCTGGATGCTTTTACATTGATTAGCTCATTCAATTTTCATTGGAGTTAAGTACCGTCAGTGAAGTACTATTGCTTCCATTGTCTAGAGGAGGGATCTGAGGCACAGAGTTAGCTCTGCCAGGGATATCTATTATTTGTATTGCACAAAGGGACAAGACTTAGTGAATTTCAGGTCTGTGCCAGGCAGGTGGAGGAGACAGTTTAGGGCTGGGCCCTTTAGATCACACAGGTTTGCTACTCCACTTCCAAGAGGTAATAATAATACCAGCAAACATTTGCAGAGCCCTGACTGTGTGCCAAGTATGCTTCTGAATCGTGTTGTATACTCTGGACACGGCTGCCCTACCCACTCCTCCCTGAGTGTAGATTGAGCTATGGCTTTCTCATAGCTCTGTTTTTCGATCAGGACTTGAGACTGCAGTTCTGATGGACCCTTGGAGGCAGAGCTGGGCCAGACCCTCTACCCTAAATGAACCCTGCAGCATGAGCTAGATCCTTCACTCGGAAATCCAGCTCCAACTCCAAGGTCACTCATTTTCCAAATGAATCCACGGGGCATTGTCAGGGTTTTGACCCCCATTCTCCTGGAATGTTGGGCTAGGATACAGGTAAGAAGCCAGCGTGGTGGAGGACTTCCCTCTGATGCACGAGCCATGCCTGCTAGGCCGGGACCCTCTTGCAAGGAGAAGTAAAGAAGTAAGAGCTGTCTTCAGTATATTCCCTGTGTGGGGACCAGGGCCTCAGGGAGACTTTCCTCTTTCTAAATGAATTTTCTAATAGTCTGATCTGTCTTAACTGCGATGGACTTGTCAACAGGCCATCCCTTGGGGTATCCAAACAGAAACCAATTGACAATTTGCTCACTTGGTCTTCTCTTCCTGGAAGGCCCATCGCTATCCTTTGCCAGTTAACTCCTGTTCAAATGTTAAGACTCAGTCCAAGTGTCACTTATTCCAGAAAGGCTTCCCTATAAACCCCAACCCAACCGCAGACTAAGCCAGATGTCCTTTGTGTTCCCATAATGTCTCAGGCATATCTTCATTATCACACTCACTATATATTACAAGGACCTGCATCTCTATCCTTTTTGTCAGTTAACACCTATTCAACTTTTAAGACTCAGTCCAGACATCACTTCCTCCAGGAAGGCTTCCCTGAAAACCCCAACCTAACTTCCAGACTGGGCCAGCTGTTCTTTGTGTTCCCATAATGTTCCAGGCGTATCTTTATTATTGCACTCACTATATATTGCAATGACCCGCTTATGAGTTTGCCTCCTCTACGTTCTGTCTGTGTCACCACCATCTTCAATAACCACGTGAGGTAGACACCATTTCCCCCATTTGGAGTATGGAGAAGTGAGGCTCGGGATCTTGCCCACGGAGGCAAGAGGAGACAAAGATGACTAGGTCTGCCTTCCAAACCTAAAGACCACGATCTGTCCACTGCGGAACACGGCAGGCCCTTCAGTTCTGTCTATTGTGAGGGCGTGGGCTTGTGTAGTCCTGGGCAACCAGAGCAGCAGAAGCAATGCATGAGGGCCATCTTCGGAGCCATGCCAGCCTGCCAATCCTCGGCATACTCTGTACATAGATAACCTCACAAGCTCACCTCATCTGCTCACACTCACCCTCTGAACACTTTTAAGGTCAAAGAGAAGGCAGGGAAAAATGAGAACCAGGACAGTCAAAGCCATGGCCGCTCCTGGAGCTTTGGGGCTTGTTTCCAGATCCAAAGCCCCTCTTAGCAGCCTTATTCCTTCATTTAACGAAGGTGAGGAGAGCCCGGCCCTGTGGTTTCAAGGCTGGATTCCATTACTATTAAAACTACTGCCGGCCCTGAAAGATGAACTCAACAGTCACCCCTGTGAAAGCTGATCCGAGTGGAAAATTGAGTTAGAAAATTCTGCCTTCCCTTCCCTCACACCTCAGCAGATTAAGGGGAAGGCCTGATGCTGAGTTATGGGGATTTATGGGAATGTGCAGTTGCTGGCTTTTAAATGCTCACTCTTTGGAATGTTGGCAACCTTGCTTCCTATAAATCGTTGCTGGTATTTCTTAGCCTTTCCTTGCCAGCAACGCGGAGGCCTGCAACACCTTTTCCGTGCAGTAGCCTGTGAAAATATTGAAGCTGGGCCCAGAAAAACACCAGCATAGAAAGGGGAAACTTTGATGTTTGCTAGTTCTTTTCAGACAACTCTTGCCAAATCTTAATTTTTCCAGTTTACAAGTAAGGGATTCTGACCATCTGTCTGCTGTCAACCGATGTTTGTTTGGATGAAGATTTTATTTTTTTTTCTCCCAATCTAGCACTCCTGTTCTTACAAGTAGTTTATTGGACTTCATAAATGTCAGCTTTTTGCAGGCATTTTGTAAGCAGCTTATGATTTAGTATTTAATCAAAATTGAGCAGTCAGTGTCTGTAATCAATCTGAAGCAGGAGTAACAATGAGATTGAAGCTCAAAATGCACCAGGACCACAATTTATGTTTCCCAACTATCTTTATAAAAAACGAAGTTGGCACCTGAAGGTCTGGGGTGGGTAGACGATGGAAGGAATCAACACTTACTGAGCACCTATTGTGTGCCATTTTATGATTGTGTCAGTTATTAATTGCCAAAATAATACTGTACAACAAACCATCCCAAACTCAGTAGTTAAAAAAAATCAGTGCTTCTTGCTTGCTGATCTAACGAGTGAGATGGGAGGTCCTCTTGGCCTTGACGAAGCTCTTTACATGTTGGAGATGAGTTGGCTGTTGGGTGACCTTTGCTGGCCTTGTCTGGGACAACCAGGGCACATCGGCTCCATTCTGTGTGTTTCTCATCCTCCAGCAGGCTAGCTGAGGCATGTTCTCATGGCCATGACAGAGTACAAAAGCAAGCAGACCCAGTCTGCAAGCACTTTCCCAAACATCTGCTTGTGTCACATGTGTTAACATCTCACCGGCCAAAGCAAGTGACGTGGCTGAACTCTGAATCACAGAGGGGATGTCTTCATTCACTCAGGCTGCTCTAACAAAATTCTATAGACTCGGTGGCTTAGAAACAACACAAATTTATTTCTCAGAGTTTTGGAGGTTGGAAAGTCCGAGATCAAGGTGTGCAGGCAGATTTGGTGTCTAGTGAGGACCTGCTTCCTGGTTCATGGATGTTGTCTTCTTACTGTGTCTTCATGTGGCGAAATGGGCAAGGCAGCTCTCTGGGGCCTTTTTTAGAAGAGTAGTAATCCCATTCGTGGGATTACTCATGACCTAAGCATCTCCCAAAGGCCCCATCTTCTAATACCATCATGTTGGTGTTTACGTTTCAGCATATACATTTTGGAAGAAGGCAAACATTCCAACCACCATAGGGGGCCAGACTGTCTCTTCACAGCAGGAGGACTTACAAAGTCACAGGCAAAGTTCATGGGCACAGGGAAGGGTGACGAATCAGAGTCCTAAATCAATCAGTCTATCACAGTGATGCCGGAAGTCCCACGAAGGAGGTAATTATTATCACCCCCATATCCAGATGGAGAAATTCAGAGATTAAACCATTTGCCCAAGGTTCTCAGCAGTTAGCAAATAAGTCAGGATTCTTTCTTGTCCCAAATCTTAAACAGTTTATTTTTGTCTCTCTGAATCTACTTTTCTCTAGAAATAGGTAAAGCAAGAGTAGTGGAAGGCTCTCAGAAATCATCAGTTTGCCACCCTCATTTTAAAGATGTCCTCTAGAAAGGGAGCTATTTGCATAAGGTCTTTTACCAGGAAGGACACAGGAAGGCTGAGCTTTCAGCACAGCATTCTTCCTGCGCCCAGGAGGAGCCATGCTTCTCCAATCTGTCACAGTGCTGTCTTCTACAGGAAGCCGCTGAGGACTTTAGGCACTTGCTCCCAGACACGAACATGGTACCCACTGGGCAGGCTCTGCAGAGACCTGGCTTGGTCATGGCAGCCTTAGGAAAATGTAGCAAAATTACTGTAAGGGGCTCCCAGATAAAGTCAGGATGGCAAAAGCCTTTGTTAGGTTTACTAGAGAGGAATACCAAATGTTGCCAGCGTTTTACGTCATCATGATTAAATTCCTTCCTCGGTTGGTCCTATGAACTGAATTGTTTCCTACCTCCACCAAATCCATACGTTGAAGCCCAAACTCCCAATGTGACTGTATCTGGAGACAGGATCTTTAGGAAATAATTAAGTTAAATTAAGTCATAAGTGCGGGGCCCTAATCTAACAGTACTGTGCCCTTATATACAGGGAATAAAGAGAGATTTCTGCCAAGTGAGTCACCGCAAGAAGGTGACTGTCTGCAAACCAGGAGGAGAGTCCTCACCAGAACTCAACTGTGCTGGCACCCATCATGATCTCAGACTTCTGGTTTCCAGAATGGTGAGAAAACACACGTATGTTATTTCAGCCACCCAGTCTATGGTATTTTGTTGTAGCAGCCTGGGCTGATTATGACAGATGAGGAATCAAATTATCAAAGGGTCATTTATATATCCTCTCAGGCATTTAACTTATATGTATTAAGTATATATTGTGTGCAAACTTTTCATGCTACAGTGGGGTAGGAGCCTGGGATTTTCCCTGGAGAGTGGAGGAATGGCCTTCCTTGTTGCCATGATTTGCCCCCAGTCCTTCATGTAAGCTGCCAGCAAAGCCTTCACTGTGCAGATTTTTCCCTCTTGGCTTAATAAGCTAGTGGTTTTCAAGGAGGCTGGGATGGCCACCTGGCTGACTGTCCCCAGGGGAGTGGGGGTGGGGGCTGTATTAGTCCATTTTTATGCTGTTGATAAAGGCATACCTGAGGCTGGGAAGAAAAGAGGTTTAATTGGACTTACAGTTCCACACGACTGGGAGGTCTCATAATCATGGTAGAGGGCGAAAGGCACTTCTTACGTGGCAGCAGCAAGAGAGAACGAGGAAGAAGCAAAAGTGGAAACTCCTGATAAACCATCAGATCTCCTGAGACTCATTATCACAAGAATAGCATGGGGAAGACCAGGCCCCATGATTCAGTCACCTCTCCCTGGGGCCCTCCCACAACATGTGGGAATTCTGGACCATACAATTCAAGTTGAGATTTGAATGGGTACATGGCCAAACCATATCATTCTCCCCCACCAGCCCCTCCAAAAACCTCATCTCCTCACATTTCAAAACCAATCACGCCTTCCCAACAGTCCCCCAAAGTCTTAACTCTGTTCAGCATTAACCCAAAGATCCCCATTACTAAGTCTCATCTGAGACAACACAAGTTCCTTCCACCCATGAGCCTATAAAATCAAAAGCAAGCTAGTTACTTCCTGGATACAATGGGATTATGGCTATTGGGTAAACACAGCTCTTCTGAATGGGAGAAATTGACCAAAACAAAGGGGTTACAGGACTCGCGTTAAGTCCAAAATCCAGTGGGGCAGTCAAAATTTAAAGCTCCAAAATGATCTCTTTTGACTCCAGATCTCACATCCAGATCATGCTGATGTAAGAGGTGGGTTCTCATGGTCTTGGGCAGCTCCGCCCTTGTGGGTTTGGAGGATACAGGCTCCCTCCCAGTTGCTTTCATGGGCTGGCACTGAGTGGCTGTGGCTTTTCCAGGTGCATAGTGCAAGCTGTTAGTGGATTCTGGGATCTGGAGGACAGTGGCCCTCTTCTCACAGTTCCATTAGGCAGTGCTCCAGTAAGGACTCAGTGTCGGGGCTCTGATCCCACATTTCCCTTCCACACTGCGCTAGCAGAGGTTATCCATCAGGACCACACTCCTACAGCAAACTTTTGCCTGGGCATTCAGGCATTTCCATATATCTTCTGCAATCTAGACGGAGGTTCCTAAACCTCAGTTATTGACTTCTGTGCACCTGTAGGCTCCACACCATGTGGAAGCTGCCAAGGCTTGGGGCTTCCACCTTCTGAAGCCAAAGTTGAGCTGTATGTTGGCCCCTTTCAGTCATGGCTGCAGTGGCTGGACACAGGGCACCAAGTCCTCAGGCTGCATACAACACAGGGACCCTGGACTCAGCCCACAAAGCCACTTTTTCTCTCCTGGGCCTCTGGGCCTGTGATGGCAAGGGCTGCTGTGAAGGTCTCTGATTTGGCCTGGAGACATTTTCTCCATGGTCTTGGGGATTACCATTAGGATCCTTGTTACTTATGCAAATTTCTGCAGCTAGCTTGAATTTCTCCCCAGAAAATGGGTTTTTCTTTTCTACTGCATCATCAGGCTGCAAATTTTCTGAACTTTTATGCTGTGTTTCTCTTTTAAAATGGAATGCTTTTAACAGCACCCAAGTCACATTTTGAATGCTTAGAAATTTCTTCTGCCAGATACACTAAATCATCTTTCTCAGGTTCAAAGTTCCACGAATTTCTAGGTCAGGGGCAAAATGCTGCCAGTCTCTCCACTAACACATAAGAAGAGTCACCTTTGCTCCAGTTCCCAACAAGTTCCTCATCTCCAACTGAGGCAGTTCCAGAAAAGTTCCTCATATCTGAGGAACACCATCTGAGGCCACCTCAGCCTGGACCTTATCATCCACGTCACTATCAGGTTTTTGGCCAAAGCCATTCAACAAGTCTCTAGGAAGTTCCAAACTTTCTCACATTTTCCTGTCTTCTTCAGAGTCCTCCAAACTGTTCCAACCTCTGCCTGATACCCAGTTCCAAAGTCACTTTCATATTTTCAGGTATCATTTTTTCAACAACACCTCATTCCTGGTACCAATTTACAGTATTAGTCCATTTTTATGCTGCTGATAAAGACACACCCGAGGCTGGGGGGAAAAAGAAGTTTAAGTGGACTTACAGTTCCACATGGCTGGCAAGATCTCATAATCATGGCGGAGGGTGAAAGGCACTTCTTACAGGGCAGCAGCAAAAGAGAATGAGGAAGAAGCAAAAGCAGAGACCCCTGATAAACCCATCCGCTCTCATGAGACTTATTCACTATCACAAGAATAGCATGGGAAAAGCCAGGCCCCCATGATTCAATTACTTCCCCTGGGACCTTCCCACTACACATAGGAATTCTGGGAGATACAATTCAAAGTGAGATTTGAATGGGGAGACAGCCAAACCGTATCAAGGCCTTTAGCAGAGATTGCTGTGCCTGTTCTTACTCTCCTGCGGAGCTCCTCAATAGGTCATGTGAGCAGTGAGATTTTTTTTTTTTTTTTTTTTTTTTTTGGTACATCAAATCTGATGTTTCCTAAAGCCTTCAGAATCATGGATTCCAATGTTGGTTAACTGATCCTAACACCGTAGGCTTGATTTTTGTCTTGTTTTTCTTTTTCTTTTTTATTTTATTGTACTTTAGGTTCTGGGGTACATGTGCAGATCATGCAGGATTGTTGCATAGATACACAAATGGCAAGTTGGTTTGCTGCCTTCATCCCTCCATCACTCACATATGGTATTTCTCCCCTCGTTATCCCTTCCCACCCTCCCCACCAACTGATGTCCCTTCCCTACCCCCTGCAACTGTCTGCAGTGTGTCGTGCTCCCCTCCCTGTATCCACATGTTCTAATTGTTCAACATGTGCCTATGAGTGAGAACATGCGGTATTCGGTTTTTTGTCCTTGTGTCAGTTTGCTGAGAATGATGGTTTCCAGATTCATCCATGTCCCTATGAAGGACACAAAGTGATCATTTTTTATGGCTGCATAGTATTCCATGGTGTATATGTGCCACATTTTCTTTATCCAGTCTATCATTGATGGACATTTGGGTTGGTTCCAGGTCTTTGCTATTGTAAACAGTGCCACAATGAACATACATGTGCATGTGTCTTTATAATAGAACAATTTATAATTCTTTGGGTATATACTCAGTAATAGGATTGCTGGGTCAAATGGAATTTCTACTTCTAGTTCCTTGAGGAATCACTACACTGTCTTCCATAATGGTTGAACTAATTTGCACTCCCACCAACAGTATAAAAGTGTTCCTGTTTCTCCGCATCCTCTCCAGCATCTGTTGTCTCCAGATTTTTTAATGATCGTCATTTTAACTGGCATGAGATGGTAGGTCAATGTAGTTTTGATTTGCATTTCTTTAATGACCGGTGATGATGAGCATTTTTTTCATATGTTTGTTGGCCTCATAGATGTCTTCTTTTGTAAGGTGTCTGTTCATACCCTTCACCCACTTTTGAATGGATTTTTTTTTAATAAATCATTTTAGTTCTTTGTAGATTCTGGATATTAGCCCTTTGTCAGATGGGTAGATTGCAAAAATTGTTTCCCATTCTGTTGGTTGCCTGTTCACCCGAATGATTGTTTACTTTGCTGTACAGAAGCTCTGTTTAATTAGGTCCCATTTGTCTATTTTGGCTTTTGTTGCCATTGCTTTTGGTGTTTTAGCCATGAAGTCCTTGCCTATGCCTATGTCCTGAATAGTTTTGCCTAGGTTTTCTTCTAGGATTTTTATGGTGTTAGGTCTTACGTTTAGATCTTTAATCCATCTGGAGTTAATTTTAGTGTAAGGTGTCAGGAAGGGGTCAAGTTTCTGCTTTCTGCACATGGCTAGCCAGTTTTTCCAACACCATTTATTAAACAGGGAATCATTTCCCCATTGCTTGTTTTTCTCAGATTTGTCAAAGATCAGATGATTGTAGATGTGTAGTGTTGCTTCTGAGGCCTCTGTTCTGTTCCACTGGTCTATGTCTCTGTTTTGGTACCAGTACCATGCTGTTTTGATTACTGTGGCCTTGTATGGTTTGAAGTCAGGCAGCATGGTGCCTCCAGCTTTGTTCTTTTTGCTTAAGATTGTTTTGTCTATGTGGGCTCTCTTTTGGTTCCATACGAAGTTTGAAGTGTTTTTTTCCAGTTCTGTGAAGAAGGTCATTGGGAGCTTGATGAGGATGGTGTTGAATCTATACATTGCTTTGGGCAGTATGGTCATTTTCACAATGTTGATTCTTCCCAACCATGAGCATGGAATGTTTTTCCATCTGTTTGTGTCCTCTTTTATTTCCTTCAGCAGTGGTTTGTAGTTCTCCTTGAAGAGGTCCTTTACATCCTTTGTTAGTTGTATTCCTATGTATTTTATTCTCTTTGTAGCAATTGTGAATGAGGGTTCACTTTTGATTTGGCTCTCTGTCTGTCATTGGTGTATAGAAATGCTTGTGATTTCTGCACATTGATTTTGTATCCGGAGACTTTGTTGAAGTTGCTTATCAGTTTCAGGAGATTTTTGGCTGAGACGATGGGGTCTTCTAAATATACAATCATGTCATCTGAAATAGAGACAATTTGGCTTCATCTTTTCCTAACTGAATACCCTTTATTTCTTTTTCTTGCCTGATTGCTTTGGCTAGGACTTCCAATACTATACTGAATAAGAGTGGTGATAGAGGGCATCCTTGTCTTGTGCCAGATTTCAAAGGGAATGCTTCCAGTTTTTGCCCATTCAGTATGATATTGGCTGTGGGTTTGTCATAAAGAGCTTTTACTATTTTGTGTATGTACCATTGATACCTAGTTTATTCAGTTTTTAGCATAAAGGGCTGTTGAATTTTGTCGAAGGCCTTCTCTACATCTATTGAGATGATCATGTGATTTTTGTCTTTGGTTCTGTTTATGTGATGGATTACATTTATAGACTTGCATGCGTTGAACCAGACTTGCATCCCGGGGATGACACCTACTTGATCATGATGAATAAACTTTTTGATTTGCTATTGCATTCTGTTTGCCAGTATTTTATTGAAGATTTTTGTGTCGATGTTCATGATATCGGCCTGAAGTTTTCTTTTTTGGTTGCATCTCTGCCTGGTTTTGGTGTCAGGATGATGTTGGTCTCATAAAATGAGTTGGGGAGGATGCCCTCCTTTTGTATTGTTTGGAATAGTTTCAGAAGGAATGATACCAGCTCCTCTTTTTATGTCTGGTAGAATTTGGCTGTAAACCCGTCTGGAACTGGAGTGTCATGGAAAATGCCCCAGGAGATGGAAGGGAATTGCTAACCAAGAGCAGAAAGCACTGACTGGTTAGACCAGCAGGGAGGAGCAGTGGCTGAAATGGATACGGGGAGAAAAAAGATGGCTCAGTATCTTTTGCTTCTAGCTCAAAGAATCAGCCTCACGTTACAAAGTGTGGTAAAAATTGTAACGAGTGAAACTCATACGAGAAACCAAGGTATTCTTAAGAATCGAACTTGCCAGTGCCTGCTGTGTCCATGCCCTGTCTTGCCTCAGCCTCCTTGACCTCTCCCCTCCCCGGCCCTTCTTCCCTCTGGATGATTCTGACCCACACACCCCACCGACCAGCCTATGCACCTGCATTCCCTTGGCTCCTCCCAGACTTCAGTATCCATCTCTCCATCCTGACCTCTCTGTGGCCATTGCGGTGTCAGGGAAAGAGCTAGCCTGACCTAGGTTAGACTCCACTCAGTGGCTGTTAGGAAACCTCTGTAAGCCTCAGTTTCCTCCTCTGTAAAATAGTGGGACACAGGTTATCATGTGGTTGCTATAAACACTTACAGTCACACCCAAGAGGATGTCTTTCTCATGGATATTAAATTAATATTCTTTCATTGGCCCCTCCCTATCAGACTCCCTCCCTACCCCTGTGTATCTGAGTCTTCCTAGCACTTTCTTATCCCTTCAATAATTCACCATTAATGGTTTATTAAACAGAGGCTTCCTAATGGGCTGTTATTGACCTGATAAAAAGTGCGTCTCCCACTGTGGGGCTGCCCAGGCTCTTGATGGGAGAGTAAATGATGGCAGAGGCTGACTGTGATGGTGTTCTCCGGCCAAGAGCGAGTGGCGCAAGAGTAAAGCCCCATACTGTCACCTTCATGCCTTGGGAAACCTCTGAGCCTCCTGAAAGCTCAATTTCTGCGAAATGGGATTCATATCGCCTTTGCCATGAGGTCTCTATGAAATTGAATCAGTGTAGGTGAAACTCCTAGCTCCTCACACCTCCCCAGTCTGTGCCTAGGGCTCAGGCCAGCCCCACCTCTGGGGAATGGTTTAGTTAACCACTGGGCTATCTGCGGGACTCCAACACCCATGTAGCTCCCTTGATGGAAGTCTCACCATCACGGATTTGTTCCTTTGAGTCTTGATGAGTAACTCCACCTCCGGAAGTCTCTGTGATAAAAAGAAGTACCTCTGTCCACCAAAATCTCCTGGTGGCTGACGACTAAAAGGCGGGGCAGTGAGGTGGAGGGAATCCCAAGGGAGGGGTTGGGATTCCCGGCGCTAGTTCTGATGCTGACTCTCTTGCTATGTAACCTTGGATAAGGCATTTCCCGTCGCTGGTTTTCAGTTTCCTCGGTTGTAAAATCAAGGGCTTAGGTTGTATGGAATCTAGGATTTGCTCCATCTGCGACTCCAATTAACTCAAAAGATTCGTTTTGAGATTCCTAATGGGGTTCCAAAGAAGGGGTCCTCAGATTGATCGATTTTCATGAGGCCTGTGGTGAAAGAGCAGAAGCAAGGGCCGGGGCAGGCGGCCTTTGTACGGAACCTGTGCTCACTCACACCTGTCACAGCCGATGGCGCCAATCAGAGCTCCTCAATTGGCTTGCGGATTCATTGATTCATTCATTTTCTTCACAGAGCTTCCTCTGACCAGCCAGCCCAGAGTGTTCTCTCTCCTCTTTGACCCTCCGTGGCTCTTCCTGTGACATCTCCTTCACTATCTCTTGGTGGCCTTGGCCACTCTGCAGATGGCCCTGTACCTGCTATACTTTCCCTCACTGTTCCATCTTCCTGAAGATCCCTTCCTCTCTATCTCTACCTCCCAAAGGTCTTAGCCATCACTTAAGGGCCTGCTCAGAAGCCACCTCCTCCAGGAAGTCTTCCCAAGCTTCTAATTCAAAATTCTCTCCCTTGTGCTCCCTCTATGCCTATTAATATTCTTCAATGTCTTCCTATTGACACGGAACTAGGCCAAAACCCTCAGTGTAGCTCCCCAGGCTCATCTGTCATCGTTTTCCTCCCCTGCAACCCAGCTCTAGTTATTCCAGGGTGTCTCTCAGGTGCTTAAGTTGCGGCTTCTGCCTGGGGGTTCTGGTCCTCACCCTGTCCCCATCGTGAGGACACTTAATGGCTTTAAAACTCAGCTCACATCCCCGGTACTGGCAGGAGTTTATTGTACTCATCTTTTGGTCTGTATTCTCTGTTTTGTACTGACTCAGTCTTGTCCATGACTCTAGTGACACTGGCTTATTTGTCTTGGAAGTCTCACTGCCTTGCCTATGACCTAGCACATAGTAGGTGCTCAGTAAACATCACATGAAGGGAATTCTCGTCTGTGTCCATCGCAGCACCCAGGAGGAGCTGGGGCCCTCGGCAGGTGTGTAGATGGGGCGGTTGATTAAAAACTTTGTTTGTAGCAGTCCTGAGATCTGGAGTCTTGGAACTGGCTGAGCTAGAGAAATCGCTCCTGTGCTAAGTGTGCGTGTGTATGTGAGTGTGTATCTCTCTTTCTCTCTCTCTCTCTCTGTGTGTGTGTGTGTGTGTGTGTGTGTGTGTGTGTGTATGTGTGTGTCTGCGTGCGTGTCTTCTCTGTGGTCATGTCTGCTGGGCTCTGGATGTCTGCCATGCATGGGGGAAGATTGAGTTCCCCAGAATCTCATGCCTTCCAGATGTTTCTTCCTGGGCACTAAACCACCAGCCCAACAGCTCCAGAGTCAATGCAGAGATGCTCTTGGAGGGCCCTCCACAGCCCTGTAAAGAGACAATATTCCGCAGAGGACCAGGGCAGGGACTCGGAGCTGGAGAGCCCTGTGTTCTGCAGGTAGCCTTGGATGGGTCTCTGGTATCTTGGCTCCTCTGGGGTAATTACTTATGCAGGGCTTCCCTTGTGCCAGATACAGAGTGAAACACCTTGTTTGGATTATCTGATTTAATCTTCATCAACATGTTAGTTTGCAGAGGAAAACTGAGGCATGGAATGGTTACATTACTTGTCTTAGATCAAAAAACAGATGAGTAAAGAGCAGGGGGGTCAGGTCAAGGAGTCATAGCTCAAAGCCCATGTTCTTGAGTGCTCCACCCGACTCCTTATCATAGAGTAAAGCCTGATAATGCCTTCTTGTAGGATACTGAATTAATATAAATTAAACGGCATCTATGAACTGACTGGCACATGGCAGGCATGCAATCCATGGAAGCTGATATAATCCACTTCTAATTCAACCCTCCTCTTTTAAGGGTGAGGAAACTGAGGCATGGTTTATATACATGACTTGATAGTCAGCGTTGAGTATGGGAGTCTCAAAGTCATGTCTCCTGATGGCCAACTGGTTTCATTTTTCACTGTGCTGTGCCTTGTCAGGTAAAAATCAGAAAGAAAGATAACCTAATATTTTGGAGGAATCAAGACTAAGAGAACAATGGGGCGAAGAGGCAGTTGAAAATATGTGAGGAGCCAGACTTTTCCCTGTAACTTCCCAACCCCAATTTGCAATTCGTGTATCTGGTCTCAGAGAAGGCTTGCCTGAGGCCTTTGCACGATGAGAGAGGGCCAGGATTTGAACTCCAACCTGTCTTACACCGAGACTAGTGTTTTGTTTTGCTTTTTTTCTACATTCCCAGCTCAGAAGTGGGGCCCATGATCAAGGCCACAGTAGACACAATTGTGACCGCAGATTGTGGTGGGGATGGGGTGGGCGGGCTCTTTGTTGCTACTACTCCTTCATAGCATGGGGGGAGCTCCTGGGGCAGTGTGCCCTAGGGGAAGGGCAGCCCTTGAAACAGGAAGTGGCTGGTCTTTTCCTGAGCACCAAGGAAGCCAAGAAGAACCATGGACCCACGACAACCTCTCGGGCCCCTTCTGCCTAGTGGGGTGGCTTTCAAATGTCAGGAAGCTGATGTTGTACCCATAGGGTTGGGCGGTTGTGTGCCAGAGGCAGATAGAAAATATCTCAGAAACCTCAGTCTTTATTGTAAAAATGCATGCCGAATTTAAAGAAATAGATTTCTTTTCCACAGCCTATCCACGTGTCCCTGTATGTTTGTGTGTGGGTGTACACGAGCGTGTACGCACATTGCAATTCTGTAACTAACCACTGTTCTAGGAAGGGCTGCTGTGCTTTCGCTATAGCTCCCTGGACTCCCTGGAACCCGGCCACGTATTCGTTACCCTTGGCCCACCGGTGTATGTGTACTACCCGGTAGGTCAAATAATTCCATCTCCTGAGCGTAGGGAGGAACTGCCAAATAGTTAAGGTCTAAAGGGGCACGGTTCATGGTGAGGAGCTGCTCAGTGTCGCTGAGCTGAGACAGGAAGTTACAAGATTGCCTGTGGTCACCCAGTGACTGTGAGACTCGAACTCTGATCCGTAAGTCCTCGTTCAGCACTCCTCTCCACCGCCTCTGGGCCAGCTCCTGGGAAACAGAACATACATGGTCATGTTTGTTGCCTTCTCTGCCCACCTGGCACGTTGCTGGGAAACAGGGCTTCTCTCTGGGATCCCAACATTCTGGCAATCAAATATAAGGTATGACTTGTCCCTACCCCACTCCTGTCCACGACGGTGGTGGAAACGCTGCAATTCCCACACCTCAGCTCTCCCACGTGCCCTTTCCGATTTCTGGACAGGTGGGTGAGAACTATGTGATCTGTTTGGACTTGAGCAAGATATTTGGCAAGGTGTCCACGCTCATCTCAAGGTGAAGAGTTAGGACTGGGTGCTGGCACGATTCAATGGATTAGGAACTGGTTAAAGGGCCATACCCAAATGGAATGGACGAATCTAACAGCATCATCCTCGATGAGGCTCTCTAGTGGCATGCCGAGGGACTCTGTCTTTGGCCATATCTTATTCAGCATTTTTATCAATGACTGGAATGAAATAGGTGGACGGAAAGATGAACATTTATTGAGGAACTCCTGTGTCAGCAACTACTGCCAATATTCTACAAGGCTTATTTCTTTAATCCCTCATAGCATGACTGTAGGAGGGGTTGTCTTACCGTTTCACAAGCCGGGAAATAAATATGTAACAGAGGGCAAGCAACTTACCCAAGGTCTCACAGCCTCTGATGCAGTAAGATTGGGAATCCAGATGGATCTGACTCTGAAGGCTGGGGCTCTGTGTCACATGTGACACTAAACTGTCTTACCACTGAGGGGCATGTGGGAAGGTCAGAGGGATGGGCAACACCAGGAAGCTGAGAGGCAGGTCCAAAAAGGCCTGAAATGAACACTGGGCCAAAATGACTACACATCAAGATGCAGGGTGATAGAGACCTTTGCTCACACTGGGGCTCAGATGCTCACCAGACACACACAGGATGTGGGATACCTGGGTCGACAGCACAAGTGAAAAGGTGTTGGGTTTTTAGTTGACAGGAAGTTTCACATGAGTCAACGGTGGGATGTGGTAGCCAACAGAGCTAATGTCACTGTGGCCTCCACGAGTGGAGGTACAATGCACAGAGCGAGGAGAGAGCTACTCCTTAGTCAGCGTGTGTCCAGGAAATGGAGCTCAGGCCTGATGACCTCAGTGGAAGACGCGCGTTGAAAACCTGCCGAGCTCTTGGAGGGCAGGGGAGAGGGGCTCCTTGCCATTGCTGCTGCACATTCCTCCTCTCATCCTGTGTCATTACCAAAATCACCAAAGCTTATCAACACCTTTCTGAGAAGTTACGGCCATTTCTAGATTTTCACGCATTCGCCTTTCATCCTCTGAGAATATGCTACTCAGTCCGTTTTGAGTTTTTATGAATGTAACCTGAGTCAAGGCCGGGAGTCCCTGTGACCCAGACTCTACATTAAGTAATAGCCAAAGAAGTGCCATCCAGTAATCAAAAGAAAGTGTAAAAGATTTTCAATCTTTACGCACATCTCTCGAAAGAATGGAAAGAATGAGACCTGCTTTTAGTTCTCTGTCTCATTACCTTGTGCTGCAAAAATCATCCACTCTACAAAACACTCCAAACTCTCCTATATCCAGTTAGCCTATTTCGCCATCTCTCTTTGGTTCTTCCACGTCTCCATTATTTAGATGGGCGAAACATCCGTGTTTTCGTTGTCTTTTCCCTTTTTCTCCTCCTTGGCTCCACTCTTCTTTAGTTTTCTTTCTAGTTTACTTCGGACTCAAATTCCTTGTTACAAAAGAGAAGTCGGGAACCGACCTAGCAAACCGGAATACTGCCCCTTCCTTCCCATCTCTGCAGCGCTGCCCACCGCTCCCTATCCTCCTGGGAACTGGGATGGTCAAGATGGAACTGTTTTTTGAGAGCTGGGGGAGGAGAAATGCAGCAGGCAAGGAAGACAGTTTTGGTGGTGGGTGGGAAGGATGGCAGGGATGCTGGGACCATTCTACATACCAGCCTTGTCCTCATCACATTAGCACGTGGGCGCTGTCGCTGAAAGAGCCTGGCCACCTGTGTGTGACAAACCCCAACACAGACTGCCATGCCAGAACTACCGGCAGTGAATGGCAGCAAGGGGAGGCCCCATCTTACCCGTAAGATCCTCATTGCCCTGCATGGTTCATTTTCATTACCTTGATGGTCTCCTTTGCTTTGCAGAGTTGACCGTTTTTGTAATAGCATACCTTGAGATCAACTCAGAAATGGCAGACTGGGAGAGATGGCACTCCCACGTATTCCACATGCTCTCCCACGCTTCCCAGCCTCCTAGGTGAGGGCTGTGTGGCTTGTTCTGACCAATGCAGGCACACCTCGGGAATACGCAGGTTCCATTCCTGACTACCCCCAACGAAGCGAGTATCTCAATAAAACAAGTCATTCAAATTTTTTGTTTGTTTCCAGGTGCACATAAGTTATGTTTACACTATACTATACACCAGGCATCCCCAAACTTTTTACACAGGGGCCAGTTCACTGTCCCTCAGACCGTTGGAGGGCCGCCACATACTATGCTCCTCTCACTGACCACCAATGAAAGAGGTGCCCCTTCCTGAAGGGCGGCAGGGGGGCCGGATAAATGGCCTCAGGGGGCCGCATGCGGCCCGCGGGCCGTAGTTTGGGGATGCCTGCTATACACTGTTAAGTAAGCAATAGCATTATGCCTACAAAAATAATGTACATATCCTAATTAAAAATACTTTATTGCTTAAAAATACGAACGATCTGAGGCTTCATGAGTTGTAATCTTCTCGTTGATGGAAGGTCTTGCCTTGATGCTGATGGCTGCTAACTAATCAGGTTGGTAGTTGCCAAAGACTGGGGTGGTAATTTCTTAAAAGAAGATAACAATGAAGTTTGTCATATTGACGGACTCTTTCTGTCAAGAAAGTTCTCTCTGCAGCATTCGATGCTATTTGGTAGCATTTTATCCACCATAGAACTTCTTTAAAAATTGCAGTCCGTCCTCTCAAACCCTGCCTCTGCCTTATGAACTAAGTTCATGTAATGTTTTAAGTCCTTCGTTTTCATTTCAACAGTGTCCACAGCATCTTCACCAGGAGTAGATGCCATCTCAAGACACCACTTTCTCTGCTCATCCGTAAGAAATAACACCTCATCTGTGAGTTCAAGTTTATCATGAGACTGCAGCAGTTCATTCTCATCTCCAGGTTTCACTTCAAATTCTAGTTGTCTTGCTATTTCCAGTACATCTGCAGATACTTCCTCCACTGGATTCTTACACCTCTAAAATTCATCCTTTAGGGTTAGAGTCCGCTTCTTCCAAACTCCTGTCCATGTTGATATTTTGACTTCCTCCCATGAGTCAAGAATGTTCTTAATGGCATTTAAAATGGTGAATTGTTTCTAAAATATTTTCAGTCAACTTTGCCCAGATCCATTAGAGGAATCACTATCTATGGCAGTTATGACCTTATGAAATGTGTATCTTAAATAATAAGACCTAAAATGATGTTAGCAGGCCTGAAAAACAACATTAATCTTTTTACCCATCTCTATCAGAGCTCTTGTGTGACCAGGTACATTATCAATGAGCAGTCATATTTTGAAAGCAGAAATCTCATTTTTTTTTTTTTTTGCAATAGATCTCAACAGTGGGCTTAAAATATTCAGTAAACCATGCTGTTAACAGACATGCCATCTTCCTGGCTTTGTTGTTCCACTGATAGAGCATAGGCAGGGTAGATTTAGCATAATTATTTGGAATTTTGGAATGATAAAAGAGTATTGGCTTAATGTAAAGTCATCAGCTGTATTAGCCTCTAACAAGAGAGTCCCCTCGTTATTTGAAGCTTTGAAGCCAGGCATTGACTTCTCTCTGGCTAAGAAAACCCTAGATGGCACCATCTTCCAATAGAAGGCTGTTTCATCTATGTTGAAAATCTGTTTTTTAGTGTAGCCACCTTCATTAAATATCTTAGCTAGGATAACTTAGGATAACTTGCTGCGTCACCTTGCTCTTTTATGTTCTGGAGAGGGCTTCTCTCCTTAAACCCCATGAACCAACCTCTGCTAGCTTCCAACTTTCCTTATGCAGCTTCCTCAGCTCTCTCCACCTTCATAGAATTTGAAGAGTTAGGGCCTTGCTCTGGATTAGGCTTTGGCTTAAAGGAATGTTGTGGCTGGTTTGATCTTCCATCCAGACCACTCAGACTTTCTCCATATCAGCAATAAGGTTGTTTCATTTTCTTATGACTCATGTGTTCACTGGAGTAGCACTTTCGTTTCCTTCAAGAACGTTTCCTTTGCATTCCCGACTTGGCTAACTGTTTGGTGTGAGAGGCCTAGCTTTCACCCTCTCTTGGCTTTTGACATGCCTTCCTCACAACCTTCAGCATTTTTAGCTTTTGTTTGAAAGTGAAAGATGTGTGACTCATTTTTCCATTTGAAGACTTAGAGGCCATTGTAGGGTTATTAACTGGGCTAATTTCCATATTTTTGTGTTTCAAGAAATAGGGAGGTCCAAAGGAGAGGGAGAGAGACAGGGATTGGCCAGTAGGAGCAGTCAAAACACACACGACATTTATCAATTAAGTGATAATGGTGCCCTAAAGTAATTGCAATAGTAACATCGAAGATCACTGATCACAGATCACCGCAACAGACATCATAATAATGAAAAAGTCTGAAATATTGCAAGAATTACCAAAATGTGATGCAGACACAGGAAGTGCACACGTGTTATTGGAAAGATGGCACCAACAGACTCGCTCGACGCAGGGTTGCCACACATTTTCCGTTTGTGAAAAACACACAATATCTGTGAAATGCAATAAAGCAAAGTACAATAAAATAAAGTATGCCTGTAGACTGAGGCTAATGCAGTTCAGAGCTGCCCGGGCTCCTTCTTGTCTTTTGCGGCGGTGAGGACTTGGAGGCCCTGCGTGCCCAGTGGCCTGCAGAATCGGGGAGGGTCCCCCACTCCATGTCATTCTCCGTGAGCAAGAAATAGACTTTCATTATTTTAAATCTCTGAGATTTCAGGGTTGTTACTTCAGCATAGTCTGGCCTATCGCAGCAAATACCCAGAATGTTGGAGTTCACTGAATAATTGCGGCTCTTGAGTTCTTTAACACGGTGAAGGAAAAGGCTGCCTCTTGAGCCACCCAGGGCAGTTGATTGACGCTTTCCCTCACTGTCATCATCCAGCCCAGATGGCACTTCCTGTTTGGTAACACCTCACGTGGACTCCTTCGTCCCCCACCAACTCTGCCAGTTACCATCCTACACAGTCAAATGTGCACAGTATTAGAGGTTTGCCAAGAACACATCCTTGTGTCTGCCAAGGAGTGTCTGTTTGAGGAAGAACATTCTGACAAAGAATGTTCACAGACAAAATGACGACTGTGGGAGACAGTCAAATCTTTGTCTCTGCGATGGGCAAGTGGAGGCTGGATAGGGAGAGGGAGCAGGGGTCCTGAAGATGGGATGCCAGTCTCAGGTGGGGAGGGGTGGGGCTGGGAGGGGCAGGACGAACCGCATGATTTTTAAGTCCCTTCCAACGCTGAGAGTCCCCAGCTTAATGCCTAACTCAGTATTTTCTTTGAAAGTGTATGAAGGAATACATTTCAGTCACGAAGAAAGTAAAGAACTTATGAAATAAAATTCTGACTGAACGACCAAGTAAGAATTATAACACGGATTCTTTCTGAAAGGTATAGCCTCATCAGTGTTCTCAGCTCTCATGAGGCTGACGGATGGTGATGAGCGGTCAGGAAGGCACGTGACGCATATCCGTAATTTACACACCAGCCACAAAGAGGGCTGAGCTCAGGGAGGAGTCAGAGCCTTGAGACAGGCAGAAGCCATCGTGATAACAGCCCCCTACAAGGACACCCAGTGCTTTATCATGCACAAAGTGCTCCCCCTGACATCTGAGTGCTCAGAAACGATTATCTCTGAGCTTTTTATCATAGATCACAGATTATCCTCTGTCTCTGAGCTCTTTTATCATAGCTTCAGGAGAGAACTGCTATTCCTATTTTATAGATGGGTGGGGAGTTTTCATCAGTTTCCCCAGGATCACGTAGTGAGTAAAGGGGAGATCCAAGACTTGACCCCAGATCCTGTGGCTTGAAGTGGTGGGCTTTAAAGTAAGAGAATACACCTGCTCTTGGCACTGGAAGCTGACGCTGCGATTCGTTCACATGCTCTCAGGTTCCTGAGGAACTCCCACTTTCTGTGTGTAAGGTTGGTCGTGGGCAGATACTACAGGGGCAGGCTGGCTCTGAACTGCCCTGGAGAAAAGAAGAATTTGTTTGGGAAAAGCAATGGACCCGGAGACAGAACATCCTGTAGTAGAGGCCCTGAATCTTTTTCTGACCCACTTCATTACCAAGAAACCTCAGTTTCCTCATCTGAAGATAGGAGGGAAGATGTTGATCTGGTCTACCACGAAGAATTTCTGTGAGGCTCCAATGAGAGGATAGGGTGCACATGTTTTGAAAACCAATAAAAAGTTGTAAAGAACTATACAAATCTAGCGTTCTTGTTTCAATTAAGAATGCACTTAGCTAGGCCAGGCACTGTGGCTCACAGCTGTAAACGTCAGCCCTTTGGGAGGTCAAGGCAGGTAGATCACCTGAGGTCAGGAATTCGAGACCAGCCTGACCAATATGGTGAAATGCCATCTTTACTAAAATTACCCGGGCGTGGTGGCATGCACCTTTAGTCCCAGCTACTCAGGAGGCTGAGATAGGAGAATTGCTTGAACCTGGAAGGTGGAGGTTATAGTGAGCTGAAATCCTGCCACTGCACTCCTGACTTGGCAACAGAGTGAGACTCCGTCTCAAAAAAAATTAATGCATTTAACTGCAAGTAAAAAAGCAGCCAGCTACAGTGGCTTCAACAGATGATGCTCTGATTTTCCTATGGCATAAGAAGTGCAGGGTGGGTAGTACAGGGCAGGAGAGAATGATTTAATGATGTCAACGGGGGCCTGGCCCCCTTCCCCTCCTCTGTTCAAACTCCGTCCTCACACATGCTCCCTTATATGCACAAGATGGCTCTATGTTCCAGTCGCAGGTGGGAAACAGAAGGGAGAAGGAGGAAGAGTTGGTACCTACATTAGGAATGCAAAAGTTTTCTTAGAAATGCAATAATTTTAATTAAATGGTCGCCCTCTAGGTACAAGAGAGGCTGGAAGAGCGAAGACTTTTGGCTGGGCACACCATTAAACAAATCCAGGGTTTTGTTGGAAAGGAAGGGTGGGGATGGATTGCAGGTGACAGCCGGTGGTGCCTCCCACAAGTTCCAGTACCAAGATGGGCACTGAATCCACAGGGATCTTTTAAATGTACTTTCGGGATTTGAGTGAAAGCAAATTGGGTTGCCTCATCCTTTGAAGGAAAAGTGGATCCATAGGATTCTACTGTCAGAAAAAGAAACAGAGTCAGTCACCTTGAAGACAAGAGTGTCTGGGGTCCAAGTGTGTAGAGGCTGAGCAAGCGGGCCCTGGCCCTGTCTCCCCTCTGTTCACGTTCAGTAGCCCGTTCCCTTGGGCTGGGAGAGCTGGATCCGGGGAGCTCATTAACAGCCTCTGGGTTTGTGTGTGTCTCCACCAGAAGAAGTCTAACCACAGACTTCCTCTTGACTCTTGGCAACAGGGAGAAAACAAAACCACAGCAGCTTTCATTGCTGAAAAAGACTCGTTTGCTTAATAAGCCCGGACGGAAGAACTTTATTTCTGGGAGGAAGTGCTAAAGACTCCAGTCCAAGGGGTCGTGGCTGGGCCGTGAAATTGCCGGACTCTGCAATGAGACATCCTGGGTTGACAGTTTAGAGGCTGAGAGATTGGTGAGGGGAGGCCAGGCATCCAGGGGTCAGTAGGATGCGGGGCAGAAGCCTGAGCTGAGGACAGGTGGGGCTCTGCAAAATGGATCTGCTTGGGGAAAACTGAGGCCTCTTCCCCCTCCCACAACATCCAGGCCTTTTTTGCCACTTCTGGTTTCCAGAAAATCCATTTATGTATTTATTTTCCCTTTTTCTTATTTTTCCTTATTAAATTCATCTATTGATTAATTCCCATTTCATACTTTCTATTTTGTTTGCTTATATTTCTAATTTCTTATGATGTATAATCAGTGCCTTTATTATGGGCTTTCTTCTTTAGTAAGAAAGCTGTTTCAGGCAATACATTTTCCTGTGTGTTCAGCTTTTTTCAAGATCTCATAGGTTTTGAAATAAAATGTTCCCCTTTTCATCTGTTTCTAGGTGGGTTTGAATTTTATTTTAATGTTTCCTTTGATCCATGGGTTACCTAGAAGTATGTTTCTTAATTTCTAAGTAGTTAAAAATATTTTCAGCCACATTATTTTTTTTTAATTTAAAATTTTGAGGTTATAGTAAGAGATTTGTGGCTTGTAAAATCTTTCATTTTAAATTAAATCTTTTTTCTTTGTTTCCAAGTATGTGTTCAGGCTTTATAAATGTTCTATGGGGCAGGAAAAGCTGAGCTGGTTGGGTTCAAGCAGGAAAGAACGGAATTCTGAAGCATGCTAGAGACATGCTACCCCGTCTCCAATGTGGCTTCTACCCCTTTCCAGCTGTGTGTCCTCGGATGAAACACAGAATTTTCTGAGCTTTCTCTTCATTTAAAAAATGGGAACAATAAGAATATCCACTTTCCAGCATTGCTGTGAAGATTAAATGAAATTACATACTTAAAAATGCGTAGACTGCTGCCTGGTATGGGGAAAAAAACCAAAGAGAAAAATTGCTTTTTTTTCTTTTTTTTTTGCTTTTCCTGAGAAAAGGAGGAAGCTTCACTGTTTGTGTTTTCAGCTTTATCCTAACTCAGAGTTGTGGTTGCTGGTTGTTGTGGGAACTGGGAGAAAAGGGGAAATGGATGGCGTAGTGCGGCAGTCACCTTTCCTTCCACGGAAGGTGCCTGGAGCCAGGTGGATTGGGCTACTTGGCCAAGGAAACGTAACAATTTAGTGGCAAAGCCAGGCCTCAAACCCAGGCCTCACCTGCTCATTCCGCCCGCTCTGCTGGCAGGTTGCTCTAGCGTCTCCCTTGAAAGGAGAGATGGTTGACCGCAGATTCCCCTCTACGTGGTAGGGAAGGCTGGAAGCTCTCAGGAGGCGGCAACCTCAGAGCTTTGTCCTGTTACACCTTGCTCTCTGGGAAAGGGGAACTCTGAGGTCAGTAAGTTCCATAAGAAGCTATAGAAAGAGGGTTGAATTGGGAGTGGTGGAAAGCCCTGGGCATTGCTGTTCCATTGCTCAGTGGTGGCAGGGGAAGAAGCCAGCCCTCTAAGGCACCCTAGGGGGGTGTCTGTCTGCACCCCTCTGGGCTTCAAGCCTTCACTGCCTGCGTGACTTGCTTCCCAAACCCTGGGACTAACTGTGGCAAAGGAAGATCCTTGAGAGTCCCCATCTTCATTTGCCTGGCAGGCCAGTCGTCCGTGGAGCAGAGCTCAGGGGCAGGTGCCCTCTGTTACTGATCAGGGTGGCTCAGTAACACGGAGGTGCTCGTGGAGAAACTGGGGTGACAGCCTCAGCAGCACTGAGGAGGCCTAATTAAGAAGTAAGGCAAAACGAGCCACGTTGTTTGGCATTGCTGCCAGCTGACATCTGAGAGGGGCTGGCACCGTGCCCTGAAGCCAGGAGCCACAAAGAGCTCAGGAGGCAAGAGAGCTTCTTTGTGGCAGGAAGCCGGGGAGGAGAGGGAATCTCAGGACAGAATTACAAGGTGGAGGGTGGCTGAGTTATCTGATTAAGGCCATTGATCTTGGGAGCTGGTGACCATTTCTTGGCCAAGGACTATCTGTATCCTTAAGCACCATGCCGCCATGCTGTGTTTAACCCACAAGTGGACAAAGATGCCTGGAACATCGCAGGGCCATGGTCAAAGCACACAGGGTTATGTCTGGGCAGCCGGTCTCTGACTCAGACACACGCCCATGCTGTGGGGTGGGCTGCCACGAGGGAAAGCTCAGGATTAGAGGCTGATTTGAATAACTCTTCCATGCAAGTTTTAAAAAACGTATGGCTCCCATGATTATTATGAAAATCGAATCCATCCAGGCATGCAGAAGTGCTTTGTAAATATCAGCACAGAAGAAAGCGCCCACACATGTAATTTGCTTAGAAAGTGCTGGCTAATTCCTTGCTATGTCCCCAGCCCTTCCTTAGAAGCTGCAGAGGAATCAGGCAGGCCTAGTTCTTGTTCCTGCCCTCATGGGGCTGTGTGTTTTCTCAGTGTGAAATGCTTTGCAATCGTCTCTCCTTCCCTCTTCTTCCACCCTCCTTCCTTATAACATAGCTTAATTAAGCACCTCTTCGAAGTGAAGATTTGGGCTAGGGGCTGAATAATGTAGAAATCATTGTCTGTGAGGGCAGAGACAGGAGCAAATGGATGGGTACAAGCCCAATGTGGTAGCTGTTTCTTGCGTCGAGAAAGACCCAGGTTCAAGGGACACAAAGCAAGAAGGCAATGAGCGGCGATCCCAGGGAGGTTCCCGGAAAGCTTTAGAGAGAAGCACGTGAGGCAGATCTTGAAGAAGGAGCAAGAACAAGGAACACGGGCAGAAGGCACAGTCTGCACAAAGGCATGGAGGTGGGAAATCCTCTGAGCAAGAGTGTCCACTCACACAGGGGCATCCGTGAGCAATGGGAGCCTGGATCCCAAGGGAATTCCTTGATCCCCTAGTTGATGCGGATTGCAAGTCACTGGAGCTCAGAAAAGTTGATGGCCCTAAATAGAAGAATGCTATTTGAATGAACCCATCATGGTGTCAGCACGGAGTGGGGTTGAGGCAGAGTTTACCTGCCAGGGAGTGGGTGGAGCAGAAAGAGGGCAGAGCTTGAAGCAGGCAGTCCTGGCTCCTCATTCAGACCCACCACTGCCTAGCTCTGTGGCTCTGGACCACCGCGAACCTCTCTGAGCCTTGGTTTCATCATCTTTAAAATAGGAACAGGTGACCTGGGCATTCTGTTGAAAATCACATCCTTTGTTGAAAAGATAGTGAGAAGACGGGGTGGGTGGGTGGATAGGGACGAATTTACACTGAATGTGACACTGGGGAGATACAGAAGATAAGCTGTTAGTCACTCTGAGCTCCAATAGGCCGAGTGGGGCATTGGGTGTGGGAGCCCAGAGGAGGAGACGTTCACTCTGCCTGGAGGTTTAGAGTTCTCCTGGCAGCACTGAAAGCAGAACTAGGGGCCATCCTGCCAGGCAGGTGGAAGTGCAGAAGGCTAAGAAGGAAGCAAAGGGCATTCCAGGTAGAGGGAACCAAAGGGAGAGGGGAACCGGGACGAGTTCTGTTCAACTAGGAAATGTGAAATGGGTAGTGATGAGTCTGCGGAGGCTCGACGGTGGCCTTGAATGCTGACTTAGGAACTTGGACCCTGTCTCATATGCCGCAGGGAGACATTTAAGAATTAGAAGCGGGAGAGAAAGGATTAGTCAGGCTCTGTCACCAGGACAGTGAGAGCGAGTGGGCTAGGGAGAGGTGGTTGCAGAAGTCCTAGATATTGACATGAAAGGTACTTGTCTGAAGTCGACTTTCTTATACTACAGGGACGATGTAAAGCAGATACCAAAGTCTAGAGTGCCACTGAGGTCCCAGGGATGGACGGGCCCTCTTTCCCAACACAGACCTCCCTTGCTCCAGAGGGGACAGGGGCCCAGGGCCATAAGGACGTTGCTGTGGTGCCCAGGCATTCATAGCCTCCAGGGACAGCCTCCTCGGGCCCTGGTGGCCTAACTGGGGTTGTTTCAGCTGGAGCCCATGTGGCCATGAGAAACAGCCCTCTTTGCTCAAGTAAAACAATGACCTTATGGGAAGAAGATGGTGGCATTTCACAAAACCCAAGGGTGAAAAATTCAGCCCCACCTCTGAGGAACCACAATCAGGAACTGTAAAGTCATGCCTGTGGTCCCTCTCCCCTCTCTCACTGGTTCTCTTCCTCTTTCTTCTCTCCATTTTCTGGCCACCTTTCCCCATGTAGAGAGGATGCTCAGCCGCCTGGCCCCAGCTCCCTAGCCTCAGCTGTCCTGGTTCCAGTGTCCCAGGGAGAGAGATCCTGCCCGGCT
This sequence comes from Saimiri boliviensis, assembly GCF_048565385.1. Taxonomy (NCBI): domain Eukaryota; kingdom Metazoa; phylum Chordata; class Mammalia; order Primates; family Cebidae; genus Saimiri; species Saimiri boliviensis. The sequence continues at coordinate 8,867,774 of NC_133450.1, read as the reverse complement.
GAGCCAGGCAGCAGGTCGCAGCCTCAGGACAGACACCCTCCCTTGCTCCCCTCAGCCCTGTGGCCAAGAAAGACGGTGGCCTCCTTTACAGCAAGGCTCCAGAGCCTACCCCTGCGGGTTCTGATGGAGGGTGGCTCTCAGAGGAGGGACGCTGGCACTGGCCTGGCCCCTAAAGGTGGTCTACTCTATATAAACCCAGACCCTAAGCCAGGTAGGGTTGGTCAAGGGACATCCAGGTGGGCTCACCCCACAAGGGGCAGAGTAGTGAACTGGCATGCACAGGACCTCCATTCACCCTTCAGGAAGGAGACAGAGATGGCCAAAATGAAACTCTGAAAAGTCCCTGCGTTTTGCTTTGTGGATGGTAGAGCCAGAACAAGAGAGGGTTTGAGAGGCGCTTTGGGCATAGTAAAGACAGGTGTGGGAAGGATGAGCCCTTTACTGCTGGCCTGGGCGAGCAGGTTCAGAGCCCAGGGACGCAGGGGAGGCGGCAGCTCTGGGGAAGAAGGGGCTGAGTCTTGGCTGAGTGCCCGGGGCAGGACACAGCTGCGGGGGCGGAGGGCAGGGGAGGGTGCGGAGCTTCTGGGGTGGGCCCACGGCCTGCCTGTGTTTCTCCATTCTTCTCGTGACACATCGCACACGCTGGAGGAACCAGAGTCATTTGGTTGTTTTCCCCAAATGGGGAGAATTCTTTCCCCTTTCCCTTCTCACATGTTGCCAGAAGCTGGGCTTCCTGGGGGTTCTCATAAACCCAGGCAGCTCCGCCATCATTTTCCTACAGAGCAGTTTCCCTAAATAGCAGAGGAGGCCAGCTGTAGCTGACGGAACAGAAAACAGCTTCGGTGCTGGGGGACGAACACCGGCTCCTGTTCTGGTGCTTGGCAGCCCACCTTCCCACAGACGTAGCAAGGCATGGGGCCTCCGCGACACCCACTTCAACGCCAGCCATGGTTACTTGCCAGTAGGGGTCTGAGGCGAATGACTTGATCTCGCCAAGTCTCAGTTTTCTCACCTGTGAAATGGGAATCATGACAATATGAAAAAGGGTTGTGGTCCCCAGAATTTAATGAGAGACCTGGGAAAAGCACTCAGCAGGGTGCCTGGGTGAGTTCTGTGATGTCGACGGTTTTAATTACTACTGACGCTGCCGTGACACACACTGCAGGGCCTCCGCCCCAGCTCCTTTCTTTACTGGTTTTCCATGGATAATTATAATACATCTGATGTGCTAGCCACCCTGCCTCTGGTGTTTCTGGGAAGTCTCCCCACATATTGCCACCTCTGCAATTTTGCTTGGGCTCTTTTTCCTCTAAAAATTCTTCTCGTGAGTATTTGTACTTACATCTGACCAAACCTTCATCAATCCTCAGGGTGCAGCTCGGCTCTGCACTCATTCACTGCAGCTTTGCAGTGGACCCAGAAAGGAGTTCTTCCTCCCTTCTCCCAAGGCTCAGAATTTCTTTCTCCTTTCCCTCCCCTCCCCTCCCCTCCCCTTCTCAGGGTTTGGCTGTGCTGCCCAGGCTGGAGTGCAATGGCATGATCTTGGCTCACTGCAACCTCCACCTCCTGGGCTCAAGCCATTCTCCTGCCTCAGCCTCCTGAGTATTTGGGACTAAAGGCGAGTTCCACCATGCCGGGCTAATTTTTGTATATTTGGTAGAGATGAGATTTCTCCATGTTGCCGAGGCTGATCTCCAATTCCTGGGATCCAGCAATTCACTTGCCTCAGCCTCCCAAACCGCTGGGATTACAGGCATGAGCCACTGCGCCCAGCTGAATTTCATTTTAATTTTTTTTATTGCAGTAACTTTAGGAGTTCAAGTGGTTTTTGGTTACATGGATGAAATATATGGTGGTGAAGTCCAGGCTTTTAGTGTACTTGTTACCTGAATAGTGCATATTGTACCCAATAGGTAATTTTTCATCTCTTACCTCTCTCCCACCCTCCCTGCTTCTGAGTCTTCAATGTCCATTAAACCACTCTGTGTGCCATTGCATGCTCATGAGGGCTCAAAGTTTCAATGAACTTCTGTTAGAGAGAGGCAGCATCATGCAGTGTATAACTGTGCACTCTCTAGGTGCCAGATCAACGCACACCTCCAGCTCTATGACCTTGGTTTTTCTGTGCCTCAGTTTCCTTGTGTGTCAAAGGGAAATAATACAAATAGTGCTTTCCTTATAGAGTTGTTGTGAGCATGGAACAAAGTGATACCTGTAAAGCATTGACAATACTGCCTGGGAAGGATTCATTGAAGGTTGGCTATTTCCATGAAATAATGTTCAAAACCATGAATGTTAGTAGCTGTATAAACTCCTATTGTGTGGGCAGATCATAATTTATTTAACTACCCCCTTGTTGTTGGGCATTTAGCATTTTCCAATTTTTCACCACTATAAATAATACTGTAGTGAACATCTTGTATAGAAATCTTTATCTCTGATTGCTTTCTTAGAAGACCTTCCAGAATCTTGTTTGTCTAAGAACAAAGCCCTGTCCCCAGACTTTTCAACAATGCCCTTTGAAATGAAAGTAAAGCCTATTTCCCATCAGAGAAAGAAACATATGGAACATGTTAACCAAGAAGTGGTTCAAGAGGAAGGTAGAAATAGGTTCAAGATGGGTTTCGATCCATGTCAGGATGTCTGACATAGAATCAGTTCTCAAGCTCCCCTCCAGCCCCCTTCCCAGAGGAGAGGGAGGGTCCTGATCCTCAGGGACCACCGATTGCTCTCTTTGAGGCAGTTCCAGGGGGCTTTGAAGTTGTCGATGTCTAAGACACAGCAATGACAGATCAATAAAAGAAGCCAGCCTGTCGGCGATCCAAAACTCCTCCAGCCAGGAGGGGGCGATGTCATCTGTTTCTCTTGGCTACCTGGGACTTGGTAGAATTTTTCTTTCTTTTTTTCTTTTTCTTCCTTTTTTTTTTTTTTTTTTTTTTTTTTTTTTGCTAACAAGGACTTCCTTTGTTGATGACTTAAAACTCTGGCTTACATTTTATATCTCTCTCCTGTCTGTTTTTCTTTTTTTTTTTTTTGAGATGGAGTTTCGCTCTTGTTACCCAGGCTGGAGTGCAATGGCCCGATCTCGGCTCACCGCAACCTCCGCCTCCTGGGTTCAGGCAATTCTCCTGCCTCAGCCTCCCGAGTAGCTGGGATTACAGGTCATGCACCACCATGCCCAGCTAATTTTTTGTATTTTTAGTAGAGACGGGGTTTCACCATGTTGACCAGGATGGTCTCGATCTCTTGACCTCGTGATCCACCCGCCTCGGCCTCCCAAAGTGCTGGGATTACAGGCTTGAGCCACCGCGCCCGGCCCTCCTGTCTGTTTTTCTTTCATTCCTCCCACTTTATACCTTCCAGCACTCACCTCTTCATTCAGGAGAAATCCAGTGTGTGCTTCCTCTGGGCCAGATATCAAGATGGTTTGTAGACTTTTCTGAGACACGTGTGTTGGAGGCTCCGCCTCACACACATCCAGCATATTAAATAAATAAATAAAATAAATTAATAAATAAAAAGAAATACCATTCTTTTTCTGTAAAAATTATAGGAATTATTTTTTATAACTTCGCTTTGAAATTGGCTACTTGTCATTCATTTGATGCGTGTTTCGGTTTGACTTCTCAGCGATTATCAGGGCTACTCGGGAATTCTTGCGAAGTGTGAAAATCCAACCTGCACTTCTTTTTCAGATAGAGTGAAATTTTTATGCATACTAAACAAAACCGTTAATGAGGCTGATGTAACATTTTGTTTTGTAGACATTCCATTAAAATTTTATTAATTTCCATTGCCAAGTTTTCCTTTGATGTTCTGGATCTCATAATTTTGTTTCTGGGTCTCACACTTTTTTGGAGATCTCTCAAAAGTTCTCGGGCCCTCCAGTACCCAGCGGATAAGAGAGCCCTACCAGGCTGGGAGATGGAGGGATGAAAGACTCCGTGCGGTCTGTACAGAGAGGCTGGGCCAGAGAGTGGTCAGTGGACAAAGTCCTGTTATAAAAGGGTAAGAGTACTGTTATATGAAATGTGATCAGGACACAGCAAAAATATCCTCTTCCCTGAGCCTCCTTGTAGAGAGGAGGGGCTCAGTGGAGGTTTGAAAGAGCAGGTATCACCCAAGCCAGAACGTGAATGCTGAACAGGACTTTTCTAAGCAGATTCGAGGAGGAAGGGCATTGCAGACAAAGCAACAGCACATGCAAAGGGGCTGGATGGGAAAAGAATGTCTGAAGACACAAAGCTGACTCAGCTGGGCCCACAAGCAATGATCTCTAGGCCCCTGTTTTTCCAGACCAGCAGCACTGGTATCACCTGGGAACTTGTCAGAAATGCAGACTCTGAGGCCTCCAGAATCAAAACCTTTATTTTAACAGGGTCAGGCGACTTGGATGGATGTCAAGGACTGAGAGGCAGGCTCTAGTTCTGGCAGGATCAGAAATAGGTCTCCGGCAGCCAGAGCATAACAGCAGTTGTTCAAGTTGTTTTCAAGTTTGGCCTGGAAATTCAATCCCTGTGGGCCCAGTTTCACCCATTGCTTGGAGGGTTGGGGCTTTTCCTGCTCAGGGACTCTTCCACACCTTGGGCCTGCATCGTCCCTTCCGCTGGCCTTTGCTCCAGACAGCCTGTCTTGCCCGCTGGCTCCTTCACCTGGCACACCATCAATTACCTAAGAGACTGTAGGCTATGTGCATACTGTATTCCTGTGAGTAACCAATCACATTAGGGTGAGCAAGGGGCGGCACCAGGAAGAGAAGGCAGAAGAGACATGAATAACCAGGGGAAGGAAACTGTGCTACCATCAACCCATGAGATGTCTCACTGAGGTAGCTCTTTAAACATAATGGTCCATCTTGCTGCTGCCGGCTGTCCACACCCTCCCCTGCTTCCATGTGTGGCTGGGCTTCTCACTGAGTTAGGGGTAGTAAGGAGTAAGAACTCTAGACTGAGGCAGGAAACTTGGTTGCCAGGCCAGGTGAGCATAGGCAAATTATTCACCTCTGGGCTTCAGTTTTACCAGCTGTAAGTTAGGGAGGGCTGGATCAATGAGTTATGAACATGGCTGATGTCAGAATCATCAGAAATGCTTTTAAAAGCATAGATTCCAAGGTCACATCTCCTAAATGCTGATACAGTCGGTATGGGACGAGAACAGGAATCCTCGTTGCAAAACGCATCTCAAGTAACTCTGACACAGCTGCAAGGGAAACTGGGAACCACTGGGTTGGAAAGAGGACCTCTAAGCTCCTGCCTGGCATCATCCGTTTCAGATTGTCCATAATGACGGATTTTCCCAAACCTCTTACAGAGCAACAGTGCAGTACTGGTAGGGAAGCGGGGGAAGACACGAAAGACGGGAAACTCATCTTCCACTCCTGGCTCTGTCAGTAATTCATCACCTAATAACAGTTTCTCCCTGAAACTCACTTAACTCACCTATACATACACTGACAAGTATCATAGTGCTTCCGTCTGAGTACTGTGTGCAGAGGGTCTCAAGCCTGGGGAGATTTTTAAAAAACTAGACACCCTGGCCAGGCACAGTGGCTCAAGCCTGTAATCCCAGCACTTTGGGAGGCTGGGCGGATCACAAGGTCAAGAGATTGAGACCGTCCAGGCTAACACAGTGAAATCCCATCTCTACTAAAAATAAAAAATTTTAAAAAATTAGCTGGGCATGGTGGCACGTACATGCCTATAATCTCAGCTACTCAGGAGACTGAGGCAGAACAATCACCTGAATCCTGGAGGCAGAGGTTGCAGTGAGCCAAGATTGTGCCATTGCACTCCAGCCTGGATGAAAAAGCAAGACTCTAGCTTAAAAAAAAAAAAAAAAAAAAAAAGGCAGACACCCTGACCAACATGGTGAAACCCTGTCTGTACTAAAAATACAAAAATTAGGCGGGACGTAGTGGCTCATGCCTATAATCCCAGCACACTGGGAGGCCAAGATGGGTGGATCACCTGAGGTCAGGAGTTCAAGACCAGCCTGGCCAACATGGTGAAACCTCATCTCTACTAAAAATACAAAAATTAGCCAGGCATGGTGGTGCTTGCCTGTAATCACAGCTAAGCTGTGAGAGGCTGAGGCAGGAGAAATGCTTGAACCTGGGAGGTGGAGGTGGCAGTGAGCCAAGATCGCACCACTGCACTCTAGCATCGGTGATAGAGGAAGACTGTCTCAAAAAACAAATTTAAAAAAATACAAAAATTACCCAGGCATGATGGCATGTGCCTGTAATCCCTTAGGAGGCTGAGGTAGGAGAATCGCTTGAACCTGCGGGACAGAGTTTGCAGTGAGCTGAGATTGTGTCACTGCACTCCAGCCTGGGTGACAGAGCAAGACTCCATCTCAAAAATAAACAAACAAACAAACAAAAAACACAGACTCCAGGTCCCCATGTACTCACATATTCCTCTTTAGTAGACCTGGAGTGGCTCAAGACAGTGTGTGTTTAAAGCCTGCCAGATAATCCAAAGATCACCCAGTGGCCTGGCCAGAGCCATTGCTCAATGAGACAGTGGATGCCCCAGTGCACGTGCAGCTGAGCAGGGTGTATAGCTCAGGAGGGCCACTGCCATGTCAGTGGGAAATGCGGACTGTAAAGGGATCCAGGCATATCCCACTCACCTCTTGGTTTTCAAGTGAGTGTAGACAAATCCTCCCAGTGGAACACTCAACAGTGTTGTATCAAAACAAACGGCATGCCCATCTTTCAGAAGACCCCTGTTTAAATCCTGGTGCTATTACTGCTGGGCTAACCTTGGACGACTCATGAGAGCTCCCTGAAGCGGTCTCTCTTTCTTTTTAAAATGAGGTTGGTTGTAACTCCAACCTCCCAGCCCAGTTGAGAGGATTAGAGGGATCAACTCGGAGACTGGACTCTGGGAGTGGTCATGTTCTGTGCAAATTGTCCAGCCACCTACGCTGGGACCAGTGGGAGCCAGCCGGACCGAATGTTCGTATCTCTCACCCTAATGAAAGCAGGGGTTGGAGAGAGTCTGCTATTGCTCTGGTCCAGAGAGCAAAAGGTCCAGGTGGTAATTTCGGGAATGATCCTGCTCTGCATAGCCGACTGTCTTCCGCCCAGCACTTTTTGTGTTTTCTCTCTTTGGGGGCCTTGCTTGATTCCCTTAGTGGATCAGCAGGGGCGTGCATGTTGGCTGGCCTGAAAACCTGAGCCCCCAAATCAACTCCAATGGGACTTAAATCTCTTGTACCCGTCCCCTTCTCCACACCCCCTTTCTTTCTTCATCTGAGGCCTTGACTACCGTGGAACGCTCCCAACTGGTCTCCCATAGAGACCAGACATGTTCTTCTCATAGCAACCAGAGGGGTTCTCTTAAGGTGTAAATCACATCATGTCATTAAGTCTGACTGGCTTCTCATTCTCCAAACATAAAATCCAAACTGGTGAATCAAGACTACCACGGAGCGCCTTCTCATTCTCCAAGAACGAACTCCATGTGCCTTCCCCTGGTTAATGAAGCTCTTCACATTCTGGCCATCTATTTCTCGTCTGGTGCCATGCTAGCCACTCTTGCCTGTTTTGTGGGGCAGGAAGACGACCATGTGTTCTGCTAACCTGTTTTCCTTCCCTCCTTTGCACGTGGCTAAACCCTGTGTCCTGGCTCCTCTGCAGTTAGATGGGACCACATATTGAGTTCTAGCCATTGGAATAGGCCTGGGAGTGACGTACACCATCTCCAGGCCTGGCCCCCGGATATCCCAGGAGCTCTGCTCTTTGCTCTTGGCTACATGCGGAGAGCATGGTGGACAACTCAGAGGAGGCCTAAGGGATGGCAGAGTGGCTCGTTAGAAGGAACGTGGGCTCTGAATAACAAAAAACTGTCCACTCACACCTGGCAAGAGGAGAAATAAATTTTTCTTGTCTTAAATCACTGAGATTTAGGATTGTATGCCTTGCCTATCACCACTGCTCACTTTGAATAACGGCCTATTCTCCCCTAGTCTGTTTCCCAAATTCATTTCGCTTCTCCCATGCTGTTCCCTCTACTTAGAATGCTTTCCCTGTCATTCACTCCTCACATTTCCTTTTTTTTTTTTTTTTTTTGAGATGGAGCTTTGCTCTTGTTGCCCAGGCTGGAGTGCAATGGTGTGATCTCAGCTCACCACAACCTCCGCCTCCTGGGCTCAAGTGATTCTCCTGCCTCAGCCTCCCAAGTAGCTGGGATTACAGGCACACACCACCACACCCAGCTAATTTTGTATTTTTAGTAGAGACTGAGTTTCTCCACGTTGATCAGGCTCGTCTCAAGCTCCTGACCTCAGGTGATCCGCCCCTCTTGGCCTCCCAAAGTGCTGGAATTACAGGCTTGAGCCACCATGCCAGGCCCCACGTCTCCTTCTTAACCTTTAGGTCTTCACTGAAAAGTCACCACCCAACTATTAGCCTGTATTTGTGTTCCTGTTGATTTTTAAATAGTACTTTTAAATATTGCATGTGGTTTTTAAACTTTGTTCTTCACTGTGTTTCTCCTAGAACATAAGCTCCCATGGGCATAAATCAAACCTGTCCCGTTTCCCTTTCTGTATCCCAAACTAAGTGCTGAACAAAAGGTAGCATTCAACAACTCTTAGCTGTTGGATTAAATGAATGAACGAACCGAGTGTGTATTCAGTTCGACTGAATTCAAATATTACTGAGCACGAACTTTGTGTGAGGCACTTTGCACGCATCAAATGCATTCTCTATTCGATTCTCATTACACCACCAGTGGGGAGGTAAGATTATTATCCCCACTTTACGTGTAAGAATCAAGAGGCACTGTCAGCCACCGTAGCACAGATCCTTCCCACATGGCATCCTCCAGTCATCACCATAGTCCTAAAAGGTAGAAATTATTATCTCCATTTTGCAAAAGAGAAAACTCGGGCTCAGGCCAACTCACTTTCCCAGGTCATGTCGCTGCTGAGGTCACACACCTGGGATTTAAACCCAAGGAGAGGATGGGCATGTGCCTCTCTTACAGTGTTATTCTTCCTAAAGTCTGACAGCCTCATTACATGTCCCCAAAGAATATCCTGAGTGTGGCACAAATGAAGACATGGAATTGCTCTAGAGTCCTATGAGCTTGGTTTGCAGTGGGATTTTGTTTTAAATGCAAGATCCATTCTCCCCTGATGCCTGGGATTAGGGGGTGCCATTCTGCACCCCGGGGATGCAGCTCCAGTGTCTTGTCTGAGGCTAGCCAGGTTGGCCACCACACATAAGCTGGAGATAAGAGTGCCCAGGTTCATTTGGGGAGAGCAGCCGGAGTTGCTGATAGGCAGAGAAAGTCTGTGATTAATTATGGCCGATGGAAGTCTGATGCCATGAGGGCTGGGCAAACTGAAGAGTCTCACTCTCTGGATGCATTTGGAGACTGCACAGTCCCTTCTGAAACCAGCAGTAAACTTTAATGGCTGCAAGATCTGCCACTTGGCATGCTGCAGATTGGATGGCACATAGAATTCATGAATTCTCTGGGGTGGGAGCTAATTAGGGTGCAATTTTTCAATTACGGAACATTAAGCAAGCCTCTCCCCGGTCCCCCCACACCATCTCTCAATGGATACACTCCATTAGTCTATTTTTCTTTATTTCTTAATCATTTGATGATATGACAACAATTATTTGTCATTTGGAAGAGAAAATTGTCATGGAGCTATTGTTTCCCTCTCGAAACCCCAGCTCTTCTGCGGAGACGGTTGCATTTGATAAATCTTTTGCATTCTTGCCACCCCTCCCCATCTCCCACCCAGGGTTGGTGTGGCAACAGGAAAACATTAGCCTGTGACGTGGGCCTGTTCTGATTGAAAAGCCATTTGTAAAAAGGCCTGGAAAAGAGCAGGCTTGAGTTTAAAAGAGCCGCAGCCCAGAGCTCCCAGCCCACCCACATCACCCAGGTTGGGACTCTGGGACATTTGCTTTGGGAAATTTGGTTATTCCGCTGAGCTAAGAAGCCAGCTTCAGAATCAGGAATGCAAAACAGAAGCAGAACAAAAAGAAAAAGGCAAAGGAAAAAAGAAGCATGCCACCAGAAATGGGAAGACTTAAATGACTTTGTTTAAATGTCACGGTACTCTCAAAACCCTGTTCTCATATGTATGCAAGTTAATTAAATGGAAAAATGTCAAATTAGTTGCTTAAAGTATTAATGGCAGGAATTATCCCAGATTCTAGAGCAGGCAAAGTAGAGGAACTAACCTTTTAGGGCTTAACCCTTTGGTTGGATGTTCTTCTCTGAAAAAAAAAAAAAAAAAAAAATAGATATCTCTTTCATTTGTGAAAGGGCCAGTTAGTGCTGAGGGGTTTTGTAGGTTTCAGGGAACGTGCCAGCGGACTTGCACTCTGGGGTCCTCACAGTGACAAGACTCACTGGTGGCATTTATTTCCATAGCGGCAGCTTTGCATGGGGGATCTAAGGTCCCTGGAAAGACCCCAAAATCATGCCTACATCTGTTCTGGAGTCAGGGTAATTTGCCATTTTTCCTTTTGTTTTGTTTTGTTTTGTTTTTTTGAAGAGTATTTTGAAGAGTTCATTAAAATGCAGAGTTGGAAAGATTGCACAAAAAGACGTGTCAATGTACTACTCATCTAACCTTTATTCAGTACCAGCAGGGTCCAAAGCCTGTGCTATGTGAGCAAAATGCTGAGGAAAGAGAGCATCACAGATTCACGGATATAGAATCTCATAGGAAGAGGCTGCAGAGTACCCTCATCTAGCCTCATGCTGGCATGTGAAAAAGTCAAAGCCTCAGGAAAACAAGGAACATTCCCAAAGCCACACAGCTATTGAGTGGTGAAATCAGGCTCATTTATGTATGCAACACAGCTTCTGCCCACCCACTGAAGGGACTCGTGTGTATCCTGGGAGGTCAGGGCAAACACACCCAGGGCAGTGATGCCACAGCCTAATACTGTAGAAGGAAGGGCAGGGGGTGGACAGCAGGGTGGTGAGTATCAGGGAGACCTTACCTCCATCAGCCCGAGAGCATCTACTGTCCACCATGGTAGCCAGCGCTGTGTAAGACCTGGTTTTTCCTCATTCTGGCAAAAACAAGCAGGCAAGGAAGGCCATGTCATCTGTTGAGAAGTTTTGGCTAGTCACTGTGGCCTCATGCTCAAAGTTATCTCATGTAATTCAGTGACCAGTTCTACCCATTGCTTGCTCTGCAGTTACTGGTAAACAGATGTCCCGTTGCCTACCGTAGGGTTACAGATTCTTACAGTCAGTTCAGCCGTGTACTTTGGTTGGAGGTCTTTCGGTTTCCTCATCTGTAAAATGGGGATGACAGATTAGGAAAGTGGAAGATCTCTAAGCAAAGTAAGTGGCTGAACTGACTCCGTAAGAATGGGACACCAAGTTACCGATAACTGCAGAACGAGCAATAAAAACGCCAGATAATAGGTGTAAAGCCCAATTTCCAAAGTCCACAGAAGGAGGAAGGAGTTATACCGAGATGCTCTGTGGAAGAGAAATCCTAATAGTTTAGGGGAAACTCTGTCTATTTTAATCCTTGTTTGCATTGGCCAGTGTGGTGGGCTGAATCATAGCCCTCAAATACATCCATGCCTGAATCCCTGGAACTTATGAACATTAGCGTACATAGCAAAAGGGACTCTGCACCTGTGATTAGTTAGTCTTTTGAGACGGGGAGATTATCGTGGTGTTCCAGGTGGGCCCAACATAATCACATGGATCTTTTTTTTTCTTTTTCTTCTTTTTTGAGACAGAGTCTGGCTCTGTCACCAGGCGCCAGGCTGGAGTGCAGTGGCACGATCTCAGCTCACTGCAACCTCCACCTCCCGGGTTCAAGCAATTCTCCTGTCTCAGCCTCCAGAGTAGCTGGGACTACAGGCACGCACTACCACACCCAGCTAAATTTTGTATTTTTTAGTAGAGACAGGGTTTCACCATGTTGGCCAGGATGATCTCGATCTCTTGACTTTGAGATCCACCTGCCTCAGCCTCCCAAAGTGCTGGGATTACAGGTATGAGCCACTGCGTCTGGCCAATCACATGGGTCTTTGTAAGAGGGATGCAGAAGGGTCAAAGTAAGGAGAGATCGTTTTCGAAGCAGAAATTAAAGTGATGTGTTTTGCAGTAGGAGGAAGGGGCCGTGAGCCAAGGAATGCAGGTGGCCACTAGACTGTTGACATTCTGACTTTAGCCCCCCAGTGAGGCTGCTTTTGTATTTGTCCCCTCCAGAATTGTAAAAGACTCAGTATGTGCTGTTTTAAGCCACTCGGGTCGTGACAATGTGTTACAGCAGCAAGAGGAAGTTAATATAGCCAGTCATTCCTAAGTAACAAACGACCTCAACTCTGCTTTTCATTCCTGGGCCTAGGGGTGGGCCTGAGAAGCTCTGCTTGAGATTATGTTTTGTTTTGTTTTGTTTTAATTTTTATTTTTTATTTTATTATTATTATTTTTTGAGTCAGTCTTGCTCTGTCACCTAGGCTGGAATGCAGTGGCATGGTATCGGCTCACTGCAACCTCCGCCTCCTGAGTTCAAGCAGTTCTCCTGCCTCGGCCTCCTGAGTAACTGGGATTCCAGGTCTGTGCCACCACACCCAGCTAATTCTTGTATTTTTAGTAGAGATGGGCTTTCACCATGTTGATCAGGCTGGTCTTGAATTCCTGACCTCGTGATCTGCCCACCTCGACCTCCCAGAGCGCTGGGATGACATGTGGGTTGGTTTTAAGATTCTCCACTCAGTGCCTGTTCTAGGGCAGTGGCCACCAGGGCTATGCTCCGCTCATAGCAATGGCCAAAGCCCGAGAGACAACCAGCGGATACTTCTTATGCCTGTCACCACTTCAGCTCTCAAACACCCCTCCCACCCACTCTCTGTTTGCCAAAGTAAGTCACATGGCCAAACTGAACTTCGGTGGGAACTGGAAATGTACACAGCCTAGTCTAGAGGGAGATACTGCAAAGTCACGTAGCGAGGGCAAGGATGTATGATTCTAATATTGGAGAAGGGCAGTAAAAAGTTGGAACAATAATCCAATCTGCCACGCTTTTCTGGAAGATTCATAATACGTATTAACACGTTAAGAACTCTGAGAAGTCCTGCAGTAAATAAACCTGTCTAACTGTTTAGCACAGTGTTCCCAAAGCTTCTTTGAGTGCAGAATCCTACTGTCATCCTATAGAACTAATATTTTGAGAAATGCTCATGTAGGCAGTTCATCTCAGAAGTCTGAGGGAGGAGAGGGCAGTGGAACTTGACTGAGCCTTAAAGAATGGAATCAACTAAGCGGATTGGGACAGGGGGTTTACCAATGGCAGAGAGAAGTGGAAATGTTTTTGTATGGGGCTACAGGGATGCTTTCTTCTGAGAATCTCATCAAATGTTCCATTCCCTTATGGAAAAGAACCTGTAATGATATTTGTATTGTCTGAAAGAGAGACCACAACTCTCTTGGAGTCCAGTGTCCACTCATCCAAGGCTCTTTGAAATGGCCTTAGTCACAAAAGGTGGACACTCACTTCTAAGCCAAGGGTCGGTGCACCTCCAAGCCCTCTGCTAAGCTGGAGTTTGAATTCTTTTGAAGTCCAGAGATGCTGAAGGAGCTCGGGAGGTGCAGTTATTAGAGGCAGGTACTACCAGCTGGACTCCCGCAAAATGCATGCCTTGGGAGGTGCTGCTCCCTTAGAAACAGTGAGAGAGAAATGGGTGAAACAGGTTTCCCACAAAAGTCTGGTCATCTCAAGTCCACTAACAGAATTTCTCCTCGAACAGAGATGAGAATATTCCCTCTATTTTCATGAGGACCTATACTAGGAACAGGCCAAGGAACAGGAAGCAAGTCCCCCAGGATGGGTGCCTGTCACCCCCCTAGGGCCCAGCAGAGCGGCTAAGCAATGAAGGGAGGATACTGATAATTGCCAGGAGCCTCTTCTGTCCTGCAGAACACAGAATCCCCTGTATCCTGCCGCCTCCCTCCATAGCGTAGGGGCACCACTGTGCGGGGAGGGGGGCTATGCTGCAGGATTGGTGGACACACACAATTAGCCTGTTTCCATGTAACACATTTTAACGGAGGTCATTAGAGACTAATAAAAGGAGACAATAATGCCATAAATCCCAGGATCAATAGAAGGGAAAGCAGGAGGCTGGAAGCTGGCTTCCTCTGAAGGGCCCAGAGAGGCTTCAAGAATAAAATGCCCCTTGAAATGCAAGGACAAGGAGAAAGAGTGTTGCGGCTCATGCACTCACTCCTTCAGCAAATACGTGGAAGGCACAGACCAGCTGCCAGGCTCTCAGCCCCCAGGAGACAGACAAAAGGCACAGGCTAGTGAGGGAGAAAGAGGCAAGGACAAGAGTGTCACCATTCAGAACAAAAGCTAGAGGAGCCCAGAGAAGGAGTGACTTCCCAGAGGCAAAAGGTTGGAATGGCTTTGAAGGATCAATAGGAGTTTTCCGGGTGGAGAAGCAGGGGAGGCAGAAGGATTCTGAGGGAAGGAAGAGCACACAGACAGCTCCGAGGCAAGAGGGGCCTGGTGAACCCTGGGGACAAGAAGTGCCAGTACAGCCAGGAGCATGGACACAGGGAGGGGAAGCGGGTGTGGGCTGCAGAGGTATGTTGAGGCACAGAGGGGAAGAGACTTCTTTGCCAAGCTGGGGCTTGGGTTCTTTTGAAATCCAGAGACGCTGAAGGAGATTGAAAGGTGCGGTTATTAGAGGCAGGTACTGTCGCAGAGAAGATGGTGGATGAGGAAGCGCCTTGTCTTGGGTATTCATTCCGTACCTCTGGAGCAGGCCTGGTACCTTCAGGAGCCTTGCAGAAGCCACAGATCCTGCTTTCTCAACCAGCTTGGTACCTGAGCAGAAGCATATCTCAGCACAGTGATGGGCACAGCATTGATTCATGGGTTGGAGGTAGGCCTGGGGGTGGTCAAGGAAGACAGTATGAAAGGAAGGGGCTTGATCAAGAGAAACCCGCAAAGGTAAACACCTGAGGGGCAGATAAAACATTCACCCTCGAGGTTGTTCCGAAGATAAAAGAGGTCACCAGCTCTTCACGAGGCTGCAGGCTAATGTGGGATGCATGCCCATGGCTCATTAGCACAGCGGTGAGAACCCAGGGTGGCGCGGCCAAGGCCACCAGCTCAGTCTGCCTTGCCAATTAACAATGACCAGAAACCCTTGACTCCTTGCATTGCATCCAGGAGAGGTAGATGCTTGGCTTAGCTTTGCCATCAGCCAGTGCCTTCCACTAGGGCTGACTGTTCTCTCTCTAGATCTGTTTCTTTATGGTAACTGGATTTTCCTCAGTCACTCTCTCCTTCACTCATTCAATCAGTCAGGAAGTCCCGTTGATTTTCCCACCCAATGTATCTTTCCTTCTCTCTCACTGGGAAATTGCCAGAACCCACAACGAAGGCTTCTGACTTCCAGTCTTGATTCCCTGCTACCTGTGATCTATGGCAGGGGTCTATAAACAGCCAGCTAGCAGATACTTAGGCTTTGTGAGCCACATGTGTCATTGTTGTATATTCTTCTTTGGTGGAAACAACCCAAAGGTCCATTAACTGATGAAAGGATAAACAAAATGTGGTATGTCCATTCAGTGGAATATTACCCAGCCATGAAAAGCAATGAAGAGCTCTGTTGTACATCATGTTGACTATAATTGATAACAGTGCATTGCATACTTGAAAATTGATAAGAGAGTAGATTTTAAGTGTTTTTACCACAAAAACAGAAGTGTGTGAGGTAATGTGTATGCTAATTAGCTTGATTTAGCCATTCCACAAGGCATATAAGTTTCAAAACGTATCGCACACAAAAATTGACAATTTTTGTGTCAACTAAAACATAATTAAAAAAAGAAAATCATGAGATATGGATGCATGCTGCAACATAAAAGAACTCTAGAAATGTGCTCAGCAAGGAGCCAGGTACAAAGGCCCACATATTGTATGATTTCATTTCTATGGAATGTCCGGAATAGACAAATTCATAGAGACAGAAATTAGATAAGTGAGAAGCTGCTTAGGGGTGGGGTTGGCGTGGGGAGATAGGCAGATGTTGGCTAAAAGTTACAGGTTTTCTTTTTGAAATAATGAAAAGGTCCTAAAACTGACTGTGCTAGTGATTGTACAACTTTGAGTATACCAAAAGCCATCAGACTGTATATTTCAAATGAGCAAACTGTATAATATGTGAATTATGTCTCAATAAAGCTGTAGTCAAAAATGAAGTAAAAAAAAAATATGTGGAGCTCACAGGCTATATAAAAACAAGCCATGGGCTGAATTTTCCCCACGGGGCCATGGTTTGGTGATCAGGGGGTCTGTGTTGCTGCCGACAAGAATTGTCTAAAAAGCAGGCCTGATATTGTCACACTCCTGGCAGGAAGTGACTCCCAGTCCCCACCAGATAAAGGAATAACTCTTTGGCTGTCATTTAGGCTTTTCCATGTTCATCCCCAGCTTCTCTCTCTAGTCTCACGTCCTCTGTCCTTCTCTGTACTACAACTACATTGACAAATACTCATACACTTGTTTTCCTTTGATTTGGTTCTGTGGTGCCCTCTGCTTTCTGTATTTTGGAAAGTTCTTTCTCATGTCGCAGATTCTCACTCAGGTGTCCCTTTCCTCCATGAAGCCTTCCCCAGCCAGGCTCCCTGGGAAAATGCATGGATATTACAGGATGTGTTGTCTCGTATTACCTCTGTTTAAATGTGTGCCTCCCTTTGTAAGACTGTGAGCTCCTTGGCATCAGGGAAACAGGGACTGTATCTTTTCTTCTTGGCCCGGCCACTGCTTAGCACAAGTCCCTGGCACTCAAATAACTGCTTTCTTGAATTAAATTGAAGCCCAAAGAGAACCAGACAGCTAAACTATGTCACAGAAATTCATCATATTGCTGAAAAGGCTCTTTGAGCCTCTCTAGTAATCCAAGCCCCTCATTTTCCGTGACAAAACCAAAGCCCAGAGAAGGGCATTTCCTTGCCTGGAGTCGCCCAGCAATTAGGGACCAAGACATGCCTAGAGTCTGCATCTCCACTAGGGACCTCAGGGCTCCGTGTGCTCACCTCCGTGCCTGCAGTCCCCTCCGACATTAACACGCTGGGAAGCTGGGCCATTTTTCACAGCCAGGTTTTATAGCCATCTCCTTGGCCTGGCTAAGCCAAACCTCCCAGTGGCCAGCAGCCTGGTTTGCCTCACCCCTGCCTGCTCCGGGCACTCTCGGACTCCCGAGAAGGGGCCAACCACCTCAGGAGCGGCCTGAGACACTGGCCAGAACCTCCAGGCATTCCTGGCTGTAGGAACAGGCTGTGTGACACAGCCTCTGACGCAACTGGAGCAGGAGGCTGGACGCAGGCTCAGATTTGGATCCCACGGTTTGATTTATTGCATCGGGTACTTGTTCCACATGTTTTTCCTATGCCTGGGGATTCCCCAGGCTGGCTGTGGTTTTTCTCTCTTTCATCGTGTGTATTTGTGTGTGTGTGTGTGTGTGTGTGTGTGTGTGTGTGAAGAAAGAAAAAGAGGGGGGAAGAGAGAGAGAGAGAAAGGAAGGAAGGGAGGGATAAGAGAGAGAGAGAGTTAGTTCTGATTTCTGAGCCAGGAAGTTGCAGGATCAAGGTTCTTACAGGCTGCTGAATAATTAAACAAAACTGGGATTTGGGGAAGGTTTATTCCTTCATGTAGGCACACATATGGCCAGCTTCAACCTCCACAGCCTGCAGCTGAGTGCCTACTATGTGCCAGACACTTAATCCTTCTGAACCTCACGCAGTAGGAGGGATTGCCCTTTTAAGGACAAGGGAACCAAGGCTTGGAGGGGTGACACCATTTGCTTCAGGCCCCTGGTTAGCAAGTAATGGATCCTGAATCTAGATCCCAGTGTTTAAGTTTAGCGTTTGTCACTGCCACACAAGGCCCTGTGCCCTCTCATCTTTAGGGAGGGCCTCCTTTGTATCAGGCACCAGGCATTAGCAGCGACTAACATGTGGTCTCCACCTTCTTAGAGCTTTGTTCACATTTGTGTGGTGCCATTTGCCTTGGGGACAGCTTTGCTAAAACTAACCAAACTCCAAGCTGTTTTCCTGGCCCGCTCTTAAGTTTTCTGTTGATTCTCTGACTTGAGCTTAGAGATCACATCGGCTGTTCCATGGTCTCTTGTGGAGTGGAAGAAGAAACCAAGGTTCTGGGAGGTCGAGCAGCAAGCCCAAGGTCACCAGGGCATAGCTGAGCTGCAACCTGAACCCTTACTTCTTGTCTCTCAACTCAAGCTCTGTTCACCCTCCTGGGCTGTCATCAGGCTACAAGCTGTCTTTCTCCGTGGAAACCTGTGGAACCACATCTTGTCATTTCAGCTGGAAGTAGCTTGGACGTAGGGAGCGGTCCTCCTCACCTCGGGTTGTGTTTGTGTCTTTGTGATGCTCTCTTGCCTCTGGGGTAGAAACAGCACACCAGGCCAGGAGCCAGGAAGTGCAGGTTCTGCTCATTCACCTCCTCCATGATGCTGGCTTTCAGGTGTCTCGTGTCCTCGTCCAGGCCACTCCTGGCATGGACACAGGGACAAACGTGGAAGGGAGTTAGATCTCACCCACCTTACAGGTGAGACACGGAGGCCAGAATGGATAGAAGTCCCTAAGCCACGCACAGGCAGCAGGGTGTAGCTACAGTTTTCAGGGGCCTCCCGCCTTTTCCTGTGTGTCAGAAGGCAGAGAAATGAGAACGTGCATCGTCAGGAAACAGAGAGGCAGATGCCAGCTTGTTTAAGGAAGCACATCCATTAATGCTCAGTGTTGCCTTAATTGGGTGAAGACTGTCGTGAGCTCCTGCGGTAGGAGACAGCCAAACAGAGGCTGCATGAGCTCCCCAAGGGGGAGTGCTGCAAAGATCAGATTGAAGGGGCTCAGTGACTTCAGTGCCTAACCAAGAGCCCCTGACCTCAGGATCCAAGACTCCTGGCTTCCCATCTGGGAAAGCAGAGAGCAAGAAAGTGGGGGAGTGGTGGTGTGTGGGAGGGGAGTGGCTTTCACTGATAGAAAAGTCCAAAGGAGCTCTCATTACTGGCCGTTGTGTGGGGTGTTCCCTGCAATGTAGGTCTGGGCCCCCAGAGGGGCAGTCGAACCAGATGAAAGGCCACAGCACTTAGGGGACGGGACGGGGGACCTCCTTCTGGGGAAACGAGCCCAGGAAATGGGTGGGGATTGTCCCAGACACTCGGCTGGAATTGACCGGGCAGATGAAAGCTCAGGAAATGGGCCATCACTCAGTTCTGGGCAGCCACCTGGACAACTTCATGGACCAGGGGCTGTAGGCCTTTGCATCCTGGGGACCTTGGAGGGTGGCGCCCAGGGAAGTCTTTTGTAGTATGCAAAGCAGATCTGGCCCTTCCTCTCAATAACTGTGTCTGTGGGCAAGTTACCTGGCACTCTGAATAGGTTTTTGCATCCTGAGTGGGTTCTCATATCCGTGTACCGAGGATAGTGACTCCTACCTCCTGGGCTTGTAAATACTCCCGAAGAGCAGGTATGTGGTATTCCTAATACAAACATGAGGAGGAAGTGGTTTGGACTCCACATCTTGATTCACCGAGTGGGGTAGTTACTCTACACAGCCCACACTGAATGTGGTTTCCTCTTTTTGTGTGTCTATGTGTGTATACCTGCGTGTGTACATGTGTGCTCATGGTAGTTACCTGCCTTTCATTGACCCCGAGGTTGATATCTACTTTGAAGAACCCAAGACTCTCTCTCATCCCTGTGTCATATGCCGAGATGTTCTGGGACCCAGCCAGACACCAGAATACCTGGGCAGACTACAGGGGTGCATCTCTCATACTGGTGAGGATGGGGTAGGGGTAGTGCCCCTGGAGAATCAAATAATGATGCAAATTACAGAAAATAAAACAAAATTGAGTAATTAGAATTCTCTTCATTTTAAGTTGATCTCCCACAGATAGTGTGAAGTCTTTCATTTCTGATGTTGCCTCGGTGTGAGAACACGGGGTAGGTCTGGGTTCAGCAGCAGCGAACCAGCTGGTGAGTTACTTTCTTTAACTGTCTCTAGGTCTTCTCAGAGAGCTCCTTCACTTCCAGACTGGCTATTGCTGGAGTAACTTGAGAATCTCTGAGAGACATTGTTCCAGAGAGAGGTTACTCTTCAGGAGCAGGGAAACCTGGGATCCAGGTGTGGTTCTCTACCAACCCAGTTTTGACCAGCAGCCTCAGCTCACTGGACCTCAGTTTCCCAGTTATGTTTAGGGTACGGCTATGCCTGCCCTCATCCTACTTGACAGGGTTGATACAGGCTCGAGGGTGTGATGGGCATGGAAGAGCTTCCTGAAATGCCAGCTTGATGTGTTCCAATGGGTTTTGCATGAGTGAATTCTGCAACGGCAGGGCACATCCTCTGTGCAAGTCTTATGCTAGGCTTGGGGACCCGAAGATGAGTGGACCTAACCTCTATCTTTAGGAGCTTGCAGTCTGTTCTTTTTTCTGGAAGCTGACTCCCATTCCGTGTGGCTTTTGTGCCCGGTCAGCATACACTGTGCTCCCTGGTGAAGTTCTGGTGGTGGTGTTCTCACCATGCTCCCCTTCCTTGTTCCCCTCATGCTCTCTCCCTCTTTCTACCCCCAGGCTGGCTCTGTAGGAACCTGAGTGGGACAGGCTTCCAGACACCATCTTATCCAGATGGCAGTGGAGGCCACTGAGGCTCGGAGGAGTGAATGACTGATCAAGGCCCGGGCTCCTGCCTGGAGGACATACAGTATAAAGATTTTATTCTGAATAAATGATATTTATTAAGCCAAGAAAGGAAAAAAATGAAGCTTTTTGGCGACATTACTTGAAATGCAAACATGCAGGTTTCATCACTGCAAAAAAATAGTCTCAGTTGTGTTTCTTCATGGAGAACTTCAACTAAACCTGTAATTTCTTCACACCTTCTTTAGGAAGAAAACACAACACAACAAAAACGCAGGAAGAAATTAACTAAAAGCTTTTTGGCTGCTGAGACGGCAGGGACAGCACAGCATGGTGCTGAGACGCACCCTGACCAGCAGCAGGTCAAACGGTCGTGGCTCACTTTGCGCAAGTCACCAACTGGCTAACTTGTGGTTCTCTAAAAGGGGAAAGCTGCAGCCTGCGGGAAGCCAGAGGGTATGTGAATGCTCAGTGTCATATGCACGCACGCGCAGCATCGTATGTGCACACGTACACCTCACATACACACAGGCACAGGACTGCTATTCCCAGGACAGGATCAGGAAAGATACCTCCTCCGCTGTCTGGCACAGCCATTTCTGAGCCATCTAGATATTGTGCCATGAGGACACACAGAAGAGTCTTTTCTAATGGGTCTGACCCCTTTTAGGCTAATGATGATGGTGATTTTGTTTACCATTCACTGAGGGTCTGATACAAGACGCTGGAGATTGGGCTGTCACTGTCAGATGCGAGAGACAGATTAGAAACATAATAAACAGTAGGATTCAGGTTCAGGATGACTGACTAGAGACATCAGACACCCACCCTCTCCAGAATGAAGAAAGCAAATCATGAGGAGACAATCATTCTGGCGACCCAGAGGGACCCTGCCCTCCATGAGCCTCCAGGCTGGAGGCAGAGACAGGTCTCTCCTTCTAGGATAGTAATACTGGCAAGTGTTCACGTCCTCCTTGCCCTGTGAAGGCACACGTACAGGTCCCCGTGACAGTGCAGCAGCTGCAGAATCCATTTTTCTTCCAGCAATGAATTGCAAAGCAGAGACCAGAGATGCTCAGCGCTTGAGTGGCCCAGAGCAGTCCCTGTGTCACTAAGGAACTCTGGCTGGGAGGAACAGTGGGCCTGGCCCTGGAATCTCACCACTTGCTGGGGCTCAGCAGTGGTCCTGGAGGACCCTTCTCACACCCCCAGGAACCAGCACCTGGAGAGCAGCTCCTTGTTGTCCTCAGCCCACGCAGGCCAGAGCAGGACCAACTTCCCCGGGGCCTTCCTGCCCTTTGCTAAGGGAATACCCGGTCCTGTCCCTGGCTTTCCTCAAAGACTCTCTCATCGAGTTCTTCCACAGAGGGCACTCGCTAGGAGACCTGTGGGCTTTTTGTGGGCTGTGGGCGAGTTTTATTTGACCAGAATTTTTTTCAATAATTTCCATAGCTGCCAGTATTGAAATGTTGGGTGTTTTCACATTAATAACAAACGATAAAATCCTTTCCTTTCTTGGAAACTTAGGAAAGCTGGCCACAGGAGGCTGGGCTCCTGAACGACCCTCGCTGCTGGCGTGGTTGGTGGACGCCTCGCTGCCCTTTAGCCAAGGGCATGTTTGCCCTGGACCCTGCCCAGCCAGCCTCACACGTTTCATTACTTGCCTGGCCCTGTGGCATTTATGTGTGTGACCCATGCTCAACTCTGTCTTTATTTTATAAGTGGGAAAGCTGAGGACCGATTTAAAAGTTATGGAAATTGGAACTCTGAGAGCCTCCGTCTTTTATTCTTTTCAAGCAGCTCCAGGCCCTGTTGGTCAAAAACAGCTGGACCCACAGGAGATGCTGGACCCCACCCCATACCCACCGTGGAATGCGCCCCCACCCCCTCAACCATTGCATTTTCTCAGATTAAAGATTCCAGGAGGGCGGGGGAGCTTATTTTCCACCCAGTATCTGGGGGCATATTTTCTCCTTCAAGTCATTGCAAGTTCTACATCTCAAGCAATCCAGGGGCTTAAAGGCAAAGCCTGCTTTTCCCGACAGCCCGGAGCGCTCAGACGCGAGGTTTCCTCTGTTCCATTTCCATATGCCCCACTCTAGCCTTTGGTCTGGGTGCAGCTTGTCAACATTAAATAACCACCTCTTGTGGTTCCCTCATAACAATTCCTTAGATCTTGGAAGCCTGGCTGTGGAGCTCTGCATATGTATAGATCTAATTTTCACACAACAGGCTGCTTGGCAGATGGGGACCCAGACCAGCCTCCAACGTTTAGCTGAGAGTTAAGATGTGGGAAACTAGGTGGCTTTTAACCAGCCCATATTGCTGCCAGAACTCAACCTTACAGAATTTTCATAGAGGGGAAAAAATCTAACCCCCCCAGCCCCCAGAAAAACCACCAACAACAGACACACACACACACACACACACACACACACACACACACGTACATACACACAACCAACAAAACCACAGTTTTCCTTGCTCCTCCAAACCAGATGGCAGATGGTATGGAACCAATAAAACACAGATTCAAACATTTGTTTATTTAACATTGAATGTAATATGGCTTTGTGGTCCCTTGCAAGGAAACACCAATCTTCCAACCAAAGAAATGACAGATTTCAGTCAAACCTCAGGGCGGCATTTGGAGGAGCTACCCTCGGAGGCCCGTGCAAAGAGGGACCAGGGAAGAATTAAGCACTGGACTGGAAGCCTCTTGGCCTGGTTTCCTCTCTGGCTGAAAAGCTAGGAGGTCTTCGGAAGCGCTGACTGACACTTCGCTTCTGTTGCTTGCCTTTTGTTGATGTTCGGTTCCAAAGGCAGCCAACCACAGGAAGAATGTTTCTGCATCTTTTCTGAAACAGCTGTGGAAGATGTGGCTCTGGGCTGCCAATGCAAAAGAGCATGAGAAAAAGGCTTGAGCAGCTGAGACCAGGCTCTTTCCTGGCGCCTTGGGTCTGTAATGGTAGAGAATGTGACTTTGCCATGCAATGTGGTTCCTCTTTCGCTTTGGCTTTCAAGACACGCAGAGCTAAATTATACGCTCAATTGAAATAACTATCTCTATCAGTTAAGATTCTTTTGGTTACAAGTGGCGAGAACCCAGCCCAAATTATTTTTTGAAAGAAAATAATTGATCAGGTCAAGTAAGTGCAGATGGCTTCAGAGACGGCTGGTTTCACCCTGGATTCGATGTTACCAGGACTTTCCTTTTCAGATCTCAGACACACTGTCTCCACATGGCAGCCACAGTAGCCCCAAATCACCTCAAACTCACACCTTCCCAGCTGAGCAACCCCAGGAGAAGAAAGAATCTCTTCCACCAGCTCTGCCAGCAAAGTCCTGTTGGAGGAGCCTGACTAGTCCTGCTTGGAGCATATGCCCACCTTCAAACCAGTCACAGTGACTGAGACTTGGTGTACTCCAATTGGCCAAACCTGGGCCATGTGACTATCCCTACAGGTGTAGAGAGGTACAAGATTAACTCGACCCTGAACTCACGGAATATATTCCTTATAGGAAATATGAGAAGGGGGAGGGGGGACTATGCAAATAGATGAGCCTGGGATTCTGGTATAGCTTTTCCTTCTCCTGCCCTAATTTATATATGTCTTTTAAAATGATTTTTAAACATATTTCTTTCATATAAGCAATTCCAAAAGTTATTAAAAATAGGAGTGATCCATGATGAATGAATGAATGAACAAGTGAAAGGTTGAGTCGTCTCTAGAACATACTGTTTAGGGTAGTTCCTTGGTAAAATTGTACAATCATTATCCAGATCGCCAGAGCCAGAGGGAGCAGTAGAGCCCTACCTGTTCATAACACTTGGGTTATAGATGAGATCATGGAGGCCCAGAGTGCAGGTGCCTCACCCAAAGCCTAAGAGAAAATCATCTGCACAGCCTGGAACCCGGAGCCCTGATATCAGGCCTGGGGCTTTTCTGTCCCATGTCTGTCTCTTGCCTCTCATCTTCCTAAGTCCCTCTCCTTGGGCTGACTTTCCCTTTCACTCTCCAGGCCCTTATTCTGGAGTCTTGCTATGAGTTGCCTGAGAAAAATTTCTTGCTAATACATTAAACTCATAAGAGTGAAACTGAATTTCCCAGGGCTGTTTGGGCCTTCTAGATCCCCCCTAAAATGCATCTTTAAGAATGATCTCTGTGTGGGTTTGTTAAGTAACAAATTACCACCAAGGTAGCAACTTAAAATAACACACACAAATATCTTCTTACAGTTTTCATGTGTTGGGTTACCAGGCATGGCTTAGCTGAATTCTCTGTACAGAGTCTCACAAAGCTGCAATCAAGGTGTTAACTGGACTGTATTCTCATCAGGAGGCTCAAATGGGAAAATCCACTTCCAAGCTTACTTGAGTTCTTGGTTAAATTCATTTCATTTTCTTGTGGCTGGATGACTGAGGGCCCCAGCTTTTTGCTGGCTATGGGCTAAAGGCTATCTTCAGGTTAGCCTCACAATTCCTTGCCGCAAGAGATTCCTCAACATGACTGCTTACTTCCTCAAGCCAGCAAGGAGAATCTCTCATCCAGAGAATCTCTCAACTCTGTCATCACGGAGTTTTATATAAAGCAACATAATCATGAGATCGACATCCGATTACCCTTGCCATACAACATAAGCTAATCATGAGAGTGGCATCCCATCACCTTTACCATATTCTGTTGGTTAAAAGCAAGTCACAGATTCTGTCACGGGTGAGAATTATTAGGGTGAACATAGAGTCTCCCTCCACAATCTCATGCCTTGGTGACTCACCCATAACTCTATAACAGCAAGCCCCTCCTCCATGCCAGGCAGCACACTGGTCTCCACTCATGGTTAAGTAGAAGTGATGAACCTACAGACAAATAACGGCCTGATAGTAAGGTCGAGGCTGAAGGCTGTGCATTTGAAGGGTTTGTGTATCACAGAAGGTACAGCTTCTTCTTAAACTGGGAAGGAGGAAGTTAACACTGGCACAGGTCCAGTGGGTGAATGGGAAATTGACAGGAAGACAAAAAGGGTGGCAGAGAAGGCCCTGATGTGGAGGCAAAAGGACAAGATGAGTCTGGGGAGCTGCAAGTAATCCAGTGTGGTTGATGTTAAAAGCCCTTGGGTCACGGGGCAAAGCCAGATCACGGAGGGACCTAGAAACCAGGTTTAGAAGTGTTTCTTCCTGCTGTGACCTGTGAGGGCCACCATGAGGGGGAATTTGTGGAAGTGGCATGATGGGCTTGGGCTCCAGGGAGTGAGAAGCTCCAGGTAGGACCCTGAGCAGGGCAGTGCCTATGGGGATGAGGAAAGCCTGGCTTGTCTGTGCTAACGAGAAGTCCACTCTCCCCCTAAAATATTGCAGAAAAGGCAGACCTTTGGAGAGCAGTTTCAGGCAGCTGGGTTGTCAGAATGATGAGTTCTGCAGACCAGCAGCTGAATGAAAGAAGAAAAATGTCCCAGCAAGCCCCGTTTCACTGCCCTTGACCTTGAAGTAGAGCTCTAAGTGCAAAATCTGTCATCTATTAATCTGTTAGAAGTTGACAAAAGGGACTTTGATCAGGGGTTGTTTTTTCCCCCCTTCTTAAGTTTCCTGATGACACATAATAGCCCATTTCAGCCCTAGGCCCGGAAGCACGGCCATCATTCTTTTGCTCACTTCAACCCCAGTGGCCTCCTCCCCTCTGTGGCTTTCCCCCATCTCCTGCCCTGATATTAATTGGCTTATAAGTGGTTACATGTGTTCCTTTTTATGTGTCAGTTGGAACCCATTATTTGAACTTCACAGCTATTTGGGAACACAGAAGGGATTCTCTGGGCCCACGTTGGGAAATGGAACCATCTAGAACATGCTACATTTGCTTCTATCCCTTGTTTTCTTTTATCTTTCTCTGCACCTTGAGGTCTTGACACCTCCCACCCTCACCCTCATTCCTATTCCATCCCCATTCCTCTGAGTTACATCTACCCTCACTTTGCAGACCATGGATGTTCACAGCCAGGTGAGACCTTAGGGAGCCTACAGACTTTTCTTCTACAATCTATAGATTCTAGTTTTAAAGTTAGAGAAAGTGAAGCCTAAGGGAGGAAAATAACCTTTTTAAAAAATGAAAATAACATCTGTTACAGGTCTATTAGGTACAGGTTTCTTACATATGTTCTCTCATTTTATCCTCAAAATAACTGAGTTAGGAATCACAATGCCATTTTTCAGATGGTGAGACAGAGACTCCTGGAGACAAAGTAGAGAGGACGTTTGAGCCAGATTGTGTAGGATTATCTCCCGTCTCCAGCACTTACCAGCTGTGTGATCTTGGGCAAGCGGTTTACTTTCTCTGTGCTTCAAGTTGCTGGTCGGTAATGGGGCTAGCAAAAGTGGCTACTTCAAAATGTTATTATGAGGATTAAATTAAACTATTTTAGATGCTTAGAACAGTACCTTATACACAGAAAGCATGTGTTAAATGTTAGCTGCTGCTGCTCTGAGAGGCAGTGCAGTGCAGCACAGTGGTTTAGCACACTGCTTCTGGAATGATATGTTCTTTGTCTGAATCTCAGTGACACCAGTTACTAGCAATATGAACTTGGGTAAATTGCTTATGTTCTCAGTGACTAGTCTGATCTACAAAATGGGTATATTCCTGATGATTGAGGGTCCCTCAGTGAAACAGTTAGCTTCTCACATTGCAGTGAGTTCTACGAACTGACAAGCCCTATTCAATCCTATGGAGCTTCTCATCAGATCTTTAGTGACCCATATTAGATTTGAGTAGACTTCAAAAAATCACAAGTTACATCATCATAGAGATGAGAAGATATTGCACCCAAGAAAACAGAAATGAATGTAAAAAGAAAGAGTGGGGATCAAAATGAGAGTAAGACAGAGCTCTTGAAAATTAAAATTAATAGACCAAAAAAAAAAAACACCCTTTAAAAATAACACATTTGATGGATGAGGAGAATGTTCAGAAAGTAAAACAAAAAGTTAAACGGAGTGGAAATAGGAAAGAAAGATTAGAAAATTGGAGAATCCATCAAGGATATCCAGCATCTAAATAGTTAAAAGTTCCAAAAAGAAAAAAATGGAGAAAACATGGGGAAGGCAATATTCAAGGAAAAATACAAAAATAAAATTCCCAGAACTGAAGTCATGGGTTTGCTTATCTGAATCTACCACATGCTCAACACCAAGGCAAATTATTAGGAAATTTCAGAATGCCATAAATCAGGAAAAAATATCAAAAGCTTTCAGAAAAGAAAAATGAAAAGCAAATAAAAACAAAAACATGTATAAAAGATCAGGGTACAGAATGGCATTGGACTTCTCAATAGTAGCTCTGAAGGCTAACTGAGGCTGTAGAATTCTATACCCAGCCAAACTATTAATTGAGGGTGAACTTCTCAGCAGCAATGCTGAAAACTGCAAGCAAAGAATCAGCATCTTTGAAATCCTGAAGTAAAGGGATTTGCAAAATAGAATTTATACCTAGCCAAACAGCAACCCAGAAGGCCTCTAAAGATGCTTTTAAATGACAATCTCCCCCAATTTCCTTCCATTCTCGTTGTCTCAGGATGCTGCTGGAGGGACTATTCTGCTAAAATGAAGGGGTCAACCAAGAAAGAGGAAGGCATAGAATCTGCAAAGCAGATGACCCAGTGGAGGAGAAACTGAAGGGATCTTAGGATTATGTGGAGAGATGCTAGGTTTGCAGCGGGGCCCAGGCACAAAGCACCAACTCTTCCTGCCAACAAGACTTCACCGTACTGTGTCTGGTGCTGTGGATCCTCTGAAAGCAGACTGACTCTCATTCCAGTCCCATCTGTCTTCCCCAGCTACCTCACCCACTGCAGCTTCAGGGCCAGCCTCCTCCTATGCCCTCCACAGGGCACATGGAGACTTCTGGGGTCCTCCATGCACCACAGGAATTGAGGAAGACTCTGGCATTCTGACATCTGCTGTCTTGGTTTGAATGCCCCATCCCAGTTGCCTGATAGTTTAAACAGGATAATAACAGCACCAAAATCACAAGGCCAATGTGAGAGTTAATATTTGCAAAGCACTTAGAATGACGTCTGTCACATAGTAATGTAATATTGGTATTTGTTATATAAAATACATTACGTAATGATGTGAAGGTAAAATAGTAGTAGAGTAGAAATATATCACTTTAAACTTTAAATGCTATGGCGAGTTCATCATCTCCCTTTGGTCATGTATACCTAGACACTCCCAAACATATCTTCCTAGAAGCACTTCAACTTGTGATGCCAATGCAAGTCTGGTCACACTTATTCCTGCTGAACATAGTTTAGCGACTCCTCCTTGCTCTGTGGAAGAGGTCACAGTTCTATTCTCAGGCCACTAGGATCTGCTCTGCTGTTCCCTCCAGAGTCACCATGAAACACCCCTTCCTTCCCACTTGTCCTCCAGCTCTGGAGACTTTCTTCAGCATCCTATAAACTGTGCTCCCTCCTGCTTCAGGACCTTCACCTAAGCTGCTGGCTCCTACTCAAGCCTTGAATCTTGACTGGGTTATCATTTTTTGCAAAGAAGTCTTCCCCGGACCCAAAAGAGATGATAAATCCTGTGATGCATTCTCATACCCCAGGGTATGTTTAATTCTTACATTCAGCATGGGCTTGCCATTGTTTGGGTCATCCATCCATCCCTCCATCCATCCATCCATCCATCCATTCATTCAACACATGTTTATTGAATGTCTATTACATGCTAGGTACTTCTCCTGGCCTTTACCATATGGCACTGAACCAAACAGACAGAACTCCCTTGCCCTGGTCTCTCCAGTAGTTATTTGATATCTTTGTATTACAAAGAAATTTCAAAAGAGATATACCTGATTTGGGGCCCAGCTCTATCACTTCTGTTCTATAAACAATGGAATTTCTTTTCATGTGTCCACTCTGTGCTGGGCTCCTGCAGTACCGACACAAAAGAGATAATTACCACACTTTTGTCTTTGAGAAAGTCACTTAATGCCTTTGATCCTAATTTCCTATAAGAAAATTGTCTCTGCTTCCTTTGGGGGACCATGAGGATTAAATTGCTGGACAGTGCTCTCTGTTCATGTAAAAGGGCTGGGGCATATGGAGTTGAACAGCAGAAACCCTCTTAGACAACCTGCAATCAACCATCCACAACACAGGGGCAAGACTGCTATGTGGTTCTTTGCTTACCACTACATTTCTAGTGTTTAACTTGTATCTGGAGGAAAGCAGTCTTTAATACGGTATTTGTTAAGAAATAAGCCAATGGAATATTGCCGCCTTCCCTGGAAAGAAGATGGATTGAAGACACAATCATACTCCTGTGAAACTCATGAAGATCTCTTGAGCAATGGCAGGAAACAGAGCTGCTGACTAGCAGTTTCACAGAGGTTAAAAGAAGAGAAGCCCCACCCAGGCGGAAGGTCGCTGCGGTTTCTTCGGTGAATGATCGTCCCCTAGCTCTCCCATTTAGCCCCTGGTTAATCTGGCTACTCTTGTAACGAGGCCAGCCCTCTAGGGTAGCAGAGCTGAAGTGAGGAGGTGGGAGGAACATTCGTGAGTGGGTAACCCTGTGACTAATCCAGAGAAACAGTTTCAAGCCTGGTGGTTCACCCCAGGCTTGTTTGTTTCTAATTTCCCCGGGGGCAAATCAGCCCCTTCATTTCACTCTGAGGTTTTGGGTTTCCCCTAGAGCTCTCAGTGAGACTCAGTCAGGATGTTTTGCCTAAGTGTGGGAAGTCTGGGAGGTGGAAGTAGGAAATGGGGTGGAGAGCAAAGGTGAGACTTGATGGGAGGTGCTGCGTCAATCCCCATTTCTGAAGAGTTTTGGCATAATTCAAATGCACTCAGCTGTTTCTTCCCAGGCTATTTTGCAGAAGACTGTAACAGTAAACACCAAAGGAGACAGAAAGATTTAGCTTTTTAATAAAAGTTGTTTTTTTTTTTTTTTTTAGGAGAAGGGAAGGGAGAAAAATAGAGCACATGGCCCTAAACAGGTGAGAAGTAACAGGCCCCATCTTTTGTATCTGGGCCAGCTGTAACGCTTGACATATAGTACGCATTTCACAAATGTTTACAAATGAGTTGAAAGAAAATGGGATCTCAAAACAGATCCACCTGGTTTGGGGCCGGCTCCATCACTTCTGTTTCATAAACAATGGACTTTTTTTCCATGTGTCCATTCTGTGCTGGGCTCCTGTAGTACAGACACAAAGGAGATAATTACCACACATTTGTCTTTGAGAAAGTCACCTAAGGCCTCTGATCCTCATTTTCACTATATGAAAATCTTCTCTGCCTCCCTCAGAGGGCCAAGAGCATCACACTGGACAGTGTTCTGTTTGTGACAAAGGGCTGTGGCATCTGAGTGCAGTTAAACAGCAGAAGCCCTCTTAAACAACCTACCATCGGCCATTTTGCCAGATTTAGGGAGGCTCTCCACGCCCCTCAGCAAGCACTGTGCCCCCACCTGGGATACACTAAACCCTTGAAGCTAGCAGCTTCAACTCAAGCTTCTCTCCAGTTTTCCCAGACACATATGTTTCCATTGGTTGAGCTGTGTGTGCTTACCCAGGGCTACTTATATCTCTTCTCAACCTGTACCTGTTACTCCGATTAAATAATGCAATGCATCATTTCATAATGCAATGAAATATGAGTGCAAAAACACAGAGTTGTTTCTTTACAAGCTAAAGTGAGAGCTTTGGAGAGAATCAATGTATGCTATAACTGAATAACTTCCTGGTGAATTCAGTGTAAGTGCGATAACCATAAAGGTTAGAGGAAAAAACAAGACAGTAGAGTCACTGGCATTCAGTTTTATGTTCTCTTCCACGTTAAAGAAACAGAGATACAAATTGTTGGTGCTACCTTGTGGGTGTGATTTATCTGGGAAAGAATTCCAGTCAACCCAAAGAATCTCCCGTTTTCTGTAACTGTCTTGGGAAAGTAACCCGGACAAAGCTGAATCTCATCAGATTCAAGAGGGTGTATTTGGTGGCTTGAATGTTTCTCGGTGAAGTGGGTGGGAGAGTGTCAGGGCTGACTCAAGCCACAGAGGGTTCTGAGAACCTCAGAGCTGGGAAGGGCTCCGTGGTCACTGGACCCAGGCATCCCCTGGGGTGGGCACCTCCACCACAGCCTCACTGCCAGGTGGCTGCCCAGGCTCCCGACTGATACCCTAGTGACTCAACATCACTGAGACCAGAGCCTGGCTGGGTTTGCGTCGTATTCTGGTAAGCGTGCCTGACTCACTCTCCTCTCCCCTCTCTGTGCTCCTTAATGTACTCTCCTTTACCCCCAGGTGGAGAAGCTCCATTAACTTTGTTACAGCAGGTCCAGAAAGAAGCTAACACTGTAATGTGAATTGCTTAATATGTTCTCAAGGTACCTGTTTTCCCAGCAGGACAGGGCCTGCTTATCCTTTCCTAGGGCCTCCCATCTTCCTAGCTCCAAGATCCAGGCCCTTCTTCCAAAAGACCTACCCTAGGCTCCATTTCTGCTCATTTCCAGAAAGATTCTGCCTGATCTCTGCTTCAAGTTGATAGGACAAAATACTGTACCTTAGATCAAGAAAAATTCTAATTCTAGCACTTTTTTTTTTTTTTTTTTGAGATGGAGTTTTGTTCTTGTTGCCCAAGCTGGAGTGCAATGGCATGATCTCGGCTCACTGCAACCTCCACCTCCTGGGTTCAAGTAATTCTCCTGCCTCAGCCTCCAGAGTAGCTGGGATTACAGGTGCATGCCACCACACCCAACAAATTTTTATATTTTTAGTAGAGCTGGGGTTTCACCATGTTGGCCAGACTGGTCTCAAACTCCTGACCTCAGGTGATCCATCTGGCTTGGCTTCCAAAAGTGCTGGAATTACAAGCATGAACCACCACACCCAGCCTAGTTCTAGCACTTTCTAACTCTTAGACCTTGGATTACATAATTAGTGTTTGTAAAAGCTGTGATTTTCTCATTTGCATAATGGAAATCGAAATAGCTCATTGTGATGGCTCTTCATTCAACAATGTTTTAAGCCCCTACAAAGTGTTCAAGCGCTGTGCTGCTGTGATGCCTGGAAAAGCCAGAGACTGTCTGATACAGCCACAGGGATGAAGCTTTGCTGGTTGATAGATGGGATAATGCAGGCGTTGGCAAACCTTTTCTATAAAGCGCCAGATAGTAAATATTTTAGGGTTTACGCTGCCATAGTAGTGAAAAAGCAGCCATAAACAATATATAAACAAATGGGCGTGGCCGTGTGCCAATAAAACTTCACAAAAACAAGCAGCAGGCTTTGGCTTGTAGGGAATCGTTTGCATACTGCTGTTCTAAAGGTTGATATTTGTGGATTGGGGGTCAGTTCCAGATTGATCACTCCAGGACCGTGGCTTTAAATGGTCGACGTGTGGACTTAGCCTGGCACGCTGGGAGTTCTTCAGGAGGGCCTCCAAATGCATCATTCCTCTTGCTTATGCAGAGCTGGATGGGTTAGATCTCAAGCTGGCTTAATTAACTTTCTAAGCCGGCTTCCTTAATGGCAAAGTATGAATTCAGTAGCATTCAGCGGCCCCTTACAACAGGCACAGCAAGTATGATAAAGATACAACCCAGCCTACACTACCGGGGTGACAGGGAAAAGTCACTTCTCTCTAGCAGAGTTTAACTAGTGGTTTCCCAAACTTGAACACTCATCGAATCACTCAGTTAAAAATAAAGATTCCTGACCCCCTACTTTAGAATAATTATTTTAAGCTATAGGATGACCTGGGGATTCTGGACTATTAGCAAGTGGCCCAAATACTTTTGAAAGAGGGAAGCTCAGAGTTAGGCCCCTTCTAGCTCTGACATACGGTGGCTGTCAAAAGAGGAAAGGAAGCCTGTCTGCCCTTGCTGGGCTGTGGTGGGACAGAGAATGGTGGTGGTGGGGATCGTTATCTTGTCTGCAAGGACGTGGCGGGATGTGGTTGACCTGAACTTCCTGTGAATCAAGGAACCAGAGAACAGGGGGAGAGATTCACAGCCCGGCAGTAGGCTCGGCCCACGTACCTAGAGTGTGTTCAGTGGGTATTGGGAAATGAGAGCCTGGCCCATGACCTTGGGCAGGTCACTTCACCTCTCAGAGCGTCCGTTTTGTCACGGATACAATGGAGATGATGATAGGTCATTTTCAAGGACACTGTGAAGAATAAATGAGGTATCATTTATAAAACATCTGTCTCCTTGATCAGTGGTAGAAAATTCTCTTTCAGTGGAGTAAGTGTCCACCTAAAAATATCTAAGGGCCAAGAGTTAGAAGACCTCCTTCATGGGCTGGGTTTTACCAATGACTCAATGATCCACCTTGGAGTGAATGCGATCAGGTTGCTGGGTCTCACTTTGCTTACCTGCAGAATGGGATGTTATGCACCTGTGGTTCCCTGTTTCCTTCGCCAGAATTCTCTTGAAGGTTGAGTGGGACTATAGAATGAGAAGTATCTCAGTGCTGTCAGGAGATACGGCAACAAATTGTCTAAGACCATTCTTGTCAGGCTGGGGGAGAGATGTTGCTGACCTTAATAATGTACTTCTTTCCATTTGCTATTTTTAAAACAGAGGAATAAATAAAACAGGATCTATGAAAGAGATCCTTGTCAAATATAGCTTTCTCCTACTGAGTTTTTTTCATCTGAGTTATCAATCAATTGAAAAACAGTCACTGGATATTAGTGATGTACTCAGCCCTGTGCTATGTGTAGGGTAAGGAGGTTCAGAAGTAAGCCGCTGGGTTCCTAACTATGAGAGGCCTGCAGTCCAGCTTGGGAGATAACAGTTGTGTGTTATCCAGGTGTGTTAACACGTGGAAAGTGAAATAGCAGTGCACAGATGATGCTGATGCTGATGATGCTGACAGTGATGGTGGAAACGCTGAAGATGACGTCAATTACTATTCATATGCATGCACAATTGTACAGTTTAGAAAGCGTGTTTAGGATGATTATCTTATCTGATATTCAAGGCTAGAAAAACCCTTATTTTACTAATGAACAAACGGAGGGTAATAACTTCTCAGAGATCAGATAGGAAGAAAGTAGCTTAGCTGGACTCCAGCTTCTTTCTTTTGGCCCCAAGAGTGCCATTAGCCCTGAGACATCATAACTTTCTTCCTTTAAATTGCAACAGAACATTGCGAAATGCACATTATCATCAGACGGCAACGTAAGTAAATTAGCACATGGGAAGTGAATGTTACAAGATCTCAAAGAGCAGGCAGGTCAGGAAACTGTTGACTGTAGTGATCAGAAGAGGCTCAGTGGAAAACGCAATAATTGAGTTTAGCCTTGGAAGGAAGACTGCATGGTACTTTTGAGAGGTGGAGATGAAGGGAGGGGTGACATTCATGGCAACAAGAAATGTATCGGTAAGAAAGGAAGTGAGGAAGTTCAAGGTGTGCCAAGACATAGCCAGATCCCAGTCTGACCAGAATGGGTTCCATACAGTGTATCTGCTGGGGAGGAGTTGGGGATGGTCTCTTCCAAAGGGCTGGAATGGTACTCTTTACTTTAGTATAGGTGGGAGATAGCATCCATTTTCTCTTTAATATCCTTATCCCTGTCAACCCAAAGTCCATCCATAATCAGATCAAGCAGTAATCAAATCAAGTAACAGCCTGTAGTCTTAGCCCAAAGACAGAATGTGCCACTTCCGACTTCTTTCTTTTAAAAACATGTCAGAATGCTGCTGAAACAGGAACAGCATTGAGGCAACAGCAGCTCTGACTCACAAAGAGCACATCAAAGCAGCAACGATAAGAAACTGGCAGAAACCGTGCGTGTGAGCAGTGTTTTCCTGATGCTCTTTGAGGCTTGGGGGCGCCTCTGGGCAGCCTCATTGTGGAAAGAAGTATGTGGTTTTCAAAAATTGGGTGACTCACCACACAGGCAGGGTTCAGAAACAAAAACATAGGTCTGTCTGCTTTGGTTCTCAGAACTCAGGCCCAGGGCTTTGGGTCACCGCACATTTGAGGACATCAGTGAGCTGAGATTCATCTATTCATTCATCCAAGCATCCATACATTTGACCATACATTTATGCATCCAACCATCCATTCACCCTTCCATCCACACATCCATGCATCCATGCATCCATTTATCCATCCATCCAGGCATCCTTCTTTCCAACTATGCAGCCATCCACCCACCCATCCATCCAGGCATCCTTCCATCCACACATCCATGCATCCATTTATCCATCCATCCAGGCATCCTTCCTTCCAGCCCTGCAGCCATCCATCCACCCATCCATCCAGGCATCCTTCCATCCATGCATCCATGCATCTATGCATCCATGCATCCATGCATCCATCCATCCATCCATCCATCCATCCACCCATTCATCCTTCCATCTACGCATGCATCTTTCCATTCATCCATGCATCTATTCACCTATTCATCCAACCATTCATCTATTTGTTCCACAAATACTATGAACACATACTTGACGTAGGCCCTGTGCGAGGTGCAGAAGATATGGTGGTGACCAAGATAGACTCCAGTCTCTGTTCCTACCTTCATAGGGCTTATAGTCTATTGAGGGAAAGAAGTATTGAGCAAATAATTACATTGATGTAAATCACTACTGCCATATCACTGCCAAATCACCGCTGCCATAAGGGCTGTGAAGGTGTGTAATAGGAGAAAGGACCTCGTCTGGGAAGATGGTCAATGAAGGCAGGGACTTCAGCTAAAAGTTGGATAAGATTGATCACTGTATAATCAGCCTTTCAGCGTCACCTCCTCCACCATTAGGGATAATAAAGAGGTTGAATTTAACGTTTTTCAATCTCGCTGTCTTCATACAAACACCATGAGAAGTTAATGAAACAATCATGCTTTTTTGAGTGTCAGAGACCCAGGTTCAAATCCCATATTCTGAACTTACTATTGCTGTGATTTTGAATAAATTACTTATCCTCTCTGATTCTCACTGTCTTCCACCATAAAGATGTAAAAATGCTTTCAAAAGGTAGTTTAGAATATAGGTTGAAATAACTTCTGTCAGCTTCCTAGCCTATAATAGACCCTCAGTAACTGGCCAGGTTCTTAATCTGCTGTCGCTGGTATGCAATTGTATGCATATCTCATGTAGGTTTTTCTCCAGGGATGGCCAGAGCACCAGGCCTATTGTTTGAACTGGCTGGCTGAGTTCTAGAACATATCTATCTTTAATGCCAGTCTGAATTAGATAATCTCTGAAGTTCCTTACTATCGCAGCTTCGAGAACCCTGGAACTTCTTTGTGAAAAAAGCAAAACCATAGGTGGGGAGTAAGATGCCATGGAGTCTCTTTTGCCTCTCTGAGCCTCAGTTTCCCCATATCTCCAATAGTAGCATTGGAACTACGAGTCTTTGCAGTCTGTCAGTCTGGGATTTTGTAATCTGCAGGAGGCAAGATGTCCTTGGCAGAGCTGGTCCCTGATTGAATCAGGACATCCACAGAGTTTTACTTCTGTCCCTGTCCTTCCCCTGCTCTTTCTGCCAGCTGGCTCCAGGTGCCAGGGCTCTCACCTGCCCAGGTTCCTTCCGACAGAGCATGGAACAGAACCAACCAACAGCTTATTCACACTGCAATCGTGAACCTTCATATGTTTTCCCTCTTCAGAAAAATATACCTTTGGAAAGATGAACCTGGAGAGGATAATGCTTAACTCTCCTAGGTCTGTCAATAATGGAGGAACTCCAGGCCTTGCAGGAGAAATGTGTGGCTTCAGCTCATTCCACACTCAAGATGGAGCTGTTTATTCTGTGTATGGTCAGGTTGCCCATGCCGGGCTTGGGAGGAGATCGGGAGGGACTTGAGATTGGAGAGGACAGGTGTTGAAGGATATCCTTCCCTGGGGAGCTCTTTTGGATGAGAGAGAGAGCAACCCTGGTTGAAGTTCATGCCTCTCTGTTTCATGGTCTGGCTCCCAGGAGCCAGCCAGTGTGGACCAGAACTGGGGCATCTTGTCCTGCATTTCCTCTCAGCCTGACCCTTCTGCAAGAGTTCTCTGGACAAGCCTTGCTTATGACTGCCCCTGGGAGCTTCCTTTGGTGTGGCCAATGTTCCTTCTGCAACCTCATTAGAGCAAAACATAGAGCAGAGTTAACAGAAACTCCTTAAGCATTCGAATACAGACTCAACTTCCCTTGTCAAATAGCTTGAGCTTTATCCTTTTTGGTTATTTTGGAGTGGGCAGTCTTTCTTGTTTTTAGGAAATGGTATCTAGAAGGCATATACAGAGTGGTATGCAAATTACCTCACCTCCTGCCCATGCAGATGTTAGAAATTGAGCCCATCATTACTAACATTAACTTCCTATAGTCCCAGCCTTACAGGAGATGTTTTAGGAAAATGAGAAGAGAAGACATGGACTACAATCCTGAGGACATACATCAGGGATTTGGGAGAACACATCAGTTGTCCCTGAGTTTGATGGGGCCCAGCTGGGCTGTCCGTTCTGCTGAAGTGGCATGGCTTTGCCTGATTTCTCTCACCTGATAATTAGTTGTGACTGGTTAGAACAACTTTAGTCTTTAGCACTTTGAGAGACCCAAGGATAGCATTATTTAGAATGTTTTCCCTCTTTTAATTTTCCTACTGGCATTATGTGATAGTGAGGTAACTTGGTTATCTGTCGCTAGTTAGGAATCAGAGCAAGAATTTAGGAAGGAAGTATACATGCCTTGAAAGCAGCATCAGCATCTTTTGTAGATACTTGAAATCGCAGAAGCTCTAAATCCTGGAGTGTTTCCCATTTATATATGTTTTTTTTCTCAATAGCTGGCTTTGGAGGCTGGAGTCAGGCTGGACTTAGCTATGCAGCAGGTGGAGAGAGGAGACCCTGAAGCAAATGAGAGGGAAAAACCTGCCAGGTTGTCAGTGCCAGCCTGAGGAGGGAGCACTGCCAAGACCTGGGAGATGACCCCAGCGGGCAGGGAGCTGAGGCAGAGCTGGAGGCAGATCGGGCACAGCCGGAGTGGCTGAGGGGGCACCAATACCAGGGAAGGGGTTGTGTGGGCTCCGGACTCTGCCCAGGTCCCCTGCCCATATCCTTCACTGGTGCCCCCGGGCCTTCTCCCACCTTCATACCATTGCTGCTTGTAAGAAGACAGATGTTGATGATCTTCACATCTCTGGGGCTGTCAGTTCCCGTGGCCTAAACCAGTTGTTTTGTTGCAGGGCCAAGGCCCCAAATGCTCTTTTACCCACAGTTTTCACTGTGGCATGTAAAGTGCTCTTCTTACTAATTTTTAACACTTTTGCAGAAGTATTGAGGCTTGGCATGGTGGCTCATGCCTGTAATCCCAGCACTTTGCAAGGCCAAAGTGGGAAGATCACTTGAAGCCAGGAGTTCGAGACCAGCCCCACCAGGAATCAGAAACCAGACTGGCCAGGAGTCAGAGACATAGCGAGGTCCCGTCTCTACAAAAAAATGTAAGAGCATAGCCAGGTGTGGTGGTGCACACCTGTAGGCTCAGCTACTTGGGAGGCTGAGGCAGGAGGATCATTTGCACTCAGGAATTTGAGGTTACAGTGAGCTATGATCGCCCTGCTGCACTCCAGCCTGGGAGACAAAGCAAGACTGTCTTTAAATAAATAAATAAGTAAAAGAAAAAATAAAACAAAAGTTTTAATTTATTTTTTGAGACATGTTTGTTGAACTTATTTATTCAGTGAAATTGAACCGTTCAGAGTGTACACAATGCATTCAGTTTTGACAATGTGTACTAGCCTGTAACCACTTATAACAGAGAAACAGCATTTACAGCACCCCCAGAGTTCTCTCCTGTCCCATTAGAGCCAGCCCTCTCCCCAGCTCTCTCATTCCTGCCACCACCAATTTGATCATTGTCACTATCATTTTGCCTTACTTAGAACACCTTGTAAATGAAATCATTCAGTACGCAGCCATCTGAGTCTGGCTTTTTTCACTGAGTGTAATGCTTTTGAGGGTCATCCGTGATGCCTGGGAAAGAACAAGACATCCAGTCAATCCTACTTCAAAATCATGAAATAAATGTCAAAGTGGTGGTGCCCTGAATTAAAGGATGCTGGTCAAATAACCTCTACCTGTTGTAAGAACATTCTAGACTACAATGCTATGAATGGTAGACTAAAGGGCTGTGCCAAGTTTTCAAGTGCAGGGTGGGGTGTGATTAACTTTTGTTAATCCCTTAAGATTTAGGGATAACTTAAAAGAAGTGGGTCTTTTCCCCATCTAATTTTTAGTCTTTTGGTATTTTATTTGTTTATTTAGTCTCCAGGCTGGAGTGCAGTGGTACAACCACCACTCACTGCAGCCTTAAACTCTAGGGCCCAAGGGATCCTCCCATCTCAGCACCCCCAAGTAGCTGGGACTATAGGCATGCACCACCATGCCTGGCTGATTTTCATAATTTCTGTGGAGAAGGGGGTTTCACTGTGTTACCCAGGCTTATCTTGAACTCCTGAGCTCAAGCAACCCTCTTACCTTGACCTCCCAATGTGCTAGGATTACAGGTGTGACCCACCATGCCTGGCTCTGGTTTTGTTTTAATTAAACAAGTAACATAAATATATTTAGAATAATTAGAAAGGGAAAAATCACCAATAATTTCATTATCCCAAGATATCACCACTATTGTTTTTGAGTTCTGGGTTTTCCTTTTTCTGTTTGTATACATATGTTTATGTGTTTGATATATGTATATATGTGTGTGTATATATATGTATTTGTTTCCGTTTTTTTTTTTCTTTTGTGCATTGAGATGGAGTTTCACTCTTGTTGCCCAGGCTGAAGTGCAATGCCATGATCTCAGCTCACTGCAACATCTATCTCTCAGGTTCAAATGATTTTCCTGCCTCAGCCTCCCGAGTAGCTGGGATTGCAGGCATGCACCACCACGCCCCACTAATTTTGTATTTTTAGTAGAGACGGGGTTTCTCCATGTTGGTCAGGCTGGTCTGGAACTCCCGACCTCATGTGATCTGCCCGCCCCGGCCTCCCAAAGTGCTGGGATTATAGCCATGAGCCACTGCACTTGGTCTCTTTCAGCTTTTTTACTGTGGTAAAATACACACAACATTCTGACCATTTTTAAGTGTACCATTCAGTGGTATTAAGTATGTTCATGCTGTTTTGCAGCCATCACTATCATCTGTCTCCAGGACTCTTTTCATCTTGCAAAATTGAAACTCTGTACCCATTAAACAGTAACTTCTCATTTTACCTCCCTTCAGCACCTGAAAACCACCATTCTACTTTATCTCTATCACCTTGACTACCCTAAGTACATCCTGTAAGTGAAATCATGTAGTATTTGTATTTTAGTGAGTGGCTCATTTCACTCACTTAAATTCACAGTGTAAATTCACTCATTTAAATTCACACTACACTTAAATTCACAGTGTAATTTCCTTGAGGTTCATCCATTTGTCGCATGTATCAGACTTTCCTTCTGTTTAAAGGCTGAATATTATTTCATTATTTGTGTACACTATATTCTGTTTACCTATTCATCCATTGATGGACACTTGGAATGCTTCCACCTCTTGGTTACTGTCAGTAATGCTGCTATAAACTTGGGTGTACCAATATCTCTTCAAGATCTGGCTTTCAATTTTTTTGAGTATTTTGTATTTTTAGTAGAGACAGGGTTTCTCCATGTTGGTCAAGCTGGTCTCGAACTCCCGACCTCATGTGATCCGCCCACCTCAGCTTCCCAAAGTGCTGGGATTATAGCCATGAGCCACTGTACTCGGCCCCTTTCAGAGGGGAATTGTTGGATCCTGTGTCATTTCTATCTTAAAATTTTGAAGAGCCACCACGTTTTCACAGAGGTTGTTTTCAGAGGTTGTGAAAACGTGGTGGCTCTTCAAAATTTTAAGATAGAAATGATGCATGATCCCACCAACAGTGCACAAGTGTTCCAGTGTCTCCACATCCTCACCAACACTTGTTACTTTCTGTTGTTGGTTTGGTTTTGGTTTTATAACAGCATTCCTAATGGGTGTGAGGTGGTGTCTCATTGTAGTTTTGCCTTGTATTTCTCTAATGGCTAGGAAGCTGAACTAATGGCTTATCGGCTATTCATATATCTTCTTTATAGAAATATCCTTTGAGCCCTTTGCCCATTTTTGAATCAGGTTGTTTGTTTTTGTTGCTGAGTTTTAGGAATTGTCTATGTATCCTAGATACTAACCCTTTATCAGATACGTGATTTGCAAATAGTTGCTCTCATTCCGGGGGTTGCCTTTTTATTCATTTGATAGTGTCCTTTGATGCCCAAAAGGTTTTACCTTTTATGAAGCCCAAATTAACTATTTTTTGTTTTGTTGGTTGTGCCTTTGGTATCATATCCAAGAAAGCATTGCCAAATCTAATGCCACAAAATTTTTGCCCTATGTTTTCTTCTAAGAGTTTTATAGTTTTTGATCTGTGATCTATTTTGAGTTAATTTTGTATATAATGTTGGGTAAGGGGCTAAATTTATTCTTCTGCATGTGGATATTCTGTTTTCCCAGCACCTTTTGTTGAAAAGACTGTCCTTTCCTCCACTGACTGGCTTTGAAACTCTTGTTGAAAATTGTTTGTGAGGATTTATCCCTGGGTTCTTTATTCTAATCCATTAGTCTAGGTGTTTGTGTTTATGCTGATAACACACTGTTTTGATTACTGTAGCTTTTTAGTACATTTTGAAATCAAGAAGTGTGGGTTTTTCAACTTTTGATTTTTTTTTTCAAGATTGTTTTTATGCCAGTAATACACTGTTTTGATTACTGTAGCTTCATAGTAAATTGTGAAATCAGGAAATATGAGATCTTCAACTTTGTTCTTCTTTTCCAAGATTGTTTTGGTTTTTCAGACTCCATATAAATGTTAAGATAGATTTTTCTGTTTCTGCA
Source organism: Saimiri boliviensis (assembly GCF_048565385.1). Lineage (NCBI taxonomy): Eukaryota > Metazoa > Chordata > Mammalia > Primates > Cebidae > Saimiri > Saimiri boliviensis. The sequence goes on along the minus strand of NC_133450.1, from coordinate 8,825,194 downwards.
AAAAATGTTGGGATTTTAATAATATATTAGTTTGTTTAGGCTACTGTAACAAAATATAGACTGGGTAGCTTTTAAACAACAGAAATTTATTTCCCACAGTCCTGGAGGCTGGGAAGTCCAATATCGTATTCAGTGTCTGATGAGTGCTTTCTTTTTGGTTCATACATGGTGCCCTCTCCCTTGTTCTCATGTGATGGATGAAGCAAGGCAGCTGTCTGGAGCCTCAGTTTTAAGGGGACTACTACCATTCATGAGGGCTGAGCCCTCATGACCTAATCAGGTCAACACAGGCAAATCAGTTTCATTTCTATGTACTAACAATGAACAATCTGAAAAGGAAATTAAGAAAACAATTTCATTACAATTGCATCAAAAAGAATAAAATACTCAGTAATTAACTTAACCAAGCAGGTAAAAGAGTTGTACAAAGAAAACTATAAAACACTGCTGAAGGAAATTAAAGAGGACATAAATAAATGGAAAGACATATCATACTCACGGATTGTAAGACAATATTTTTAAAACATCAATACTATCAAATTGATCTACAGACTCAATGCAACACCTATCTACTATGATCTGAATGTTTGTGTCCCCCCAAAATTCATAGGCTGAAAACTAATGACCAATGTCATAATATTAGAAGGTGGAAACTTTGAAGCTGATTAGGTCATGAGGGCTCAGCTTCACCTTTTGTCAGTTCGATTATAATGCATCTTGGTGTGGGTCTCTGAGTTCATCCTACTTGGAGTTTGTTAAGCTTCTGGGATGTTTATATTCATGACTTTCATCAAACTTCGGATGCTTTTGGACATTATTCCTTCATATAATCTGTCTTCCTGCTTTTCCCTTCTTCCAGACTGCATCAATATGTATGTTGATCTGCTTGATGGTGTCTCACAGGAACCTTAGGCTATGCCCACTTTTCTTTAATTTTTGTCCCTTCTATTTTAGTTGTCCTATCTCCAAGTTTACTAATCATTTCTTCTGCCACTCAAATATGTCTTTGAATCACCTGGTAAACTTTTCATTTCAGTTATTGCACTTTTCAGTTCTAGAATTTCTTTTGGGTGTCTTTATACATTTTTCTGTCTATTGATATTTCCATTTTGTTCATACACTCCACTTTCTCCACATCTTCCTTGAGTTCTTTGAACATCTTTAAGAAAGTTTTAAAAATAAGTGTCTATTTAGTAGATCTGCTATCTGGTCTGGTCTTTCTCAGTGACAGTTTCTGTTAATTTACTTTTCCCTTTAAATGGTCTATACTTTGTTTCTCTGTATGCTTTGTGATTTTGTTGTTGTTGAAAACTGGACATTTTAATTCAATAATGTAATAACTTTAGAAATCAAATTTTTCCCCTTTTCCAAGTTTTTCTGTTTTTTTTTTTTTATTTATTATTTTTTCAATGTGGTAGGCGATCTCCATGCTGAGGATTGGCCTGGGATGTGAACTTAGGACTTGTTATTTTCTGAGCCTGCACCTTTCTCTGTGTATGTACAGTTACTTTCCACTTTCCCCTTGAATGCAGTTGCTTTAGATGTGCTAGTCTTTACTATCTGGCTCCCAAAAAGAAGGAAGATAATTAAAAGGGGAGAAAGGCACCAGCCCTTTAATTCCTCTGGAAATTGCTTCAGCCTGTGTTGGAGGGGCTTGCAGCAGCAAGGGGAGATGCAACAATAATGGCTGCTTGCCTCTGTGTCTGTATCTCCACAATCAGAAGCATCCATCAGTGATCAGAGCACAGATACCCATATTTGGAAGACAATATGGGTCTTTTGCTCTCCCTGATTTCAATAAGCTGTGGGCAAGTGGCTTCAAGGCCATGTGCACAACTGCCTGCCATTGGGATTTGGATGGTGACTGGCTAGTTGCTTTGGAGCTAAGACCTCAAATTGACCAAAATTAACTACGATTCACCATCCAAACCTTCCCCTGAAGGTTGCAAGCCTTCAGTAGACTCCAGAGTTTCAAAATAGTTGTTATCAGACAAATTCTGGCAGTGCAATTGTTATCTAGATGGGGAAACAGATTCCTGGTGCTTCCTACTCTGCCACTTTCCCAGAATTCTATATATATACATATATATGTATAAAAACAGGATTATATACACTTCTTTTAATCTAATCACGTCAACAGTCATTCATGCCTACAATTCTTTATGGCTGAGTGATTTTTCATTGTATGACCACACAGTCATTTATTTAACTGGTTCCTTATTATTGGACATTTTAGCCTATTTCTAGTTTTTTTCACCACTATAAACCACACACAGAGTTATACATATCTTTGCTCACTTGTCTGATTGTTTCACTAGGAAAGAGGAAGGTAAGATTTTGAGGTACAATTGGAATATTTAGGTAGCAGAAAGTGCATTAGAGAGGTAGAACTTTCTAGATAGCAAGAACAGCTTGAGCAAAGACCCAGAGGGGTACAAGTGCATCTCACATTTAGAAACTGTTGCAATTGCAAAAATATCCATGCTCCGCTTTCTTTCAAAGTGTCTCCTGACCGCTCCAGCTCTCAGTGAGGTATCCATACTCTCAGATGTCCTGGGCCATTCTGCTCAGGGCTCTTCCTCATCGACCAACTGACTTCCCCACAATCCTAGGCTACACCCTGTGCAACTGGCAACACACAGACCAATTCTTCTAGGAGCCTAGGTGACCAGAAAAGGCTGGGACATGTTTTAAGGACATTCACTTTACATCTTAAAATAGTGCCTAATCAAAAGGAAAAATTCCATGTGTGTCTAATTCACTTGTACAAGAAAATAAAATGGCTGGAGGGTGTCCCCCCAACCCTGCCCTGTATCTCATGTCTTTCTTTTAAATTTAAGAAGGGCTATTTGATGTCCTGGAAATACTTTGAGGCTTTTTATTGCCCTTGTAGACCTAACAATAAAAGTGTCTAAGAGGTAGAAGCTATTGGCAGTTCTGGGTGAAAAACCCAAGAACAAAGAAAAAAAAATCTGGTTAGATGGAGGCCAAGAATCTCAGAATTTTGGAAGTGCTTCAGGCCTGGGTTCCAGGTTCAGGTTTTCTGAGAGGGGACACGTGGTAACGCAGAGGTCTCTGTGCTGTGACATATAGTGTGCCGTACCAACACGTGTTTTCTCTGTGATGCTAGAAACTCCCCATTATAACCACAGGTAAAGACCAATAAAAGGGCCCCTATCCTTTCCCCCTGCTAGCACATGGAACTGTGCCAGGCCACACAGAAAGCTACACCAGTGACTCTCAGCTGGGAGTGATTTTGCCCCGCAGGAGACATTTGGCAAAGTCTGAAGGCATTTTTGGTTGTCACAACTGGAGGAGGTGGTGCTCATGGCATCTAAGTGGGTCGAGGCCAGGGATGCTGCTAGATGTCCTACCATGCGCAGGATGGTCTCCAACAAGGAATTATCCAGCCCTAACTGTCAGCGGTGCTGAGGTTGAGAATTTGGAGTATCTCCAAGAGCGTACATTTTACTCCATGGTAAATAATTTAAAACAGCGTTTAAAATTAAAATAAGTGCATCTATTAAGGTGCAGTGAGGCAGACTAGATATTTTTCTTCTCTTTCCAACTGTACTATCCCTCCACCAGTAACCCCTCACCCCTTGCTCCATCATACCCTCTCCCCACACCCAAGTCATATTTCTTCTTTCTAGAGCTTAAGACATTAAAATCTCATTCTGAGTCTAGCAGAGATGACATCAGGAAGGAGGCCATTTGTAATCTATCTCACAGCAGGCCTAAGGGCCCACTGGAGTTGAGCCAGCAGGCTCCTCCTAGAAAGGCTGGGAAACAGAACGTCCAAGCCAGGTTGAAGGTCAGGAAGAGGGGAGCACTGCATGTTTGGGGGCATGGGGGATGGTGTGGTCCAAGAGAGGTGAAGGCGTGAGCGGAGGAGTGTCCATAGGGTAAGGTCCCTTTGATGGGCTGGCAGAAGGTGGACTCTGGAGGGGAGAATCAGGGAAGTCCAGGGTCCCTGTGGGAGCAGCCGAATGGGCTGACCACACAGCTGAGTGCTCCTGACCTTCCAGCCCTCATACACACAGTCCATACCCAAGGGGAATGCCTCAGACCTGCAGTGAGACACTTGAGCCCAATTAAAGGGCAGTGTGCTTTGCCCATCATCTGAGAGTCTATGTGTTATTGTCCTGTTAATAGAAAGACTTTTTCAAACGAACGGAGAATAACTACCTTACCCTTCTGATGTTAACAGTATAATAAGGAGTCCTCATGAAATACCAAGTTACCATGAATTTTGAAAGAAAAAAAAAACCACAAGCGATTTTAAATAAATGTCAAGCTGTGGCTTTGGCCCCAAGCCCTTGGGGAGCAGGAAGCGACTCTTCTATGTCCTTGGGGGAAGTTGCCTTAGTGGAGGTGCCTAGGTAAGGGACAGGGTTTGGGTCAGATGTTGGCTGGAACCTGTGGGCTGTTAGTAGCCGGTTTCTTCCTGGGCTGGAGCTGGTAAGATCAATTAGTCAAGTGGTTACCAGTTCCCTGGAGGAAACCAGGGCCAAGACCAGAAGGGTCTTTTTTCATAAAAATGTAACTTAGCAAGGAGGTGTGGCCCTCCCGTCCTCTCTGTTAACATGCACTTGAGATGTGGGATAGCCTTTCCGGGAGACCACCTCCTTCCTCCCAGGCTTCTTCCCGGTCTCTCCCACAGAGGGATTTCTCCTGCAGAGCTCTGTCCCCCAAACCATGTGCTTCCAAGTGGCTGTGTCAAGCTCTGCTTCTTTCGGGGAACCTGAAGGGGCCGGTTTGGGATCTTGCAGGGGTCTCAGGGGCATTGAGCGTGTGATGGATGGAGCCGACAGGAGAAGAAAACTGACAGGAGGTTGCAGAGAAGAGCAGAGAGCCCCTGGTCTTCACGGTCCTGACTCTTTTAGGGCTTGGGGAGCTGGAACATATGGAACTCCAAAAGGATGGGCTAGAGTTCTGGTTCTTCCCCGACGACTCACATGTAATCCACACTTTCTGTCTAGACCCCGGCTTTCACATTTTACAAACCAGGACCCGTAACTGCGGCAGGAATGGGATTATTTGGGAGAGTGACTCTGAGAGGGCCAGTTCCCCCATACCCCACTCAGGGACACCAAGGTAGGCTCTGTGGGCTCCCAGCCATTTTGCCTGGGACGGCGGTCTCCCTGCATTGGCGAGCCAGGGGTGAGTCTGGTAAGGTGAGTGGAGAGGCTGTGTGTCAGGGAAGAACGAGCCCTGTGGGTTACTGGTATGGTACATAAGGAACGGAAGTGAGAGGGACAAGGAGATCTAACTCAGCAGATGAAAGTGAGAGTGGTCATACAGAGGCTCTGGTTAAGAAATACAGATCTGCACTGCTGGAAGGCTGAGAATTATTCCATAAATAACCTGGGAGACCTGTGGACATGAGAGGGAGATGGGAACACAGAGAATCAGTCAGGCCGAGTGCGATGAAAGAGGCAACTCAGGGAGTAACGCTTCCGACTGTACGCGAGCTGGTGACTTTGATGCCTGGGGACTTTGATGCCTTAAGTTGGTCTGCCTTGCCAGGCTCCGCTCTCTGCTCTCAGCCTCTCCTTGCTATTCTTTTGAGCTCTCCTAGCTAAATAGCTCTTACGCTGCACCGCCTGCTCAAGAGCCATCGATGGCTCCCTATAGCTCTTCTCATCAAGTTCACATACTTCTCTGTGGCTTTCTAGCCCACGTGTTAATTCAACAAGTGTTTATCCATTTTTGATTACACATTGAAATTGAAAATATAGTACACAAACCTGAATACAATTAAATAATGGTACAAAAGTATGAACAATGTATAGTTAATGTAACTCAGACTCCCAAATCCTCCCTCAGCGGGACATCAGAAATGTGCTTTACATATCAAACGATATATGTAAATATTTTTCTTACAAAAATAGGACATTATATACTTTGCTCTTCACCTTGATTTTGTCACTTATAAATAGATATTTGAGATTACTCCTTGTTAGCACAGTGCTCCATTGGACAAGTGCGTGCACCTTGTTTTATTTCGTTAGACCCCAGCTAAAGACTTCGCTTTGAGTCTTTTGTCAAGATAAGTAATACCACTACAGACACCCTTCTCCATGCCCCTCTTGCACGTGGCAATGCACAGTTGTATCTGGAGGACAAACCAGAAGCGAGTAGCTGGAACAAAGGGCATCTGTGTTCTCTGTTCTGATTAATAGAACAAATCCCCCTGCAGGGCGGGGCAGAACCTCCTCCCTCTAGTCTAGTCACCCCCTATCCTCATAAAATGTTGTGATCTTTGCCAGTCTGCTAAGTGAAAAGTAGCTCTTGTTTTATTTTGCCTTTCTTTGATTTTGATGGAGGCTGGGTACCTTTTCATCTGTTTCAAAGTCACGTGTATTCCTTTTTCTGGAAACGAACTGCTTTCAAGCCCTTTGGCCATTTCTCTGGTATGGAACAAATATTTATTGATATCCAATTACATGCCAGGTAAGTCAGAGATGATCCCTGCCCACCCTCCATAACTGGATCTCATTCTCCCCTTATTGATCGTTAGCCGTTACCTGCCCTCCCCAAACCCTGACTCAATCGGGTCCCTTGGGAGTTTCACAGACTTGCTCGGCCATCTGGAGTCAACAAGGCAAATGCACTTGTGTGTGTGTGTGTGTGTGTGTGTGTGTGTGTGTGTGTGTGTGTATGTATGTGTGTGTGTGTGTGTGTGGGTGCAGAGATGAGAATATCTCCCTTTTTTATTATTGTCCTTCAATTTCTATTATAACTAATTACAAAAGTAATGCATCTTCTTCATAGAACACAGAGATGCTATAGAACAGTATAAATGAGAAAATTTTTAAAATCCATGAGATTCCAGTCATACAGCAATAAACATCTTTGAGCCACTTCCTTCAACACTGTTCTCTGCATATATGTGTCCTTTTATAAGACTGGCATCACTCTATATGTATAGTTTGGTTTTTAAAACTTTTTTTGACTTAATACTATGTCGTCATAAATTCTAGAATTATTCAAAAGCCTCTTTTTTATTTTTCTATTCTTTTTTAATTTTTTTTATTTTCATAGGTTATTGGGGAACAGGTGGTTTTCAGTCACATAAATAGCTTCTTTAGTGGTGATTTGTGAAATTTTGATGCACCCATCACTGGAGAAGTATATACTGTGCTCTATTTGTAGTCTTTTATCCCTCACCCCCTTCCCACCCTTTCCCCCAAGCCCAAAGTCCATTGTGTCATTCTTATGCCTTTGCATTCTCATAGCTTAGCTCCCACGTATGAGTGATGCGATCTCGGCTCACTGCAACCTCCACCTCCAGGGTTCAAGCAATTCTCCTGTCTCAAGCTCCCAAGTAGCTGGGACTACAGGTGCGTGCCACCATGTTTGGTTAATTTTTTGTATTTTCAGTAGAGACAGCATTTCACCGTGTTAGCCAGGATGGTCTCGATCTCCTGACCTCATGATCTGCCCGCCTCAGGAAGATCCCAAAAATGCTGGGATTACAGGTGTGAGCCATTGCGCCTGACCACAAAAACCTAAGTTTTATTGGCCAACAAATTCTTTCACAGGAATGTTCCAAAATTTATTTAATCAACCCCCTTGTTCCTGGATCTTGTTTTATTCTCTCCCTTCCCTCTCTCATTCCTCCTTTCCTTCCTCTTCATACACAAATACTTGCTTATATCTCCATTTCCTTCATGTGGATTTCTAGGAGGGCATTTGGCAGATCAAAAGGTGGACATTTCTGTGGCTCTTGGCTAGTTCAAAACATATTTCACCTCCTCCGAGGATGTCTAGACAATGGCAGCTAATGACTGAGCCCTCCCTCCAGTACAGATTCTAGATATGATTTAGGCTCTGCTAATGAGATGAACTTCTGCAAGTGTGAGTCAAAGCTAATGATGCAGGGGAATGGGAGGGCGGCGGGGGTCTCATTTTGCTAGCACAGATCAGAATAGAAGGGGCATGGCTCTGGAGCCGAGAGTTATTGTGATCACACCTGTTCTGGAACTTTGTGATCAAGACGGAAGTGGCAGTTCTGTTGGCAGCCAGGCTGGCATTGTGTTCTGGGGACTCATTCTTGGAAGCCCAGCCTAGGATGCATAACTTCTACCTGCTTGTGGGTCTGCAAGCTATGTAGTCTCCTGATAAATCTCCTTCTGCTTAAAGTAGCTGAGTGTATTCTGTTGTCTACAACTAAGATCACTGATAGTGAAGTCCGTTTGTCAAAATGTTCTCTAGGAAAGTTGGACCAGTGTAGAGTCCCACAGAGGACAAGGTGCTAAGAGCCTTTCAGGGGAAGCTGATGCTGTCTTCCAGGGAAGGGTGGTGTATTAGTCAGTGTTCTCTAGAAGGACAGAACTCATAGAACTCATATATACTTTATACACACACACACACACACACACACACACACACACACACACACGGTCCCACAATAGGCTGTCTGCAAGTTTGAGGAGCAAGGAGAGCCAGTGTGAGTCTCAAAACTGAAGAACTAGGAGTTCGATGTTTGAGGGCAGGAAACACCCAGCATGGGAGAAAGAGGTCAAACCAAGTATTACTGTTCCCATTTCACAGATGTGCGGACCGAGGCTCAGGACGTTTAGGTAACTTGCTCAAGGTGGCACAGCTCTGAAAAAGCAGAGCTGGGTTTCTCAGGCAGGTCTGGGGACCTCAAAGCCTGCCCCGGTGCCTTGGTCCCACCCTCAGACCCTGTCAGAGCAGGAGGGTCCTTGGAGACCAGTACATGCCTCCTCTTGTTTGGGCATAGAGGGAGCTTTGCAAGGTGGCATCAGGACGTACCCAAAACCCACTGCCAGAGAGTGGTCTTGCCAGGGACCACCAGAGGCTGTTTGGACACCTAGTCCGGTTCTTCCTTGGAAGGCTTTTATTGGAGGTAGAGGATAATGCACTGATGTTGGGCTTTGGGACCAGGTGGGGCCACCGGGGCCCAGCTGTGAATCGAATGAGTGTTTTTGGTGATGCACCCCTGCCACTTCTCCTACTTCCCCACATCCTCCTGTCCCCCTCAGATCTCTCACCGCCACCAGCCCTGATCCCACACACGTCCTGCCTTCATGGTGCCTGCGAGTCAAAGACCCCTACTCTGGTGACCAGTGCTCCAACAGTCTCGGCCTAAGCTATTGGGGAGAAGGACCTGCTAAATGAATTCACAAAAAAGAGCCAACAACTTTGACATTGTGTAGCACCTCTCTATTTGACCAACAGCTCCAGAAGATCGTGGCACCTTACCCTCACAGAAAAAAGCCCCGATAGCAGAACGTCGAACCCCGGTAGGCTCCTGGAGAGAAATGCAGGGGCGGAGCCCACAGATGGAGCCCATGGAGGAGAGAGGTACACTGCAGTCTGAAAAATCATAATATTGTAAAATCTCAAGCCACCCATGGCAGTCTCTTTCTCCAAACTTAGGTTGCAATGCCCTTAGAGCATTCCCACCAGTGGTCATCTGGCTTGGTTACCTCTAATGTCAGGGAGCTCACTATCTCACGAGGCAGGCCATTCTGTCTTACCAAGCTGCTCAGAGCTTCATTGTGTAATAGCTGGTGTCACCTGTTCTTTCCTAGTATTCTACTGGTCTAACTGAGGGTGGTTGGCTGGGGTTGACTGTGCTCCAGCTGGAACAGGTGCGCATGTCTCCCTGGGACAGCATAGAGTCAGCCAGGCATCCTCCTCACGCCAGAGGGCAAATATTTGTCGCCTCTCCATGGTGGCGGCAGTCGGCCTGTCTTATTTTTCCACATCGGAAGGATCCTATTAAAGCATGCCCTGCCTTGGGTTACATGTCAGAGTTCTCTGACATCAGGTTGTATTTAAAGGCTCGGCGCCGGGACCATCCCCTGACACACCCCATCAGCCTTGGCTGGCTTTACTTCCCCATCGGTTTCTTTTGGTCTCAGTTGAGTGTTACGCACCATGAACCGTGGTGACAGAGGTCTGTGACCTGGCCCCACCCTGCAGTGGTACACAGCAGTGTCTGGGAGAATGCACTAGCAACAGAGACACGAACCCAACCACGAATGAGGGAAGGTCACGTAAGGCAACTCTCTAACTATCTCTTCATGTCTCCATGGTGTTCACCACACTCCATACCGGGGCCAATGACTTTCAATCAAATAGAATTCAGTGCATCAGGATTTTGTGTAGGCAATCTGCTCGGGGCTGGGTGGTGTGACATGAAAGGGCAGATATATTGGGTTTTAAAGAGCAGTTAGAAGTAGCTATGGAAAGAGATATGGTTCAGCTGCTGTAACCAAAGGCCAAAACAATGATGTAAGCCAATGATGTAACACAACAGAAGTGTATTTTTCCCTCAACAACAGTAATAATTTAAGCAGTCCAGGGCTGCTATGGCAGTTTCATGGTTTTGGAGACCCAGGCTCCATCTACCTTGTTGCTCTGCCATTCTCAATCAGCAAGTTTTACTATATAGTTCAAAATGGCTACTCCAGAGCCTGCCATCTCATCACTAATTCAACCTACAGGAAGAGGAAAAGTGGAAATTGAAGAAATGCCATTGCCATTCAGGACAGGCTGACCCAGAACTGGTACATGTCACTTCCCCGCATATGCCACTAATAGAACTTCCTCTTCCGGCCACTTCTACCTCCACAAGGAGTCTAGGTAATGCAGTCTTTAGTTCTATCACGGAGGGGCATGGGGAGAGTGCATTCTTGGGGATAACCAGCTGACTTCACCAGAGGGAGGAGCCAATCTCAGGCATCCAGAAGATGGGAGTGAACCTGGCCTGGGCATGCAGGGATGGGGGACTGAGTCTGTAAGAAGCTCATCTAGGGCCTCTCTGAGAGGAAAACCGTCATGAAGAAGAGGTGGACAGAGTCTTAATTACTAGGCAGAGCTCCAGAGATTGTAAGGGGACCTTGGTGAGCATGGCAGTGAACTCACAGAATCCTCCACCTGAGCTTTGGTTTCTAAACAGACCTGCTTCTGATGAGGCGAAGTCTTTAAAATTGTACTCTTTTTAAAATTAGCCTGGGGGAGAGACGTCAACAGGGGTTCACAACTTTAAAAAAACCTTCTTAGTCCTTTTGCAACTCAGAGAGTTCTTTGGTCAAATAAAAAGTTACTTGTCCATTGATCTTTTCTTGTAAATCCCACACATCTGGTGCACCTTTTTCGGTACGAGATTATACACCTATGTGATGACTTGTACTGCTGGGAAGGATCTGCTGTGGACATCTATTGTTCATTTTATCCTTACATCAATGTTATGAGATCGGCGTATGATCCCGGTTTGAAAGACATCGAAACTGAGGCTTAGGGATTGGTTCAACCTCTTTTGCAGTGAAGCTAAGCATGATGTCTCTTTCCACTTACACCTCTCAAGAAACAACTGGCTATCTGCAGCAACATGTCCAAAAATATGGGACAGTAAAACACTAGACCTTCACATGAATCTAGGAGAGAGACAGAAAAAGTCTGTGGTCAAATAAGACTGGGAAATACGGCATGTTTATCTGTCTCCACTTGGAGATTCACAGAGCACAGCAGAATATTGGTGGTTCTGATGAATCCTGCAGACTTTAAACCATTGTTGTTTAAATGTCTCCCTCTGACAAGGTTCCTCTGGCTGAAAAGGGTAAGAGGCTGACTGCTAGGTGACCCCATTCTAGGCGGTCCATTCTGTCTTGCTAAGCTGCTCATAGCTTCATTGTGTAATAGCTATCATCGCCTGTTCTTTCTCAGTACTCTGCTGGTCTATCTGAGGGTGGCAGGGGTAAGGTCTTGGATTGTCTGAGCAAGCTGCTTACCATCTCTGTTGGGGTTTTGGGGAAAGGATAAACAGCCCTTTGGTACTTCTCCCACTTAGTTCAGACAAATTGGGAGATTGCTGGAGGGGTCATTGAAATGAAGGTCAAAATGGCAGCGCTTCTGACACGTGCTTTTCAAACAGGGATGCTCGGGTCCCTGGGAGGAGGAGCTCAGCACATCTCCCAAGTCAGCCAGGCTTTTCCACCCTGACACAGAGCCAACAGGCTGACTGCCGGCCGCCCTCAGAGGCTGGACCCGGGGCACCTCGCAGCAGGCTGGCAGATGTCCTGGGGAAATCTCAGGTCGGCAGAGATCCTTCACCCAAACTCACCATCCAGGCAAGTCCCTGCTCCTCCCAACACCCCCCCCACCCTTGCTTTCCTTGCTTGGCACATGAGGTTAATGAAACCCATGCTGTCTAACAGGGTTGTTATGGGGGTGCCCCAAATGGCAACGGGGAAATACACTGAAAAATATAAATGGTTAAATTACTTTATTTACAGTAATTTAAATAAAGGTATCAGTTCTCATACTCTTCTTACCAGGTTGATAGTTACGTTAAATCATTCATTCACTCATTCATTCAACAAAGAGCTCATTTGTGAAGCACCAGCTGGGAGGTGCTGTGAGAAAGCACAGAGCTTCTGCTCAAGGAGAAACAAAACACTGAACCCCGCAGCCCCAGCCCCTGTCTGCAGATGAGGAAGCACAGTTCAGAACAATCAGGGCCTCCCCTGGGAGCTGGGGTGGCTGGGGGGACAGGGCCACCAGTCTCCCCCAACAAAGTCCTGCCTCTGCTCACTCTGCCTGACACTTCGATGGTCCCCTCCATGTCTCTCCCTTCATCCAGATTCTGCCTATTCTTAGGACCATCTCTAGACTCACTTCCCTGATGAGCCAGTATGTATTTTGGTCCCCCTTTGTTGGAGCTCACTGAGTCCTCACTGTCTGCAGTGCCCATCTTAGCACTTGACTTTCTCCGATGGTTTTATGAGGCTATGTGTCATCTCCTCACTCGCTGCCTTCCACCCTGTCTCGGGTGCAGGAGGGGTCAGGGAGGGCCATTGGCTGATGGCCTGCTGATGGATTTAGCCAGCCAGGGAAGGTGGCAGGCTGGCCAGGATCTCATTTTCCCCTTTCGCTGACATGTTCCTAATTCGGCTTTATGAGATTTTTCTGGGGTGTCAGCTGTGCTGTTTGGAGCTGGGCTGTAAAGGGCAGAATGTCCAGTGGCAAGGGGAATGGCATGTGGGAAGGGCTTGGCAGAGGGCAGGGGTGTCTGCCGCCTTTCCCAGCCTCCAGCAAGGTCTCGGAATGTTCTGGCCCACTCTGGAGTCTTAAAAGGACATGTCGGGATAAAAAAAAAAAAAAAAAAAAAAAAAAAAAAAAAAAAAAAAAAAAAAAACACTTACAGAGATGTTTGGAATGTGGGCCACAGAGAGAACATAATAGAAGGCCAAGGCGAAGGTCCCTCGAGGAGAATCACACGAGACCTGAGGAGGGGCTGGGGCCGGGTGCGCGGGGACACGTTCCCATGGGATGCCATCTCATGGTGAGTGCCAACAGGACAGCTGGTCCCAAAGTGGCATTCCCCAGAGATGACTGCTCTGCACTGGGCTTTGTCTCCGTGTGGCCTGTGACGGACCACACTTCTGCCACCTGTGCCTGTTTTCTTGCTGTATAAAAGGGAGGACGGGACTTCATCAGAGGTCACACATTAGGCTCAGGTGTTTTCTTTTTGAATTTGAATTCTTTCTATATTTAAAACGGGAATATGTTACATTAGAAATGTATTCTCTGATTGTTCTTTAAAAACAAAAAAAGAACGTCCAGAGATCCTGTGGCTGCTCGGCAATGGTCTATGTGGCAGGCACTCCCCGAGTCCTGGCTCTCCTCTTCCTCCACATGACTTTGCGTCCCTAATGGGCATTTAGGTTTGTCCCCAACCTTTGCCCTGTCCACACGCTTCTTGGGGTTCCTTCCAGCATGGGCATCTGTGGTTAGGAGTGGACAGTGGAAGGAGAGTTCATGGGGACAAGCAGTGCCTAGGGGCCCGGGCCCTGGGTGCTAGCGCAGGCCCTTCACTGACCCACAGAGTGACCCTGGGGAGCCACCTCCTCCGTGTCTTCATTTTACTCATCTATTACAAGAGGGAAGGGGCCAAAACCATGAATAAGATCCTTTCAACTCTCCCTTCAATGATCCAGGCCAAAATGCCACTTGCCTGAATGAAATGGAACTGTGATTTAAGTGCTGTGGAATGTGGCCATCCCAGCCCTTGGAAACTTCGTGACGGAGAGTGAGAGGGAGAGAAAAGAAGGAAAGGGTCCCCTAGCTAGGGTCTGAGGTCTGAGCGAGTCTCTGGCTCAGGCGGACCTGCTCAAGCTGCTGGTGGCGTTGAAAGGAGCAACCCAGTCTCCTGGACTTCCTTCCAAGTCAAGGTCTTGGAATGCCTCCACCCTCACCCTTTCCAGAAGCCCAGGGCTCTGGGTTAAAGCTGAGGGTGTATGAACCAAGCCTTCACGGGACTGAAGGCACAGCCAAGTTTTTGGTCTACTCCATGCCAATGGAGACTTCACAGTAAGTAGCCAGACCGAGGGAGAGTGTTGGGTCATCACATGAGCAGGAGGGGCCCCCTCTGGGTGTCGGGAGACTCTGCGGTCACTCCAGCTCTTTCCTAATGGCTATTATTTCATTTAGTTGAACCTCAGTTTTCTTATGTGTCAAAGGGGCTTGAAGCAGACAAGTAATCGAGTCGAGCTGTTCTATCTGAGGCCTAAGAGGGAAATCATTAGAGAACAGAAGCCAAATTCTTGGAAAGGAATGAATGTCCCACCAGGTGAATTGTGGCATTTCTGGGGAGAGTTCTCTCTGTGGTTTTTGTATCACATTTTCTCTGGGACAGTCTCACTCTCTCACTACCACTGGGGGCCTGCCTGGTCCAGCTCCAGCAGACGGAGGTCTCCCCACTGAACCTTCCAATCAGAGGGGCCATTCCAAGCACACAGAGACCTGAAGAAATACACACTCCTCAGGAGTTAACACAACCTGCACACTGCTAGCTCTGTGGTCTCCTTAACCTATACGGCATCCTCACTGGCTCAGGTACTGAAGAAGGTGGGCAAGATGTCTCCTAGCTGCTGGGGAGGACCCCCAGAGGGACCCCCAGAATCTTGAAAGGCCTTGGGAGTAGAGCCCTCCCAGGCAGTCAGTCCTTGGTAAGCTGGACACAGTGAGCTACAGAAGACGTTTAGGGACCTGTTAGAGGGACAGATACACCTAATTTCACAGGCAGTGCTGTGAAGAGGCCTGGAAGGAGGCTGGATTTAGGGGCCGGGCTTTTGAAGCCCTGTCCACGGTGGCCCGTGATTTCATTTCCAGGGTTGTCCTGAATGCGCTTCTCTGCTGAACAAAACCATTTCTTCATGGGCCATTTCTCTTAATTGGCTGGTGGTGCTGCCCACCCTTGGCAAAATCAGGAGGACAGTCGTCTTTGCAGCCTGCTCCCTCCCTGTGCTCTCCTAAGCCCGCCCAGTGTCCTCACAGTGCCGAAATTCGCCCACTGCTGGTATCTTGTATCAGGATTTAGAACCCCCACCCTGGCCAGTGCAACCACTCTCAACATCTCACTACACCTCCACGAAGCTGCAGATAAAGATAAAATTCGCAAAACCCCAAACCTAGCCTTGCAGGCACCAAGTGCCAGATTCAGACTGATGTCTTGAACCGATAGCAATCCCAAGGCAGGTGAAGCTGGACCAAGAAAACCATAGTCACAGTTCAGTGCTCAGAGTTCCCCGGCTCTCTTCACACACTGAGGACCGCTGTCCCCGCACACATTCCCCACGTCCTTTTCACCATCATGTTGCTCTTTCTTTTTGATTAGCCTTGCCAGAGATTCGTCTGTTTCGCCAGTCTGCTCAAGAAATAAGTTCCAGTTAGTATCTCAACTCTTCTTCCTGTCTCTCGTCTTTTTTTCTCATAATCGTCACCTCTTTCTGCTTTTCCTTTATATCCCAGGAGAGGCGGCCAATTTTTCTCTATCTTGTTGATTTGTTTTTCTGGGTGATCAAGTTTACTTTTGTTACTTACTTCCAAAGTAGTTTTTAATTTAAATACTAATATTTTAGTTACTTGGTGATTCTCCCATTTCTCGCCTAACTCCCTTTTTATATCACCGTGTTACTTCATTTTAAAATGAAATATACGTTCTCTCCTTAAGACTTTCTGCTTGGTTTTTTTTTTTTTTTTTTTTTTTTTTTTTTTTTTTTTTTTTTTTTTTTTTTCTCCTGAGACAGAGTTTTACTCTGTCACTCAGGCTAGAGTGTAGTGGTATGATCTCGGCTCACTGCAACCTCCACCTCTTAGGTTCAAGCAATTCTCCTCCCTCAGCCTCCCAAGTAGCTGGGATTACAGGTGCATGCCACCATGCCTGGCTAATTTTTTGTATTTTTAGTAGATACGGAGTTTCCCCATGTTGGCCAGGCTGGTCTCGAACTCCTGACCTCAGGTAATCCACCTGCCTCCACCTCCCAAAGGGCTGGGATTACAGACGTGAGCCACCATGCCCAGCCTTCTGCTCATTTTTCGAATGGGTGGTGTATCCTCTTCTAATGAGCTCCCAGGCAAGATGGGTCAATGTTCCCAGTTCTGCATCTGGGAACAGGTTGGTGTGAGGGCTCCCAGTCAGCCTCTGGCTTCTGGTTTGTCTGGGCCGTGCTGACTTGGGAGCCTTAACCACCACCTGAGCGTCTTGCACTAAGCTGCTGTGGGGCAAGGGTGTCTTCCCAGAATGCTCTGGGTGTCATGGCTTCTCCCTTTGCTCCAGCTACAGCCGGGTGGTAAGAAGGACACTTCCCAGGATGCATTGCCCAACTGTCCCGGCCTTTCTGTCTTCTGTAATCTGTAGCTTCTGACTTGGCTGTAGACAGATGGTGCAGAGGACAAGGGGTGCTGTGCTGGAGAAAGGGAACAAGATTTCTGCTTCAAAGGACAACTCTTAAGAGGCAGAGAGGAGCCACTGGGCTTGTTTCTGGTGAGTCAGACACACGGACAGCCCAAATGGAAGCATAGCTGTGAAGCCCTTCGTGTTTTTTCCAAGTAGGCCTCCGATGGAGGGCTTCTGGGTAGGCAGGGGAGATTGCTGGGTATTTTCCCCTTTGGCTACATTCCTGACATCCTTAGAAGTTTTAAAGACTCCCTGGTCACTCACTCTTCTGAGCTAGATGTCCCATGAACCAGTAGTTGGTACACACTTATTGCTTACCCCCACCCCTCATTCATTTCTTCATTGTCTAACAACAGCTCCTGATTGGACTTGGGGTCAAGCCCTCTCTTAGCCCAGGTGGCTTGGGTGGAGGGTCTGGAGGTAGAGCACGTGACCTTGACCTCAGCCAATCATCACTTCTCATGTCCCAGGCCACAGCAATTAGTTCAGGGGTGGGCATGTTACCAGAGGCTGGTACAATCAGAATGAAGTTCAGGACTTTTGTGGAAAGAGGGCTGAAGTCTCCTTGCTAGACCTGGGCAGTCGGGCTTCTGAAATGAGCCTTGGATGGTTCCTTGAGCTTGAGAATAAAGCTGAGGACTGGAGAGAGGACATATACTGGAGACAGCACAGAGCCCCTGGTCCAGCCTTGCCTGAAGCTAGCCCTACCCTTTGATCTTTTAGTAATGGGAACTACTACATTTTCCTTTATGTTTAAACACATTTGGGCTAACTGAAATAGAACGAGTTCTCACTGATGCAAGTATGATCAGCTAAGAAAAAAGAACAAATATTATAAGGAAGATATATTCTTAAATATTTATGGTTTGGAAGGCAGAGAGGTTAAAGGGGAACATGCTCATGACCCCATGGAGCCCATGGAGTCACAGCCACACACTCCTGGAGGGGTCTAGGTGCTGGCATCTCCAGCCTGCCCTGTGATGGAGATCTAAGGGGTTCCCCTTAATGCTTCTCAAGGAAATCCTTCTTGATGCAATTAGATGCAAACTTGGGGAAGCTGTTCTCTCCAGACAGGGTACTAGCTGAGGACAGAAATGGTTTCAAAATGTTTGGCAATGCTCCTGAATGACAGGTCTATGGGAGAACAGAACGGGGGGCATGGTATGTGTGGGACTTTCTGTGACCTACGGGGAGGTGTCAGGGAAGCTTCCAGACTCTCCCTAGAGGCCATGCCAGGGCTGCCTGAGAGGCTGGACAGTGGGCACTCAGGCCCCACTGGGCAGGGACAGCAGTGTGTCATGCTCGTTGTCACACTTGGCTTATTTGTTCTCCTCCGCCAGGAGAAATTCAGTGGGGCAGGGGATTACTGCACACGTCGCAGCTGCTCCTCCAGGGCTCAGGGGGCACAGGTGCTGTGGCACTTGCTCCATCTTAAGTGGCACGGAGCACAGATCAGCTGCCGCCGAGTGTGGAAACACCAAACCCTGAGTCACCACTGACTGTTGCCCTGGGCATAGAACCCCAGGTGAAGGCACTTAATGCTGATTGTCCCTGTGTATCCAGGAAGCTAAATGGTGGCCAGAAAAAAAAAAAAAAAAGTTAGAATGCATTCAGGCTGGACCAGAGAATTCCTGCATGTGCACGTTTGTGTGTGTGTATGTTTGGGAAGTCATGCCAGATGTTGTCTTTCCTTATGTAACATTGGTATCTTTTTTCTACAGCAGTGTTCCATTATGTTCTAGTTCTTGAAAGAGGCAGTGAGGTAACGTGCGTACAGCGAAATTTATTTGGAAAATTATTTGTGTGTATTACAGTCCTCTCTGAGAGGATCACAAAGTACATTTGAATATTAAAGGCCCTGAGAAGTTTTGTACTAAAGGAACCTGGTTGATTGAATGATCACAGAACTCACTGTGGATGGAATGGGGTGTGAGGCTGACTGTGTGGAGGGTGAGTACTCCCTGAAATGTAGATAGGGGCCGCCTAGAGAATGGTAGAGCTTCAGGCATGGATGGGTGAACTGGCCAACTGGGCTTTGCATTTCAGCCCCTGAGCATTTCAAGTATAAGGCAGATTGTAAGATCCTGGAGTTCACCTGGCTTAAACACCTCCTTTTATAGAAAGGCACATCCAGGTCCATAGAGAAGAACGGAATTACTCATGATCGCCAGTCAGAGCTCTTGACTGCACACCATAGATGCCAATGCTGGATACCTAGGGAGAACGAGTTTTGATAGAAGGATATGGGGAAAGCCACTGAACCCACTGGAAGGCTGGAGAACCAGGTCCAGAAAGGGAAAGTGGGCTGATGAGAGCAGAGCCAGATTACTCCACAAAATCTGATTAGCCCACTTCGGCTAGGGCCCTTGATGCATTAGAAATTCTTCCCAGTGAGGGCAGGTGATTGGCTGAGCACAGACCACTTTCCCCTCCCTGGCTGTTAGGGTCTGGGAGAACAGGGGTGAGGCTTCCGTGGTTTCTGTAGCCAAAAACGGGAACCCTTCTCTCCCCACGACTCATGCAGGAAGGAAGTCCCCATTTGGTTGTGGGGCAGAGCAAGATGACAAAGTCCATCTCCTGCCTTACAGTTCAGATCATAAAGCCAAGAGTACTCTTTTACATAAGTGTTTAAAACCTTGATTTCATCAGCAACATAGACCTTGCAGAGTTCCTAGTGCCATGGGGAAAGGATAGGAACCATCTGAAACATTCTCGTCTACGGCTCTCCTTGGGGCTTCCGACCCTCCTTCCATTCTTCACTCGCTGGCCTCATGGCAGAGTAACTGCAGCAGAAATGCAGAGTGACAGAGAAACAAATATGCAGCTTTTGAAACCCATGGTGGAGACAATAGTTTGAGAGTCTCAGAATCCTGCCTTTTGAGAATGCAAGTCCTGACTCACAGAACTCAGGAGGACTAGTGTGTGGTTTGCTAAGCTGCTTTTCCCCACTTACCCAGTCTGCATGAATGACTCCCTGAGCAAAGCAAAACAAAATTCCTTAGAAAGAAAGAGAGTAACATGCACACATGAATCTCTGGGAACGGTCCTGCTACATGTTCCGTGGCCTCAATCTCTGAAGCTGAGGAGATGATAAAATCTCCAATAGTTTAGGGGTTGGAGAAAAGAGAGCCAGGTGCCCCACTCCCTGGGGAGGCTGGAAGCTCCATAGAGAAGCCCCAGCACTCAGTGTCGTGAGGGACCAGCAGATAGGCAGGAAGCGACCTCCTGGGGGTTCAGGCTGCATCACAAGCCCCCACGCCCTCAGTGTTGTATGGGGAAAAACAGAATGCTTCTGAGTGCATCCGATGGTCCTGACAGCCAGAAAACCTGGAAGGGCCTTGGGCCTGGGGTGGTGGAGTGTGAGAGCAAGTGTGAACCAAGGGCAGGAATGAGGACTCCCCACCAGTCCACAAGGGGTGGCCGCTGCCAAGAACCAGCTGGGCAATGGCCAGTCCAGTGGAGGCCATGGTGGTTAGGTGATGGCAGAAAGCCAGGTGTGCTCCCCTGGGTACCCTGATGTGATGTTTCCCCCACCCCAATCTCCTCTGGGAGAAGAGGGGAAGAGGAAAGCCTTGAATTTACTTGAATGTCAGTCCTGCTAAAAGTGGAATGGGGGATCAAGGGAGAAATGAGCTTTTTCTTTTTTTAAAAAAAATCTGAATGTGTGGCCTGTGACATTCACTCTGATATAATATAAACTGTAGTTTATACACAGAGTTAAAACTAGTCCACAATATTTTCTTTAGAAAGGTTGCAAGCACCTTCCTCCTGGAATTATTATCAAACACCTTTGACTTTGATTTTCCCTACCCACATCCTAGGTCAAAGTTAAAATGATGGACAGCATGTTGGCAGTGATCTCCTGTAAGATAGGGCTGGCACTGCTGGTTGCCTCTGGGCCCAAGGCACCAGCCACTGAGTGCCTGGGAGCAGCCCCTGTCCCTCCTGAGGCTGTGCCTCCTAGGTTGCACCCTCGATAAGTCACCCTTGTTTAGTGATCGTAAACACCAGATGAGACTATGCAGATGAGAGTCTTTCGAAAATCTCAAATCTCTGCCTGTGTCTGTGGGACTTCGGTCAAGCCTCCCCTTGGGGCTGAGTTTCCACATCTGTAAAATGAGGTCACCTTTGCTGCCCTAGTGACAGTGGTGCCAGCTTTCATGCATCCAGTGTCTACCACATCCAAGTGTTTTCCCACTTCCAATCAGATCTTATTTTGTCTCCATGGGAGCGCTGCTAGAGAGGTGCGGTGAACCTCAGTTTACAGATGAGGAAACAGCTTCAACAAGAAACCTGCCAAAGGTCAGACACGTAATACATCAACTCTGAGACTCTGTAGATTGTGAGACACACAACTATTTTAAAAACAACAAAAATAGAAAAAAGAACTGCCAATTATAACAGCAAAGTATGACTGATTGCAAGACACATTCCGATTTCAGAACCGTTAAAATGCGTAAAAAGGTAGGGCTTAGGATTTTTGGACTACTGTGTGGAACAGATGGTGGAGGAGGGTGTGATTCCAGGGCTCAGGAATTGCAAAGTTTGAGTTCTTTGTGTTGGGTCAAGTGGCCACCCAGAAAGCTTATGCGTGCTGATGTGAGACTCCTAAACACCACGAGACCAAACAGACTTCTAAATGTGTAACGTGTTGTGTTGACACGAGGAACCACCGTCACGAGGAATGTGCCACTGGCTGGGATGGAGCAACCCTCTTGCTGACTCTTGCGAAAGCAACCTTCCTAGATGAACTTTCGGTGAATTCTGGGTGGAATTCTGTCACAACACAGAAAATGGACTCCTTGCCATGGCGTTTATGCAATCCCATCTGGTGAGCCAACTTGTTCAAGAACTGCTTGGCTCAACCCAGATCCAATTCACCTACAGAGAATCAGCTCCAAAACCAGCATCTCAAGTTTGTTGCAGAGCTGGTGAGCCTTCCAGCTGATGAAATGGACCGGGATAAAATCCAAAAGATGGTCTGGGTTTCCTGATGGTTCTGCCTTGCCCAAGTCTGATGCTGCTGAAGGTGCCTGTGCCTGTCCCTTGTCTGTCCCCTCTCCTTGGGTGGAGTAAGACCTGGGGCTTCTCTGGGGCTGTCTTGAGCAGAGCATAACATAATGTTGAGCACGCACAGACCCTGGAACCTGCCATTGCTGTGAGATCCCCTCCCCAAATAAGATCTGCCCTCAGACGGAGCCTGAATAGACACAGTGATCTCGACATTTAGTTACCCCTCAGAGGGTGTGCACAACTGGTTTACCACCTCTGACTCTGATGGATCCTTTCCTGGCCCCCTCGCCGCCTCTACCGACCTCTCAGATGCTGCCACCTGATGTAAGTTTCCATTCTGTTGCTGGCTGGGGCACACTGAGCATCACTGGCCCTAGCATCTTAGGAGCTTTATTTTGTCGGGCTTCCCAAGCTTCCGACACTCTCTGAAGCAGGTAGTACTTTCATTTTTATTTATTTATTTATTTTGAGACGGAGTCTCGCTCTGTCTCCCAGGCTGGAATGCAGTGGCGCAATTTTGGCTCACTGCAACCTCTGCCTCCTGGGTTCAAGTGATTCTCCTGCTTCAGCCTCCCAAGTAGCTGAAATTACATATGCCTGCCGCCACACCCCACTAATTTTTTGTGTTTTTAGTAGAGACAGGGTTTCACTATGTTGGCCAGGCTGGTCTTGTACTCCTGACCTCGTGATCCACCCGCCTCGGCCTCCCAAAGTGCTGGGATCACAGGCATGAACCACCGCACCCCATCAAAGCAGGTGTTACTATGCTCATTTTAAAGGTGGAAAACGTGAGGCTCAGAGATGCCAATCACGTGTTCAAACCACACAGCAAGCGAGAGAGCACTTCACCAAGTCGTTATAGAGTGCTTAGAATGGTGTCTGGAACAGCATGAACACTCAATAAATACTTGTTAGATGACAGAAGGAAAAACCGTGTTATGATGAGAATGCTGAGAAGTTAATCATTAACTAGTTTTTATTTAATTTTATTCAACCGAGCACCTGTTATTGAACCCAGAGTAGACCTACAAAGGATATGGCTTCTAGGCAACCCAGGTTGTAACACACACACACACACACACACACACACACACACACCCCTCCTTTAATGACCCGCCTGCAATTGATATACTGCTAAGTAGCATTTCTTGTACTGGGGAGATTCTATTTCCACACTAGCAGCAAATATGACCTTTGTGTCAGCTGCCAGCTGCTTATAATTCTGACAGATGCAAGCACATTTCTGGGAAGCTGCAGCCACTCAGGACCTTGCAGATCAACAGGCAACACTGGCGGCTTTGGTAAGATTGATCGGCCCGTGAGAATCCCATTTACAGCCCTGACGGAGCCTTGGTTTACCACGGCCTGGGCACTAATGACTTAGACAGCTCCGATCTAAATCTGTCAGCCAGGGCTGGTGGCGATATTAAAGAACACTCTATTTATAAGAAGCAGCAATTAGAGGAATGCTCGCCAATGGGCCACCGCTTCCAAGTAAATCCTCAGCTTTCCAAATGGTGTCATGCTCACAGTTATTTTAATCCGCTTGGAATTTCAGGGATATTAATGTGACGGGCCATCGCCGAGGATTAGCCAGGTTTATTTCTGCTGACATTTCAGAGAGCACACTCAGGTTCCCAAGCCATGCCCACACGCCCTCCTGGCGCATCACTGGGGGAGGCCATCGAGGGAGGGAGAAGCAGCTGCAATGAGGGTGAACCTGCCTCCCTTCAGCCCTGCCTCCATTTCTCTCTTCCTTCCCCTGCCTCCTCTGCTCTTTCTGCCCACCTCCTTCCCAGCCCCTTCAGTCTCTCCTCTCTCCCTGTTCTATCTCTTTCTTCTTGTTCTCTCTCAGAAACAAACGCGTGGATAGAGTTGCCAAATAAAATACAGGATGCCAGCTTAAATGTGAATTTCAGATAAACAAGAAGAATTCTTTCGTTTAGTATATGTCCCGTGCACTGATGTTAGGACATACTTACACTAAAAATTTCTTAGTCGTTTATCCGAAATTCACGTTTAACTGAGCATCCTCTATTTTTATTTGCTAAATCTGGCAATCCTACATTGGAAGAGTGAGTATAAAATAGAGAGGCCACTGTGGACAAAAAGTGTCCCACCTTAGTCTGCCAGTTAAATTTGTCCTCTGTCATTGTCCCCTCGAGAGAGTCCCCAGGCTCTGTTGATTCTGTTACTCAGCCCCTTACTTTCTGATTATTTTTCTTTTCCACTATATTATGAGTCTCTTAAGGGCAAGGACCAAGCCTTATTTTTCTTTAGCTCTGACATCTGGGGTCAGAGAATAAATATTTATTGAATGAATGGATGAATAAAAGAATGATTCACTCCAAAACAAGGATTCTGTCATTTCTTAAAGCATTTTTGGAATTCTTTTTAATCCAGTGATAAACCCCATTAGAAGAGCAGCCCTTTCATCCTAGTTATAAACATTGCGGTTGCTGGCTTTCAGGAAGGGTCTGAGAGGGGCCTGGGTGGCCCTCAGGAGATGAGCTCGCTGTTAACAGCTGCTATGAACATATTTGAACATTATAGCCACAAGTATGGCTGCATTGCTGCATATAGAACCTGCATATTAGTTCTGGAAACGGGTAAAATTATTATCACCCTGTCTGACAGGTAAGTAAACTGAGACCCAGAGAGGTTAAGAAGTTTGCCACTGGACACACAGCTAACAAGCAAGCAGCAGTGCCAGGTTTGAATCCAGACAGAGTGGCTGGGGAACTCAGCTCATATTTCCTCTCCCAGTGATCACTATCTTTATGAAACACTTGACATACCTGTGTGCCAGGCACTGTTCTAAGCACGTTCTTTAGATGTATGCAGCCCTCACAACAATTCTATGAAATACCTGCTCATCATTCCCACTTCACCAAGGAAGAAATTGAGCCAACCTGAGGCTTAGTTACTTGCCCAGGGACATGCAGCTGGCAGGGGGAGGGGTGAGGATTGAACCCCTGACTGCAGTTTGTACCCTAACCCTCACGGGCATGCAGCCTCTGAACGAGGTCAGGACCCTCATTCCCCATCCCACAGAGCTTCTGTTTTGGGACTGCAGGACCTGGCCACTTGTTCGTTCACCCAGGAGGCACCCAGACAGTACTTGTGCCTTGTAAGGCTGTGACAGATACCATGAGGGACAGAAAGGTGGATGGACCCCACTTCCTACCTTCAAGTCACCTAGCAGAGGAGAGAAGAGCTGCACCATTCCCAAGTGCCAGCGTCTTATTCGGTCTCCGGAAAGTGTCATCTCCATCTCTTTGCTTCTCTCCACCCCCAGCTCCAGCCTGGTTAGGAACCAGGTCGGCTCTTAAGTGAACTATTGCAATAGACTCTTACCAGTGTCCTGGTGTCTCCAATCCATCTTCCACCTCCTGTTCCCCAAATCAGGCCACAGGAACCTCCTCCCCTGCTCAGAATCCTTTCACACTGCTCTAATGCGTTCGGACAACTTTCAAAGGCGCCTTTTACTAGTATGTCATCTCCATGGGCCCTGCGTCCTCATGCCCACAGCATGGAAAACAGATGTGAGTGGATCTGTGCCAGTTGCAGAAGAGGGGGAGCCCTGAAGACTGAGGTCCTGCTCCTCATCCTACAGCCCCGCCCCTCACCCTGCAGCCCCACCCCCACCCTACAGCTGCCCCTCTTTCCCTGCAGCTTACCTGGCCATTGTAGGGAAACCTGGGGCTGCAGGCAGCGGGGTCACAGCCAATGGCCTGGACAGTCAGGATTGTACCCCATAGCCCGGCCTCAATGCCATTTGTGGTTTGGTTCTAAACTGCAGGATCCCTTCGTTTACTCTGCAAAGTCCTGTACTCCAGCCCCAGATTACTCCATGTCCCCTGTGTTAGCTTAAGGGTTTCCAGCAGCGGGGCCAGGGCTGGTATTTCTCAAAAGCCCAGCTCTCCCCTTAGGCTGGTGGTATCATCTGGCACCCTACAGAAGACGCTCCCAAGGTTGGAGAGAGCACTCAAGAGGCTGGCTGGGAAGCCAGAGTCCAGGGAGGAAGGTGGAAGCCAGGGACGAGAGCAGTGGCTTTGGAGGTGGCAGGAAAGGACAACATCAGAGGCAGATAAACCTGAGACGCTGGATGTGAGGGACAATGAAGATGAAGTCCCAAGATAGGGTACAGGCAGGGGTGGGCAGTGTTACAAACTGAGCTAAGAAAAAAAACCGAAAACATCCTCAGCAGCCTTGTGAACGGGGATCATCTGAGTTCTGTCCACAAAATCTGCTTACCTGCTTCTGGGTAACTTTGAGAGTAGGAATTTGATTTCAACACCTTCCTCTGGCAGACCATTTTGGTCACAGCCCAGGAGCCATGTCTGGGTGTCCTCTGCTATCTGCAAAATATGGGGAGCCTCAAGTCACCCCTCCCCTAGGGATCGTATCCCCCTGGAGATGGGGAGCGTGCAGGGAGGACAGCGGGGGAGGCTCAGGGGCTTCAGTAGTCGTCCCGGACTCTGAGCAGTGGGCTGAATTTTGGCCCTCTTATATGACATGATTTGTGGTCAGGCTTAGACCAGACTGGCCTGCAGGGTGGGGCGCCATGCCTGACCTTGGGCAGATGTGGGGAAGAGCAGTGTGGGGAAGGGACAGCCCCCACTGCGTGCCCGCACCAGATGGGCACTTAGCCTGCAGTCACGTTGCATGGTCACACCAAGCCTGGGAGGTAGGAATTACTGTCTTTACTGTAGAACTGAGCTAGTTGACCCTCAGAGAGAGAAAGGAGCGTGCTCAGGTCACAGGGCAAGGCATGACTGGCACCTGGCTTTAACTGGCTTTGGCTGGTTGTGGCTCCAACTCTCAGTTTCCCCTCCTTCCCCCCATGTATACCCACTGTCCTCTGCTCTATCAGGTGGAATTGTTTTCAGGCCTCTCTAAATCAGCTCTCTTTGGCTTCCAAGCATTCGCAGATTCAGCTCTCTGGCCTTTACCACTCAGGCAGTGCTTCCAAGATCCCCAGGCTGACAGCTCCTCTTCCTCTACACTCTTGCCATGCCAGGCATTCTCATTTGATTGTAACTGCCTGGTGACTTGGCCTGCCCCACTGCATCTAATGTCTTTCCCTTTCCCATATCCCCAGACCTAACACCTTCCCAGCACACAGTAGGTGCTCTCTCTGTTTGTCTGGGGAGTGTTTCCAAAGCCCATGTTCCTCCTCTGTACATTGAGGCTTGCAGCAGCCTGGTAGACAGCCTCTGGGCAGAGTCATGGGTCACCTCTATAAAAATCCAGCCCTTGCAGCATGAGAATCTCTTGGTTTTCTGTGACTTTGCTGAGCCTGAGATGCTGGGAACCCCGTGATAGCCCATTTCGATGTGTGCAAATGTAGAAGTCAGAGTATTTTTTATTGCTCTTTTATGAGTCTTTAAACAGTTCCCTCTAGAAATAGCAGACCACAGCAAGAACCCAGGAGTGTCCAGAGCTCGGCAAGGGACGAAGAGGGATGCAGGCGTGGCTCCGTGACTTGCTGCTTGACCCAATAACGGCCCGGAGAAGGTTTAGTGGAGTTCTGACACTCGATCCTGAAGAACGACTCATAACCCTCCCCAGCTTTGCTCCTTGCACAGAGCCCTGGTTCCTCCAGAGTGGGCTGAGGAGGGCGTGGTGAATATCTGACCTCCATCTGAACCCAGCCGGGTGCGTGTGCCTGTGGGGTCTGGAGGCTGCTGATGGAAACAGCACTGGGTGTACGTGACAGGCCCAGGTTCAAGGCTGAGAGCTGCCTCTTCCTTGTCAAGCATTTGTGAGCAGCTCTTGACTCTCCAAGTCTTAGTTTGCTCACCTATAAAATGGGAAACATAATACCAGAGTCGTAAAGAATGTAATGGAAAGAGTGGAATTTAGAACGTGTTTGGGTGATTCAACCAGACAGCCAAGAAAGTTCCTCCGAGTATATTAGGGAGTTTAAATAAACACACACTCTCTCAGCTGATGAGGCCCTGACCTTGGCATCAAGAATATACACAAATGTGGACTCGATCCCTGCTTTCAAAGGTCTACAGTCTTGCAAGGGGGTCGCAGCCCGCACAGATCCGCCATCCCAGGAGCGTTTGCAGCGCGCTGTGTTGAGCTGAGGAAATGCAGAGGCGGGGGGGAGCCAGGTGCCAGAAACAGTCAGTGGGTGCCTGATGGAGGCAGAAGGGGCCTGGCTCATTCTTGAAGGAGAGGCAGGACTGGGGGTAGCCGAAGCCTCTCAGGCAGCAGCTTGAGGACCAGTTCTGGGAGGTGGGACCAGACTTGCTCTGAGAGGGACCCGGACAGCAGGGAGGTGCTTAGCTGTCAGTAGGAAATTGTTTTCCATTTCTAGAAATGCTGTAGGGAGTGGAGGATGGGAAGTTGGGAAGCGAAATCAAGGTTCCTACCCCAACAATTCTACACAGGCCCCGGGAAGGGGGCCCCCACCTGTCTACCTTCCGGACTGCAGGCCAGAAGGAAATACCCTCAGGCTGCTTTGAAGCCAGGTTCCCACGTCTGCCAACCCCTGCCGCCTTGCCCAGAAAAGCCCCTGCTTTCCTGTGGTGGCGGTGTGGCCTCGTCAGTGCCGTCTGGGGTGTCTCTGTCAACGCTCGAAGAGTTTCCGTCCACTAGAAGAAGCAAGTGTTCTGAAGGACAGAGGACACCCTTCCCCAAAGACCTTCTCATCATCCGGCTTGATTTAACTTCCTGTTGTGTATATTTTTAATCTACTCATCAGAGAGCCTGTTGACTCTTTTACTTTGGAGTTGATGCTTTCATTCAGAAAAAAAAAAAGGGGGGGTTGGTCTCCCTTCTCCTCACTCTAAACCTTTGCAAAAGGCAGTGAGCAGGTCATGGTAGGGACTGAGGTGCCGGGTCCAGGACGGAGCAGGGAATGTGGCTGGTGCAGTGGGCGTGTGGGCCACGAACCCTGGGGTCGGGCCCCTGTAGGCCTGAGAGAGCTGACACCTCATGCGGCCATTAGGATTTTGGGTGTCTCATCTTCAGCCAAGAGCAGGTCTTTCTCCCTTTTCCTCAGTTTCCCTCTTGCTGTGCCCTTCCTCACCTCCCCCACCCCACACAGGAGGTGTTCATGCAGGAGTGCTCTGCTCCGAGTGTCGGCTTGGCTTGAGGGAAGGCGCCAAGCAACAGGTTCAAGGGGTCCCTGGCTGCATAGCTGGCTTCCTTTTGAAATTCTTTAGCTTGAGAATGTCCTCAATAAAACCAGACTAGGACTGGAGCACAACTCTTAAGTAACACTTAGCTCATGAGTGAAACCAGACAGCATGTAACACTATTGGTTCCACGTGGGGAATCTGGTTTTTAAATCAATTTGGAATTCTGTTTGGGCGGAAAGTTGGGCTCCGCCTTTGAGACAGTGAGGCTGGGTGGGTTGGCCAGTGGGGGCTGGGAGTGCCAGTTGCGACAGAGATGGGGAGCTGCCACAGGGATGGAAAAGCGGGTAGGGAGACACAGCAAATGGGGAAATGGATACAGAAATCCAGTTGGAAAATCACATTATGGAACAGGTCGAGCCAACCTGGGTTCGAATCCCAGTGCAAACCCTGAAAAGCACACGATTGACTGTTTCTGAGCTTTGAGACAGTAAATAGCCTCTTTTGAGGCTTCTTAAGAAAAAGGAAAAAAGAAAAGAAGGAAGGAAGGAGAGAAGAAGGAGGGAGGGAGGGAAGAAGGGAAGGAAGAAAGATTGATTCGCACCCCTTTTAGGCTGCTATAACAAAATAACTAAATGGGATAGCTTATAAACCACCAAACTTTATTTCTCACAGTCTGGAGGCTGAAAATCCCAAGGTGAAGGGGGACTGGTGTCTGGTAAGGACCTGCTTCTGGCCCGCATGTAGTACCACTTTGCTGAATCCTCACATGTTGGAAGGGATGAGGGTCTCTCTGGCGTCCCTTTTATTGGGACACTGATCCCATTCAGGAGGGCTCCACCTTCATAAGCTAATCACCTTTCAAATACCACTTGCTAATGCCACCATCTTGGGAATTATCATTTCAACACGTGAATTCTGGGGGCACAAAAACATTCAAGAAAGGAAGGGAGGGAAGGAGGGAGGGAGGGAAGAAGGAAGAAAGGGAGGGAGGGAGGGAGGGAAGGAAAGCATCCACTCTTCTCCAACAAGACATGTTTTATTTAAAGTTGTATTGTTAATTCCTGGCAGGGTGAGAGAGAGGGAGTGATTACACACCTGTGGTCGATCATTGTTAATCTGTTTTGCATCTACTTATAAAGCTTCACATTAGTTAAATATCCATTGCCTTAGAATCCTAGAACAGGCCTCTTTATCTGCTGGACCATCATTTCACCATCAAGAAAAGTCGATAAGAGACAGAGTTGCTTTTTCTCAAGAGTCCACAGGGTGGAAAAGAAAGAGCAGGTGTGTTAGATTCTATAGCCAAATCCAATCTAGAGCGAAGGCCAGCCCACTGTATGAACTGGTTTCTTCATGCCGTCATTCCATTGGATGTCCAGGCATTCCCTGAGCCCTCTAGATCTCAGTCTTTTCATGTGTAGAGCAGTGGGTTTTCACCAAGGTCCTACACTGAGGTTGGGAGGATTATATACGGCAATGTAAGTGAAGGTGGGCCAGGTAGTGGCATCTCTTCAGCAGCCTCCCAGGCACGCCCAGAGCACAGCTAACAAGGGAGGGGAGAGGAGCACATTCTAAGAAGACTTGGTGAGTAGCCTGCTGTGTGTTCTCTGGGATCTGCTGTTGGGGCTCGTTAGTGGAGAGAGTGGACTGTGGAGTCAAACAGGAGAGTTTGGAGCCCTGCTTTGCCTCTAATGATCACTTTGGGCAAGCCTCCTAATCCCTCTGAGCCTTAGTTTCCCCATCCATGAAGCGTCTCTATCGCAAGCACATTTAGAGTGAGGCCAGGCATGTAACAAGCCTCCACCAACCGACTAGTTGCTGCCCCACCACTGCTCTGAAACACATGGAACCGGAAATTCAGTCAAAATAAGAGTAAGAAAGACGAAGTCGCCTGCTTGTTTTAGATCTGGCTGCAAGTGATTCACTGAAGCGCATGACACCATCCCTGGGCACCGGGGAGAGGACACAGTGAAATTTTAAAGGAAGCTTGGCTAGAGACAGAGTGATTAACTGCTCACACAGGTCCCTCTTCCTTTCCTCCTTGAAAGCCACAAAAATCTAGCCAACTAGATAAAATTGTCATTATGTTTCACTGACACCCAACCCTGTTCCCATTAAATGCATTCATTAGCTCGTGAAAGTTCAATAAAGCCCCTTTTGATAGCTACTCACTTCTGCCCCCTCTCTGCTTTCCCTATCAAAAGACACCCCCAAGTTTCCATGCAGTCATCAAAGCCCTCTCCACCAGTATCTCTCCAAACCATTACTTCCGAGGCTGGAGCTCCTGCAGAATGGAGAAACTGCCTTTAGAAAGGAATAAATAGGGCCAATCTAGACGTCTTTCTTGCCATGGCTCCACCGAGGACTGAAGGACAAAACGAAGAGACTCCTGAGACCTTCTTTAAATGTTACTTCAACTCTTAGCTCCTCTTTGACAGCAAATGGATTTCAATTATGCCAAACCTGTGAGCAGGAAACATGGAATTTATGCCTTAAATTTCCCCCACTCACCAGTGATTCAAGTCTGTTTACGCCGCCAACAAATCTTTGCGCTGGTTAAGGCACAGGGAGCCATGGTTTGATTTCTCATAGAAAAGCTCCCCATTCAGGGCAGCTCTCCAGGTGTGCTCTAGCACAAAGGCTCTGATATTCTGATGATTTCTCATTGAAGCCCAGAGTCAATCATACAGCTTTTGAGGTCCCTTCTGCCTGCCATGTTCTGCCCCACTCTGCCTGAATGCAGTGTCGCTGTCGAGGAAGCCTGTGGAGGTCAACACCAGAACTGCTGGGCCACTGGCTAGCTGAGGTGGCCTTGGATGGGGCCTCACTCTGCTTTCACAGGGTTGCTCTGGGGATGAAAAGGAAGGTGAATTTCCTAGGAGCCGTGGATGAAAGTTGTCACTGTCTTGTCGGTGCTGCCTGTCTGTTTCTGCCTGCTTGCTTCTTTGATGTTTTAGTCTGGATCACAGCTGATGGTCATGCTAGAAACTTCTAGAATGTTCTTTCTGCTCAAAGAACTAAATATTAATTTCTGTTACCTACATTTTTTCCAGGAGGGTTTGATTGTGCTTATCTGCCTAGTGAGCCTCCAGATTCAGAGGGAGGACTCAGGAAAGGAATCCTGGGCATCCACAGAATAGAAGCAGAGCAGAACCTCTGGATCTACGTAGCTTCGGAGACCTCAAAAGATGGAGTTGGTGGGACGTCTCTCCGTGCAGTTCTGGTACACCAGGACTCCAAATAGCCAGTCTCTGTGGCTCTCGTTTCAGTTTCCAATCTGCGGAAGAGAGACTGTGATTGGTCCAGCTTAGGTCATGTGTCCATTCCTGGCCCGACCAGACTTTACAGGGCTGCAGGATGCCACTTGGGAATCTTGGGAGGAGTCCAGAGAAAGGGAAGGCCTGTTTCATGGCAAGATGTTGATGTCTAATACTTCTTGCATCCCCAGTTATAGTGTCCATTCCTGGAAAAATGCAAGCTGTGGCTGACGTTTCTGTATCTGAAATGCCTCTCCCAGAGCAAAGCAAATTTGCTTCAACCCAAAATAAAGGCACGGGAGCCCTAGAGATTTGGCAAGGGGATGTGAGAGCTTTTCTTTCTCTGTCGCCATAATTGCAAAAACCTACAACTTAAGGTATTATACGGGCAGAGCAATGTAATCTATTTTATAGACAGACCAGTCAAAACATACATCTCACTGGCCCTGGGAGCCAGTGTAAAAAATCCATGTGGCTTTGAATTGAGGGGGAAGTGGTGTGTGTGTGTGTGTGTGTGTGATGTCTTCAAAACCCATCAACACATCCAGACAGGCATGGGCACCGATAAAGGAAATCACACTTATTATTTGAATGTATGCCACTTGGAAATGTTCTTCATTATTAATAATAATTAATAAATAAATGGTTCAGAGAGTTCTAATTTTCTCTTGCTATCAGAAATTAGCATATTTTTTCAGTTTTCCTAAATTGCTACCTTTTTGATAATGTGTATATAATTACTGATTCCACCCAAACTCACTCTTTGTTCGGCTGACTGACTTTGCCTGCATGCTGTCAGATGCTGGTGAGGTTTTTTAAAGAACTGTTATGATTGATGTAATTAAACCAAGATAAGATGAACATTTTGCTTTTTCTCCCCTTTTCTTTTCTTCTTCCCTTCCTCATCACAGTAGAGTTGAGGGAGAGGAAGAGAGACAGACAGACAGAGAGAGAAGAGAGAGAGAGAGAATTAGATGTCTCTGATTCGCTGGAGGTGCTTTACCAGAATGCACAGTATCTGCATTTTGCTCAAAGAACTTAATAAAACACCCACAGCAAACTTCAGGCTGCATTGTTCTCGTCAATTATTGTTGTGGCCTCGGGTTTCTCCTCGTTAATTGCTGCGAGCAGGGAAGCTTTACTCAGTGTGCAGTGTACCCAAGCATGTATGGAGTTTAATGAATCATACTAACTCTGCACTCCAAGCAATTAGGTAAATCTAGCTGTTAGTTAGTGAGGCATAAAATAAATTTAATCTCTCTTCTAAAAAATCAATTATAGTGCTGTAATGTATAATTCAATTTGGGTCATGCTACATAAATTTTCTGTTTTTAGTATGTTTTTAAACTGGTTGTTATTCGATTTTGCAAGCTCTGTGTGTGTGTGTGTGTGTGTGTGTGTGTGTGTATGTGTGTGTGTGTGTGTGTGTGAAGACTGCAGGATAAGGGAACGGGGCAATTCCAAGAAAGTCTGGATTTATTAAGGAAACTGTGTCTGGAAGGGTCTCTGTCCATTTGATTCTGTAAGTATTACTTGAGCTCCTACTGTGTGTGTACTAGCTTCATGGAAGATAGAAGGTACAAAAAATTACTGCCTTCAAGGAGCTTATGGTCTAATTGATACTGCAAGACGTAACCAAGTAGAAAATTAGAAAATAAGCAGTGAAACTGGCGGGGTCACACACAGGTAATACACAGAGATTGGAGAAATAATTGGGGCTTTCAAATCTGGACACCGGGGCTCCAATTTAAACTCTGCTACTGACTAGCTGTGTGACCTAATACAAATGACAACCTGTCAGCGACTTAGTTTCCTCATCTGTAAAATAGTCTCAATAGTTGCTTTCTCCCTGTGCTTTTGAGATAGACTGGTGTAATACCGGCTGGGAGCACACTTTGTCATATTTTGAATCTGCTACCTAACTAGAGAGGAGTGGATGGCGGTATCTGACGTCCCCAACTCCCAGTAAGCACCTGGAGGGTGGAGACCATGTCTTTTCTTCTGCTGCTTTGTCCTGGGCACGTGGCGCAATGTGCAGACAGAATGCTCCAGATACAGAAACAGCAGCATGAGAAGTGAATGGTACAGGTCTGGATGGGTCAGAGAGAGGACAATTAAAGAATTAACCAATAATAGGTAATTTATCCAGGGCCACTTTGCATCACGTTCTATGTTCATACTTTTTTTCCCCCAAGACGGAGTCTTGCTCTGTTGCCCAGGCTGCAGTGCAATGGTGCAATCTCGGTTCACTGCAACCTCTGTCTCCCGGATTCAAGCAATTCTCCAGCCTCAGCCTCCTGAGTAGCTCGGATAACAGGAGTGCAACACCACGCCTGGCTCATATTTTTTGTATTTTTAATAGAGACGGGGTTTCACCATGTTAGCCAGGCTGGTCCCTAACTCGTAACCTCATGATCTACCTGCCTCAGCCTCCCAAAGAGCTGGGATTACAGGAGTGAGTCACCGCTCCTTGCCTATGTTCATACTTTATAAAGCATCATCTCTGGTCCTCAGAATAGCCCTGCGTGGCTCTTCTTAAGTGCAGTTGAGGAAGCTGACACTCACTGAGGTTAATCCACTTGCCCAGGGCCACACAGTGAGGAGGAGATGGAGTGGAATTTGAACTCAGGACTCCCTGTTCTCTTGATAGACAGGGTTAGGAAATGAGAGAAGGCCGGAAGGAGTCTAGAAGTCACACCAAAGTGCTTCTGCTAAGATTCTGAGCCTAGAAACTCCCTCCCAAGGAAGTTTCCAGAAAGCTCTTCATCCCCCTCTCGCCCCGACTCCCGCCTCCGTCTGCCCATTTGATTTTGTTAATGGAATTCTTAGGAAAAATTACACACCGTTACATTTCCTTGCTAATCTCCCAGCAACAGCCATGGTACCGAACATTATTAAAATAGTTAAGACTCCATCCCAGCTGTCTCTTTCCAATTTTCTTGCTTCTAGGGGGTGCTCAGCAAAGCGGTGAGCAGGCTTACCTCCTGAGCGCTTCTGCACCACCAGGCCAGCACCACGATTGAAGCCAGAGCTCCTGAGACCCCCCAGGGTCACTTGGCGTGTGCACAAGAGCGTACACTGTGCAGGCCACGGGGAGTGGACAAAGGTGGAAGGATTGCTGAGAAATGGGATTCTCAGACAGGGTTCTGCGGGTCTGCTGGGAGGCCGTGGGCAATCTGCTTTCCTCTCTAGGCCTCAGTTATCTCAAACCACCTGCTGGTTCCCTTGCCAGCTCTGAGGCTCTCGCTGCATGTGTTCTTTGTGACTCTAAGAACACTCTTGCCCCTGGCTGCGTTCGAAAATGGAGGCTCTGGGGTGCATGCGGTGTTACTATCTAATAAGCCGTGAGCTGCACGGCACCATCAGTTGACTCACTTTGCAGAGCCTATGGGTCATTAAAAAAAAAAAAATCTAAACTAGTGCGAGTGAAGTAGCTTCCACAAAATGATTCCCATCACAAAATAAGCCTTTAATTAGCAGAACATCTCACCCAGCTGAAGCACGACTTTCACAGACATATACCCAGTGATGTTAATTATGAAACGAATTTGCACATGCATGATTTATGGGTCTTTGACTTTAAAGAGAAAAAAAAATCAGCTGCCTACTTTACTTATGCTTTCTGCCCTCTCAGAGAATTCACGAGAGAGAGAGGGAGATACTGTGGACCGTTTCAGTGCTTCCTGGAAGCTTAAGGACCCTTTCAGTGACTTTTGTGCTTTGCTTACATCAATCAGCTAAATATTTATTGAATTCTCAATTGCCCAGGCAGGGGCTGGGGAAAATGGGGATTCAGGATGAGTCACAGTTCTGTGCTATGTTTAGATGAATTATGTCCCTTGGAGGGATCTTGTAAGAACACAGGGTCTACCTTCCTAATTTTGCAGAGAAGGAAACTGAGGCCAGAAAGGAGACTAAGTCCCTCAGAATGGTGCAATGACTCAGGAGACTCAGGACTGGTGGCCCAACTTTGGCCTCATGTCCTAGCTGGGTGATTCTATTAGATCCCAATCAACAATAATAGCACTTTGCCAGGCCCTGGAGCAATGAGGATTTTTTTTTTTTTTTTTTTTTTTTTTTGGAGACAGAGTCTTGCTCTATTGCCCAGGCTGGAGGGCAATGGAGTGATCTCGGCTCACTACAATCTCTGCTTCCCAGGTTCAATGATTCTCCTGCCTCAGCCTCCCAAGTAGCTGGGACTACAGATGTGCACCACCACACCTGGCTAATTTTTGTATTTTTAGTAGAGACAGGATTTCGCCATATTGGCCAGGCTAATCTCGAACTCCTGACCTCTGGTGATCCACCCGTCTTGGCCTCCCAAAGTGCTGGGATTACAGGTGTGAGCCACCGCGCCTGGCCCAATAAGGAAGTTTCTAGTCCAGTGGGACAGATGAGACACAAGCACATGAGTGTGTGTAGGCATGTGGGGGTGTACAAAGATGCACACACATGAGTATGCATTCGCGCTCGCTCATGCAAGTCAAACACCCTGGCAGAACCTAAGAAGGTGAGTGGACTGCAGGCTTGCATCTGTTGAGAATGCCAGAACTCCAGGCACTCTGAAGAGGGGGTCCTTAGACCCCTCCAGGAGCTCCTTTTGCCCGTGTGCCTCGTCTTGCTGTGGTCAGCTGTGAGGCACGTGGCTGCAGACCCACAGTGAGTGACAGGGACAGCTCTTGGCCTTCTGAACTTCAAAGGGCATAAAGTACATAAAGTATCTTTGGAGGAGATGCCCGCTAGTTCCCTTTGATCTCCACCTGAGAGGAGATACAGGGCAGGGAGGGGAGGAGTCTTGGATGCGGCGTAGAAAATAATGAGAGAGAGAGAGATGCTGAGAAGCAATTGAGGGGGCGGCAGGTATTGGTTCTCCGAGCAGGGTGGAGCCTCACCCCACCCTTCTAACCCGCTGGGTACCAAAGGAAGCTAGAAATGCTAGACCCGACCCATTAGATAGGCTAAGGGGAGGCACCGTTCTCCGGGCCACAGCCGCATTCACAGCAGCACTGGGCTGAGAGCAGGGCAGTAGAGTTTGGCTGGATGTTGGGTCTAAACAGGAAAGACCAGGGATTCTGTGTTATCCCCCCGGCCGAGGGTCTCAGTAGAGCAGACATTACCTGTGCCTTCATGACTCAGGCTGGCAGGCTGGCAGAGGAGAGGGCACAGCAGCGGGTGGCTGGCCTTTAGCTATGTGTGGGTTAGCAACCTCCACAGCCATCGCCTTCATCGGTGTTCGCTCAGCCCCTGGGAGGAAGGGGCCAGGAGAATGCTGACCTGACTGAGGAAACACTGCATTGATGGAGATGACAAGAATTGACCAGCTAATATTTCTGCCAAAGTAGATTCTAAATTGATTTAAGGTAATTGATTTAAGAGAAGCCAAAGAGAGAGAGATAAGCACTTCAGTGTGTGGCCTCAAAGCTCCATCCTCAGTGTTTGCTTGAAGGGTGGTAAGCTGCAGGGATGGCAGGGAGGGGGACTGCAGATGACCTTGTTGCTTGGGGAGTCTTGAGTGTCCCCAAGGCCCCCATAGCCTGACCAGGCCTTCTTTTAGGGTGGAAAGATGGAAAGATAAAGAGCCCTGGATACTCTAGGGGATAAAGCAGCTCTCTCTTTGCTCTGCCTCAAACTGGTTGTGTGACCATGGGCAAATGGCTCAGCCTCTCTGTGCCTTAGTTTCTCCATTTGAAAACAAAGGATGTAGGCTTGATGATGTCCGAGGCACTGGTTTTCCATCTTCAGAGTGCCTGAAAACGATGGGAGAATTGGGTTAAAATGCAGGTTTCCTGACCCAACGATCCTCAGAGATTTGTACTTGAGGGCCTGGGGTGACTTGAAGGCCACTCTTCTTTCCCCAAAGAA
The DNA here is from genome assembly GCF_048565385.1 of Saimiri boliviensis. Classification (NCBI taxonomy): domain Eukaryota; kingdom Metazoa; phylum Chordata; class Mammalia; order Primates; family Cebidae; genus Saimiri; species Saimiri boliviensis. Next base: position 8,787,245 of record NC_133450.1, on the reverse strand, counting down.
TGCCTTTCTGCTGCTCTGGCTTCACGAAACTTCCTTCTCCTCCCTCCTCCCTGCTTCCCCCCTCCTTCCCCTCCTACTTCTCCTCCTCCTCCTTCTTCTTTTTCTTCTCATGACTTATTTATCATCCACAGCTTTCTCCTGCTTACAGATATAAAAGAAGACATAGTAAACATTTTCAAGCATAGCGGCATAGAAAGCAGAAAGCTCTTTATGCCTGGGACCCTCCCCCCAGATCACGATAGTGCTTCAGTTCACGATTGAAATCGGTGCAAGGTCTTTTAGGCTGACTGATGGCGCCGCAAACGCCATGGCAACCTCTGTGACACACACGTACATCTCTGGGTGGCCTCCCGGAATTAGGAAATCTGAAGTAAGTGGAAGACCATGAAAAGGGAAGGATGATTGAGCCCTGCAGCGCCTAAGTAACTTGAGACATTCTTCCACTGTTTCTTCTTCCGACCTCATTTGATAAGGCAACTGGCCTTTGTAACCGACCTTGGTCAACCTCATGACTCCAGACCCTACGACCCCCTCCCAGCTTGCGAAAAACCACCCTACATTGTAACTTCTGTGACTTTCCACTGCCTACCCCAAACCTATAAAACCAACTCCTATCCCACCGCCCTCTGCTGACTCTATTTTCGGACTCAGCCCACCTGCACCCGGGTGAATAAACAGCTCACACAAAGCCTGTTTGGGGGAGTCTCTTCATTTAGTGCATGCATTTTAATAATTGGCATACGAATAACTAAGGATAAATATATATTTTTTAAAGTCTAGTTATACCATATGTATTATTTTATAATTTTTTCTCCCCAATGAACAGGATATCTTATCTTCATTTCAGGCCCTTATATGACAATGACCATGTTCTTTTTCACAGCTTCATAATACTCCATAGAATTAATTCCCATTTAGGCATTGTCTAATTTTTCACAGCCACAAAACGGCACTGCAACAAACATCTTTGCACAGATGTCTCAATGTACTCACATAGGTGTGGGGTACATTCCTAGAAGCGGAATGCTGGAGGAAAAGGCATGTTTTATATTTAGCTTGTATGGCATTTCCAATTTGGACTTCAAAATTGATTTTTCCAACTTATTCTCCCACCCATATTTTTTGAGTCGCTGTTTTTCCATACACAGCCTCTGCCAACCTTGGGTATTATCTATCTTTTAACTCCTTGCCAAACATATTGGCAAAAGGATCTTTTTATTATTTCCTTTTTATTTTCCTACATGACTGATGAGGTTGATGAGTTTGGGGCTATTCTTTGAGGTATCACGTCATAACCTTTGTTCATTCTTCTTCTCTTACGTAGGTTAACAAATCATGTTGCCAGGCATTTTACACAGATGAGAAGTGCAGCAGGGCAAGAGACTCAGACAAACAGGAGTGCCCTATCCCCAGACTCCCAAGCTGTCCAGCTCTCAGGTTACAGCAAACCCGCTTTGAGCCCCAGGCTTTAAAGAGCACTTCGCATCCCCAGAGCAGAACTCTTCATGAGGGCCTGTGCTTTCCGCCATGTAGAAAGTAGGACCACAGGCTATGTTTATCCAGGGCCTGCCCTCCCGGGGGGCACAGGCTCTCAGGCTGTAACTGCATTCAGAAAGAACTTTGTGAAAGGGTGATGAGGCCTGGCAGGAAGGGGTGTGGGTGAGGGACAGAAGCAGGGCTGGCCAGAGAGCTGGACCCACAAGCAGAACCCTGAGCTGTAGGTAGGTGACTGAGGGTCAGGCCCCAGCTTCACAGTTGATTCTCTTTGAGATGCTGGTTTAAGCAGCCACGGCCCTTGGTTTTCGCACTTGTAAAAATGAAAATAGTGATATCAATGTCAAGGGCCTCTTGTGAGACTCCAGTGAGACTGTGTACAAATAAAACCAGAGCCTTCTCTAACTCTAAGTTGTGAGTTCTGAATGTTGATGCCAGCAATTCCACCACCAGATCATATCCCTAATGGCTTGTGTACAGCAAATGCAGACTCCCTGCTGCAAGAAGCCACACCATCCTTTGTTAACTGTGCCCCGTATAACACAGACAGTGGTTAAGAACATGGGCCTTGGAATTGCAGAGAGCTGTGTTCAAGTTTATTTACTGGCTGTGTGACTCTGGGCAGGTTACTGAACCCCTCTGAGATACAATGTTCTCCTCCAGAAAGTGGACATAACCACTTCTTGGTTTACATACGGAGTTAATGAGCTATGTGTTGAAAGTCTGGAGCCAGGGAAGGGTTCAATAAATGTCAGCTATGTTATTATCATCCTTAATCATGATAAATTATTAACAATCCTGATTTAATCACAATGGCCAGATGCTGTCTTCCTCTCTCATTGTGAGAGGGCTCCCAAAGGACCCATCCCATCCCATTCATCTCTTACGTCATCAACCACAGAGTCCTGCAAGCATAGATCCTGCTTCCTGGTGTTTGCTCTTGACACTGGGCTCCCCGTGAATGAGGAGAAGCTCCCCTTTGTGGCATAGTTTGACGAGTTCTGAAAAAGTTTTCTGCTGCCTCTTCTTCTGCCATCTGCAGTGGTGATGGGAACCCCAGCACTCCTGGAAAGCCTCACGTTGGAGTTGAAATGCATATTTGATATCAGGAAACTGCTTCAGGCCAATCAGCTATGAAATATGTCCCACGGTGCTGGCCCCTGCCTTCTCCCTGGAAGATTGGGGCAGGGTATTGAAACTCTCTGTGTCTCAGTTTCCTCCTCTGTGAAATGGGGGCATAACAGTGCTTTCCTCAGAGGGGTGGAAATGAGAGCGAGCAGCCAGCATGGCTTGGCCCACAGTGAGTGCCTGCTAAGTGCCAGCAGCCAGGAGTGCTGCCTCCTGGGGGGTGTTCTCTGCCCTCTCCTGGTATATGCTCAGTCTCTGTGAGATCCTTTCTCTGATATCTTAGTCCACCTGGGCTGCTGTAACAGAAATACCATCAACTCGGTGGCTTATAAACAACAGAAATTCATTGCTCACAGTTCTGTAGGCTGAGAAGTCCTAGGTCATGGTGCCAGCCTATTCGGTGTCTGGTGAGGGCCTGCTTCTCATCTGGAATCTCTTCCATAAGGGCACCAGTATCATTCATAAGAACTCTGCCCTCATGAGCTAATCACGCCCAAAGATCCCACCTCTTCATCTACTGCATTGGGAATTAGGTTTCAACATATGAATTTTGGGGGGACACAAACATTCAGACCACAGCATTTGACTTCTTACCCCCCATCCCTGACCTCCTGAGTAGATCAGATGCCCTTACAGGCCACAGCCTACCCATCCCTCCCTGGAAGCCCTGTGGTTCAGGGTGGGAGCAGAGGAGGGGAGGCTGGGGGTGGGGATGCTCATGTTGGGCCCTCAGGAACCTCCCTGGAGGATCCTTCTGGGGCAGCACTTTTGCAATCAGGGTTGTGGGGGAGGCTGAGAAGCCCGAGGCAGGGCAGGTCCCCACTGGAGAACGAGGGCACTAGGGAATATGGTGGGGAAGAGCTGTTCCAGGAGAAAGGGAGGGGAAGGGGGACGGGGGAGAGGAGTGGCGAGAGGAGGGAAAGGGAGTGCGGAGGAAGGGGAGAAGGGAGGCAGGAAGGAAAAGGAAAGGGGAAGGGGGAAAGAAGGGAAGTGGAAAAGGGGAGGAGAAGAAGAAGGAAGGAAGAGGAGGGAAGGGGACGAGAGAGAAACGGGAAGGGGGAAGGGAAGGGAAAGGGAAGGGAGGAGGGAAGGGGGGAGGGAAGGGGGAGGGAAGGGGGGAGGGAAGAGGGAAGGAAGAGGGAGGGAAGGGGGAGGGAAGAGGGAGGGAAGGTGGGAGGGAAGGGGGAGGGAAGGGGGAGGGAAGGGGGGAGGGAAGGGGGAGGGAAGGGGGAGGGAAGGGGGAGGGAAGAGGGAGGGAAGGGGGAGGGAAGAGGGAGGGAAGGGGAAGGGAAGGGGGGAGGGAAGGGGGAGGGAAGGAGAGAGGGAAGGGGGAGGGAAGGGGAAGGGAAGGGGGGAGGGAAGGAGAGAGGGAAGGGGGAGGGAAGGGGCGAGGGAAGGGACTTGGAAAATCCTGACCACAGAGTCCTAGAATGGCTTCTCACCAGCCTTTCCCACCCAAGATGTGGCCCTCCGGGCTCACCATTTTCTGGACCTCAGTTCTTCAATCTGTAGAATGGGAATCCTGAAGTGAGGGGATGATGACTTCTCCTAGTAGCATTGGGAGACCAAAACCAGAGGAGATGGGACCACATGCAGAATTGCTGCTGCGGATGGGAGGCTGCCGTGGGTGACCGGGCTGCTGCTTCCGGCACCCCAGCCCTGCTGGCTCTGTGTGGTTACTGGTAGGAGCCTGGCACGTCCCGGCTCAGGGCCTTTGTATCAGCTGTTTCCTCTGCCTGGAAATCTTGTCTCTTTCAGGTAGATGCATTTGTTTACCTCCTTGTGTTTGTGCTTGAATGTTATCTCCTCAAAAAGTGCTTCTCTGGGCACACTATTTAGCATATTGCGTGCAGATGCATGCGGGCACGCACACACTCACACACACACTCACACACCCACTCACACACACATGCACACACACATGCACACTCCCTATTCCCTCCCCCAGCTTCGTTTTCCTCTTAGCATTGATCACCGCTGTATATACTAATTACTTGTTTGATCGTTTGCTGTCTATCACTCTGTCCCCCTCATGACAATCTTCTCCTTCTCTCTTGCCAGGTAACATACTTCCTAGAAATTTAGCAGCTTAAAACAGCCAGCCTTTTATTATTTCTCCCAGTTCTGTGAGTGAGGAACTCAGGCATGTCCCAGCGGGGTGGCTTTTCTGTCCCACATGCTGTTAGTTGTGGGTGCTCTGTGACATTCAGCCAGTGGCTGGACTCGGGTGTCTCGGGCGTCCAGGGTGGCCTCACCGGCCTATCTGCTGCTTTGATGGGGACGGAAGGAAGGCCAGGCTCAGCTGGACTGCAGCACCTACACGTGGCCTCTCCGGCACGTCTGGAGTCAGGCTTTTTCCATGGCGGCCCAGGGCTCCTAGGTTGAGTGTTTCCAGAGGCACAGACAGAAGCTGCAAGTGACCTCGCTTCAGAACATCACTTCCTACTCATTCTATTGGTCAGACAAGTCACGAAGATCAGCCTAGATTCGAGAGTAGATTCCACCTCTCAAAAGGAGGAATGTTAAAGGATTTGTGGCTATCTTAAACCTGCCGTCCCCGGCTTCACCAGGGCAGGGTCTTGGGAGTGTTTTGTGCACTGCTGGTTTCCAAGCACCTGGCACAGAGTAGGTGCTCAACAAACATACTGAGTGAGCGAATGAATGAACAAATGTCATCTTTACAGTCCATGCCAAGCCCACCTCTCCCTGGAAGTCCTCCACACCTACCCCAGGCTGTGGGTCCTCTCCCAGCTGAGCCTCCACCCCTCACCTGCCCTGCCCTCCCTCTGGGCCTGGAGCTCTTTCCCCCTTTATAGAGATGACGCTAGAAACCAAGCATTGAGTTCCCTGGGGCAAGTGTGGGTTCCGCATCATGCAGAGGGGATTCGAACGGGAGTTCCTAATTGTATGCATGGCATAGGTGCATTTTAAGGTATAGTGGTTCACAAATCACAACGACCCATAAGGTAAATATAGCTATCCCATTTATAGAAGAGGAAACTGAGGCCCAGAGAAGTTGAATCATTTGCCTCAGCTCACCCAGCCAGCCCGAGTCTAGCTCAGTGTCTCCGCAGCAGCAGCTGCTCGCTGGCTCTGTGGACTGCCTGTTCCATCCCTACGCTGTGCATGTGAACCCGAGGTGCCCAGCGCATGTGAACACGAGGTGCCCGAGGCCTCCCCTTGAAGTTCCAGAGCGCACTAAAACAGGGCTTCGGGGCCTCACGTTTCCTTTTCTCCCCTGGAGACCACTGAAAAGCACTGGCAAGAGAGCTGGGTTTCATATTCATGAACCAGCCAGGCATGAGTGATTAGCTGACTCCTGTTGGAGGAGGAGGAATCGTTGAATAAGGTATTTACATAACAAGTTAATGCTGCCGCCGGCCGCCTCTGGGGCTCCTCTACGGGTCTGTCCTTTCCCCGCTGCTTGCCCGTGTTGGGCTTCTCCTGGGCTGTCTTGGATGGCCAAGGAGGAAGTACAGTGGCTTTGCACCCCTCTGCAATTGGGGCTGCCGTCTGCATGCTAACATGATTTAGGGAACAGAGTTCCCGTGCCTGGGAGAGCCTGTAATGGGATTGGTCGGCGGCCTGCCAGTGGGAGGCCGGACCCCTAAACGAAACCCTTCTGCAGACTCAGAGAGCTGACAGGGGAGGCTGAGACTGGGTTTTTGACATGGGCCTTCTTCCCCCAAACTCTCAGGAGACCTCCGGCACATTCCACCCCATTTCTGGGCTTGTCTCCTTTGCTGCAACATGCAGGGCACCGGCCCGACCCTCTGAGGTCTAGGACTGAATTCCAGCAGCCTGGTTGAAGGCAGCAGGCAAGGGAAGGAGCCAGCGTTCGGGGCCATTCAAAAGAGAACTCCCCCTGTGGCCCTAAAGGAGAGGTAAGGCACTGTTTCCATGCCTTCCTCAAGAGCCGCCTTTGAGGTTGCCTCTGGTCGGTGCTCACTTGGGGTCCGGGAATCAAAGGTTATTAGCTCATAATCACCTCGTTCATGACTGCCTGGGAGGTGTGCTGCCTGTCTGACCCCGAGCACGAGGGACACCAGCCAAGGCCTTCTGGCTGCAGTTAAAAGGGCTCAGCGGCCTCTCCCTGAAGCTGAAGTACAAAGACAAGCGGGGGCTTTTCAAGGGGAGTGGGAGGTATTAACTGCTGGGGTGCCAGCCCCACTGTAAATGCATTAAAGACAGCGTTATCTCTGTCTCTGGAATGGGGGATGGTACCCGGCAAGGGCCAGAATGGCCTGGTTCTTCTTGCCCAGGTGCAGAAGGGCAGACCCTGGAGAACTGTACCTTTTCTCATTTGCATGATCTCTCCGCAGAGTGAGCAGGATGACAGAGCTCCGCTCCTAGGGCTTGTGTGAGGATTGAGTTGCTATTTGTTACATGCTCAAAACAGAGCTAACTCCCCAAGCAGTAACCTGGAGTTTCTTCTGAAAAGATGGCAGGTCACAATGATCAACACTTGAGTTCTGGCCTCTTTTTGAAGACTAACCTCCTGAGAAAGCTTGGGTACTTTCGTGACTCTGAGCTTTAGTTCTTTACCTGGAAAATGGCAGTAATGAGCCCGATTTCTCAAGCTTGCTGGGAGGAGTAAGTGACAGTCACTTAGAAGGCGCCCGGCCTTGGTACCTGGTACACAGTAGGTGCTCAGTGAGAGCATGCACAGATGCATTTTCAGGTCTGTGAGGGCTTTCCCGGGGGAGAGAGGGAAGATCTAGGGCTCAAGGTAGCTTCAGGTGGCTAACGAGCCCTGAGGGCAAGAGGCTGCATGTCTATGCATTTTAGGACAGACCCAGGAGCATTGAGAAATATTGCAACCAGAAGTATTTTAATCCAAAGTAAAGAGGAGCCCAAGCTACCTGATGGTCAGGTGGCATCAGTGGCGTGGATGCCCTATCACAGGACGTGTCCAAGCTTAGATTGGCTGGAAGGTCACGGAGGGGCTCCAAATAATAGAGAGGATGGAGGTTCCTGGGCTGGTTACCAAGGTTCCTTCTGTGATGTATAATCTCGAGGTCGGCAGTGACTGCACTGTCTTGACTTCTTGTCCCTCTCCGTAGCCATGTGGCAGCCCATGCTCCCCGCTGCTGTCCCCACCCCCTCCCATGCACCTGTCTCACTGCCCGTGGCCAGAGGCATCCTTCCAACACCCTCTAGAACAGGCGTCCCCAAACTACGGGCCTTGGGCCGCATGCGGCCCCCTGAGGCCATTTATCCGGCCCCCCGCCGCACTTCAGGAAGGGGCACCTCTTTCATTGGTGGTCAGTGAGAGGAGCACAGAATGTGGTGGCCCTCCAACGGTCTGAGGGACAGTGAACTGGCCCCCTGTGTAAAAAGTTTGGGGACGCCTGCTCTAGAACATGTCTCTTTTCTCTGGCTGCAGGGAGTGGGAGACCCAGACCGTGGCACTTGGCAAAGGGGGCCCTCCATGCGCTGCCTCTGACCATCTCTCCAGCTCCTTGTCCTGCTGCTAGACAAAGAAACAACACCTAAGCCCACGTTTCTGGACACGGACGCCCTTGCTGCTTCTGTTCCCACTGCATCACGACATATTCCAAAGCATCCGTGTGTGGTCCGCACTCTAGTGCCACTCAGACGTGCTCTCATCCTTCACCCTTCATGGAGCACATGTCTGAGTGGGGTTGGGGGAGGTCTGCTTTCCTCATCTCTTTCTTTCCAGGGCAGGACCTCTGGGGATGCCCCCCATGCCCACAGCGCCGCCCAGTGTCAGGGACTCGGGAACAGCAAAGTTCCCACGAGGCAGAGTTCTTGGGAAAGCCTTAGTTCTCACAGTAAATCAGGAGCTTTTACTTGAGGAGTCCCTGGCCTTGAGTGCTGGGGTCCCTGGCCTTGTCTTGTCCCCTGTCAAGACTCAGGTCCAGATCTCAGCAGCATCCGGGCTGGAGGCAGCAAGCCCAGGGGAGGCCATGCCCCGCAGATGCCCGGCTCTGCTTCCACAGGACATTCGGGCGCACCGGGGGCTGTGAGAGACATGGTGCGTCATCCCCTCCAACCCACGCAGCCCCGCAGAGCAGCCTGTCAGCCTCATCTGACAGACGGAGATGGAGACTGAGGCTCAGAAAGCCACGTGCTGGCCCTCAGCCAGGGTCTTGGGGGCCAACATCCAGGAGCAGAGCTAGATCAGATGAGGTGAGTGAGGCACTTGCCCCAGGGTGCGACGTTTAAGGGGGTGCCCCAAAACTTGGCATTCAAATAATATTGTTTCAATGCAATATATTTAAAAATGGAAAGTTATGCGATAGATATTTTGCATTAAATTTGACCTTTTAAAATATTGCTTGGAGATATTATTCATCATCACTAGTGAGTTTTTGGTTTTCCCTGGAATTCCCCCAATACCCAGTGAAATCGCTCATTTTCTTTCCTCTCGTCTTAGCCCTGGAGCCTGCGTCCTCGAGGTGGCTGTGCTGCAAGGAGCTGGAGGGGACTGAAGAGCGGAGGAGGGACTTTGGCCTCAGGCTTTGTGGGATGTGGGGTGAGCGCGGGGGAGGGAGGAGGAACCCAGGCTGGAGCTGTGCAGCGGGACGGGGCTCCGAGTGTCTGAGAGACCCCTCTGACCTGGGAGGCTGGAGGGGCCAGGGGAGCAAACTGGCTTTTGATACGCTGGGCTGTGAGGCAGAGGCGAAACGGACCTGCAGGAGCCTTTTTGTCCCTCAGTCCCTGGGGCTCAGCAGACAGGAAGGACGCTGGAGCCAGCATGAGGTTGGGGAGCATTGGGTGGCTGGGATTTCTGCAGGGTTTTTGAGGAGCTGAGGCCTAGGCACCCCTCACTTTCCCACCTCACCCCTGCTCTGCTCCCTGATGGTGTGGGAGGACCCCAGACTGTGACAAGGTACAGGTCGGGTGGGGGTGGGCGGTGCCTACAGGAGGCGCAGGGCCTCCCTGTCAGCTCTGAGCCACGGCTGCAGTCAGCCTTGCAGGCTCCTGCAGCCGCGCATGGCATTGTCCCACAACTCCGGAGGACGGGGCTCCGTGTCATCCTTCCTGCCTTGCACGGAGGAGGAAACTGAGACTTGGGGAAGAGCAGATGCCCAGACAGTGGGACACGCCTGGGGCCCTGAGCAGGGCTTTCCTCTCTCTGAGCCCCTTCCTGTCACTCTCTCAGGCTGCGGGGGAATTCCAACACCCTCCCTGCTCCTGGCCGCCCGACCCCAAACTGTCACTTCCACCTTTCCCTCTTCTAACTTTCCCATAGTGAATATCATTATTAATATTATTTGCCTAATTAACACGTTGGCTGAATGACAGAAAACATGCAAACAGGTTTTGCCAAGGAAACTCTGATTAAAACTGCAGCCTATCTAATTAGATGGAGATTTCTTCAATAGTTTCCCCATTTTAGATAGCACCCTCCCCCCCCCCACACCCAGCTCCCTTCCCTGTGCTTTCACCTCCCAGCTCCCACCCCTAACCCTGGAGGCCTTCTCCCTTGGCAATTCCGCTGCCCGCCTCCCCAGACCCTCTCACTGCCTGCACCTGTCTCGCTTAGCGCAGCTAATGGCAGGGCTGACCTGCTTTGGTCTGAAGTTGGCCAGAAGACAAGAGGGGGGACCTCTTGTCCCCCTGGGGGACACATGCTGGCCCACTTTGCAGGCCTGAGAACCTCCTGGGATCGAGGTCACACCTGATGTCTGTTTAGAGTGGGGGCGTCCAGGTTGCTAAAAGGGTCTTCGTTGAGAATCCCCATTGACAGAGCAAAGCAAAACAAAATGTCCAGATCCTTTCAATCAGATGCCATCGAAAGCAGAATGCATACTCGATAACAAAAGTAGGGTTAGGGAATGTTGGTTGTGTACCTACTGTGTCAGAACTTGCAAGCGTTTTCTTATCTCCATAGCAACCCTTCGAATGAAGTCATCACCATTTTGCCAATGAGAAAATGGAGGTTTAAAGGAGGTTTGGCAAGGAGTAGAGAGTGGACTCAGATCCAGCCCACTCCGGCTTCCATACGCGGGTTTCTCCCTCTCAGGGACTCCTTTGCGGTGTCCAGAAGCCCTCACCCTCCTTCTTCCTTTTCTCTTTTCTTCTTTTCCTCCGGCCAGTTTTCCAGGAAGCAGGAGGTGCTGCATGCTGGGTGTGGCCGGGCAAGGCCAGGGCAGGCCAGCGAGGTACCAAGTTAAAGTTCATTGGCGCCTCAGGACTGGCTCCTCCAAGGGCCTCAGGAATGTGTCCTGGGGTGAGAGAGGTGAGGGTGAAGGAGGAGACACTAGACGCACGATGACACGTGAGGTCAAGCACAAAGAGGGGTGAGGGTGCTTGGTCTGGGAACAGCAGGCCAGTGATGGATTACCTGGATGAGGTGAGGAGCCCATCATCTTTCCTGTCTATACCATGCCAGGGAACTATACGAGGTACTTTATGTGCACACATGTCTGCTCTTTACAGCAAAGTGTTGCCATCTCCAGTTTTGTTCTGTTTTGTTTTTCTGAAACGGAGTCTTGCCCTTATTGCCCAGGCTGGAGTGAAGCGGCATGATCTCGGCTCACTGCAACCTCCGCCTCCCAGGTTCAAGCAATTCTCCTGCATCAGCCTCCCAAGTAGCTGGGATTACAGGCACAAGCCACCACGCCTGACTATTTTTATTGTATTTTTAGTAGGGATGGGGTTTCATCCTGTTGGCCAGGCTGATCTGGAACTCCTGACCTCGTGATCTGCTGCCCGACTCAGCCTCCCAAAGTGCTGGGATTACAGGTGTGAGCCATCGCCCCTGGCCCCATCTCCACATTTTATAGTTGAAGAAACTGAGACTCAGAGAGGTTCAGAAATATGGGCAAGATCACACAGCTAGCAAGTGGCTGTGCTGCTTTCTGTAGAAACAGGAGCAAACTCCTCCCTCTCGTGACTCCAGGTGGCACAACAAGCAGTGATTAGAGGGGGTAAGATTCAGCTCAGAACAACACAAGAAAGGTTCTGACCACTGTGGAGTGGGTTGCCCCAGGATGGAGTGAGCTCCCGGTCGATGGATGTGTGTTAGCAGGGAGCAGACCGTCTTCACTGGGAATCTGAGAGGCAGGAGCTGGCGTCCAAAGGCTGCTTTCCTCTGGCAGGCTGTTCATTCTGCAAGTTTTTAAATTTTATTTTATTTTATTTATTATTTTTAGACAGAGTCTCGCTCTGTCACCAGGCTGGAGTGCAATGGTGCCATCTTGGCTCACTGCAACCTCCGCCTCCCAGGTTCAAGAAATTCACCTGTCTCAGCCTCCCGAGTAGCTGGGACTACAGATGTGCGTCACCAAGCCCGGCTAGTTTTTTAATTTTTAATAGAGACAGGGTTTCACCATGTTGGCCAGGATGGTCTCGATCTCTTGACCTCATGATCCTCCCAACTTGGCCTCCCAAAGTGCTGGGATTGCAGGCATAAGCCACCGCTCCCTGCCTACTCCACCAGTATTTACTGAATACCTGCTTTGTGTCCGGCACTGGGTCCGTGGTGAGCAGGGCAGGAGTGCTCACTCCTTGTGGAGCTGGCCAGCTCAGTGGTAGGGCTTGACTTCAGCTCTCTGCCCCCATGGCTGGGCCTTTCAACACTCTTAGGGGTGTCCATCTGCCCAACTGTCCCACACTCATCCCTCAGGACATTCACCCAGTCTCTTGGGACCCAGGACTGCTGTCACTGCCTACCAGGACCTGCCAACCCCACCTCAATTCACCAATTCAAGAACCATCGAACTTGGGGGTGGGGGTGGGGATGGGGAGGATGAAGAGAAGCGGGCTAAACGTTACAAGCATGCAGTAAGATAGAAGGGATAAATACAATGTTTGAGAGCGGACTAGGATGACTCTACTTAATGTAGGTGCCCCGGTGATGGGCACTCTATAAACCCTGACTTGGTCACTATGCCTTGTATACATGTAAAAACTTTCCCATGCATTTACATGTGCACACAAGAATGGTTGCACTTAGGGCAGAAGAGAGACGGTGTGGGTGGGATGAGCTGCTCCTTCCTGCTCACTCCTCCCACACCGCATCAACCACAAATGATGGAGCAGAGCAATTTGCCATTGCGGGAGCTCCGGCAGGCTGCTCCCTGGGCACATCCAGTGAGACAGCAGGTGGCCTGGTGGGGCTGGGGGAGAAACGTGGGCACAGCTGCTTTGTTCATAGAGGAGCCTGACTTATCAATTCTCTGGCCCAGGTCATTGTGAAGCATCTCGGTTGGAGCCCTGTGTCTGAGGATGGCGAGGCAGGATATCCTGGCCCTTGCCCTCAAGGAGCTTCTAGTCTAAGTGGAAAAAGAAGCTTATTTCCTTTGACTCCTTCAACCCTCCTGTGAAAAGAGCCCTGGCCTTGGATTTGAATCCTAGCTCTGCCGTTTGTTAGTTCTGTGACCTCGGGTGTGTGCCTTCATCTCTCTCAACCTCAGTTTCTCCATCAGTGAAATGCAGAAATGATAAATCCGCACAAGCTGGTTGCACAGATCGAATAACAATGTGAACAGAGCACCCAGTGTAATCCCTGATAAACAGAACAACCCCATCTCAGGACTCAGAGTTCACAGGAACAGTAGCGGTGTTCCAAGCTCAGGCTTACGTCCTCATCCCCGGGGGTGGGAAGACACTGGCTTTGACCTGCTACGGCTAAAGGTCCTTCCCAGATCCCCCAGCTTCCACCCAGCTCAAACCTATTCCATGTTCCGGTTCTCCCACTGATGGGCCTCTGCCTTTAGGTTCTCCAAAAGTCTGAATCCTCCTATGGGCCTGGGAATGCCTGGTGGCTTCCCAAAGCCTTGCTGTGCTCTTCCGACAAATGGGCACAGGTCCAGCACTTCCAGAGATGATTGAGGCCTATTGGCCAATTTTACCAGGAAGCCCATGACCTGCAGGGAGCATGATCAGACGTGGGGAGACAAGTCTTATTAGACAGCTCCAGTTCCGTCGCCATGGCAGCCAGCACCCGCACAGGCCAGGTGGTTTTTATTACCGAACTTGGAAAACTTGTCTGCGGCACCAACAATGAATCTTTATTCTGTTGTTAACAGCGTGTCTCTTATTAGCATGTGTCTTTTCTCCTTCTTAATAACCTTTACATTTCCAAGCCGCATTTATAATTAAGTCACTAATCCCTTACTGGAATTTCTTGTTTTTCAGTAACAGCAAACCAGAGGTCCCGTCTGGCCGGTGTGAATGGAAGGGCGCATTCTCTGACCACATTGCTCTGGGATTGTCATTCTAATTATGAGGTCCTGACCCAGAAGCGTGCTGATAAGCTCTGGGTTGGAGACACCCTATCTCAGAGGAGCTCAAAACCTGCTCAAGGTTTTTTCTTGCCCTCTGCCACTTTCCTGCCGAGCAATTAGCCTCCAGGGGTAGCTGAGAGCGGGATACTGGAGGAGCGGGGTGCCCAGGGGTGGCAGTGGGGACAGCCAATGGGCTGGGGATGCCCCCCTGTTATGTTTCCATGGGAAGCCTGTCCAGATTGCCGCTGCCTCCCTTCCCTTTGATGTCAGAGTTGGGGTCCAGCCTGTATCATGGGGAGTAGGAAGAGCTTTATTGGTTGACCCCTGGGCTTCTGTTATGGGTTGAATTATGTCCCTCCTCACATTCCACATTCAGATGTTGAAGTCCTAACCCCCAATTCCTCAGAATGTGACTGTATTTGGAGATTAGGGTCTTTAAAGAGGTCACTAAGTTAACATAAGGTCGTTGGGGTGGGTCCTTATCCAGTAAGACTGGTGTCCTTAGAAGAAGAGGAAATTGGAACATAGACACTCACAGAGGAAAGACCATGAGAAGACACAGGGTGAAGATGGCCATCCACAAGCCAAGGAGTGGGCTCTCAGAGGAAACCAGCCCTGCTGACACCTTGATCTCAGGCTTCCAGCTTCCAGCACTGTGAAAAAATTAATTTCTACATTTAGGACATCGGATCTGTGGCATGTTGTCACAGTGGCTCCTGAAGACTCAGCTTCCTTTCAGCTCTGGTTCATCTACAGGTGTGCTTTCAGGCACTCTGAGGGCCCAGCTCGGGGAAAGCCAGGACTCCGGGCTCCTACCTCAGGGTGTGTTTAAGAGGCAGGGCCCTCTCTGGCACAAGTATGAGGGGCATAAAAGTTTCTCTTCTTCAATCTCCACTAGGTTCTGGCCTCTGTGACTTCTAGAGGCAGGGACCTGGCCAGGGCATTCACCAGAGACTTTGACAGGGAGTCCAGGCCTAGACCCTGGAGGCAGAGCCGGGAGCTCTCTCGCCCCAGCTTCCCAGGGAGCACCAGGACCCAATGCAGAATCAAGACCTGGCATCAGCACAGGTGCAGGGTACGGTCAGGAAGGGCATGCAAGCTTGGGGTCTGCAGAGCCAGGCATTAGTCCCAGGAGAACCGGCACGAAGTAGGTGGGCAGACTTGAAGGTCTACACAATGGATAGATACCAGAGACTCGCAGTCCATGTCTCCTTCTTGCTGTCCCCGGGATGTCACCTCCCTCTGCCCCCAACGCTGAATTAACTCCTTAATCTTTTACTTGGGACCCATCAGTGACTCATCATTGCTTTTGGCATGACTTATCAGCGGCTGGTCCATCTGCCTCCTCCTTCCCCTCCAGGGTCATTTCGGGCACTCCTCCTGCCTAACAACTAAATGTTTCCCATCGTAACATGTGATTTTATACTTCACTTACCTATCCATGCCCCTATCCATTAATCCATCCATCCACTCACCCATCCGTCCACCCATCCATCCACCCACCCATCCTTGTGTCTGTCCATCCATCCATCCATCCATCCTTGCATCCAGCCAGCCAGCCAGCCAGCCAGCCAGCCAGCCACCCAGCCAGCCAGCAAATACTTGCCCAGTGCCTGCCTCGAACACCCATGCTGGACCCTGGTGCCACAGTGCTGAGTCCATGCCCAGCCCCTCCCCTCATGAAGTACAGTCTAGTTGGGGAGCTAGACTTACATCTAACAGTACAAGCTGAGACATGAAATGAAGGGAAAAATCAGGGAGTGCTGAGCACAGAAAACCACGGGACTGATGGGGTGAGGGGTTGAGATGAGCTCCATGTGGAGGAGGGGACATCGCGTGGGCTGAGAACTGAACCATGAGTCAACTGAATCAGGAGGAGGGGAAGGAAGGGTGTTCTTGGCAGAAGGGACCACACGCGCAAAGTCCCCAAGGTAGCTGGGAGCTGGAAGAACGCGGAGTAGTGACCGCACCACAGAGTGAGAGGGTGGCGGTGGTGTTGGGCTGGGAGATCCTGGGGGGTCAGGGCTGGGTTGATGCATCTTTTTGTTTCTAGGGCAGTAACTGGTCCATGCAGAAACCGAGGAAGGCATGAGGCTGTCGATCGTCATTCTTTGCAGGGAGATGGCAGTCTGCGCAGGGGCTCTTGCTGCACATGACAGCACCCCCTCCCCCCACCCCACCCCATTTACCATCTCCAAGAGGTGAACTAAGCTCATCTGTCTCCTCTGGAGCCCAGAAGCCTTTGTGTCTTCCTCTTGCGCTGTTAGTGTTTGGCCAGGTTTTCCTGTAGGCTTTTCGCTGTGGGTCACTCAGATTGCTGCAGGCCACCCTAGCCCAGGCTTTCGCTTTGTTTCTCTGTCTCTGCCCTGCCCGTCAAATCGACACACACACTTTCTGGAGTCCTGTGGGTATGTCTCGTGTGTGCTCACAGCCAGGCGGTTTGATACCATGTGGCATCTGTCATGTTTCAGTGTTGCCCCTGGTGATGTCCATGTCTGAGACCTCAGATGTCGAGGCGGGGTGAAAATGCCTCACCGTCACCTCCGCTGAGAGCAGCGACACCTCCAGGTGCCAAAGGAATGTGCAGCCAACCAGCAACGAAGCTGCCATGTGGGGTTCTGCCGGGAAGGCTGAGAACGCGCCTGTTCTCCATTCTACGTGATAGCTGGTAACGCGCGCGCCAGAACAACTGGCTGACCCCGGCCTGAAAGCAGTGCCCATTGTCCACCTGCTGCGCTCTCTCCTTCAGGCTTGCTCTGTGAAGGTGGGCTGGGGATCCAAATGTTGTAAGCAGGTGATGCAGGCTCCCCAGTACCCCGCCCCTCTGCAGTGTGCACACTCAGGGGGCTTCTCCCCTAAACCTTCATGGAAATCAGCACATCCAATTGTGAGCTCACATAAGATGACCAAGCAGGCTTAAAAATAACTCCTAGATCTTCATATGAGCGCAGCTCAGGTGCTGACTTCACTCCAGTATAGAGGGTTACTTTATTTTTATTTTTTAAAGATGAAGTCTCACTCTCTTGCCAGGCTGGAGTGCAGTGGCGCAATCTCAGTTCACTGCGACCTCCGCCTCCTGAGTTCAAGTGGGTCTCCTGCCTCAGCCTCCCGAGTAGCTGGGACTACAGATTCGTGCCACCACACCCACCTTTTTTTTTTTTTTTGTATTTTAGTAGAGACGAGATTTCACCATGTTGGCCGGGATGGTCTCAATCTCTTGACCTTGTGATCTAGCCACCTCAGCCTCCCAAAGTGCTGGGATTACAGGTGTGAGCCATCAGGCCCAGCCGGGTTATTGTAATTTTTATGAATTATAATCAATGTGCTTTCCATTTTGAGTGCTTTTTTTTCACTCTACATTGTAAGCATTTTCATATTATTACAGTCTTCATAGGCAGAATTCTTAGCAGTTCTTTGACAGCTCAGTATGAGGATACACCCCTTTCCCTCAGCACTCTCCTATTGTTGGACATATAGTTTTTTTTCCGGACGGTTTCTCTTCTTACTGATGTGTGTGGAACATCACCACATATTGGGCTATCAGTATATATTTTTAGAATGAGAATGACCAAGTTGGGAAGTATAAAAGAGTTTGATTGCCATCCAACTAGCTGGTAGCAACTCACATGTCCACCAATATTTTCATGAGTAGGTACCAGATCCTTAACTCTAATTGCTATAGGATCTGCCTGGCTCGATTACCTCTCTTCATAATGACAAGAGTGATTCTTGAAGCTCGGGGTTTTATAAAGAGCAAGGGGAATTAAAGACTGAATGCAGACGATAGAATCACCTGCATAGCGTTTCTAACCAACCATTTACACGTACATAAAGATCTAAAATAACAAATTCTAGACAGCTAGAGCGCCTGTGGGGATCTCGTGTGCATGACGCTCTCACCTCTTAGGTTGTATGCGTGAGGAAGAAGGCCCTTACTTAGCCTGGTAAGGTGAGGCCCTTCCACTGCCCTGGCACACCCTTCTGTCGTCTGTGGGGGATCACCCCTGCTTCTCCATGCCCACCTTGGCCCCCATTCTGACTGATCCACACTGTAGCAGCTGCCCACTCATCTGTACTGGGGCTGGCCTGACAGTGGCTGAAGAATTCTTCCTCTAAACTTGGGCCAAATCAGCCCTTCAGGGGCGGGACCTTCCTCAGCTGCCGCTCTGAAGCTTTGTCTACTTTTGTTCCTATTGGCTGCTATTCAGACCTGCGGCAAAAGCTGGAGGTGTGACTTGTCTTTTAGTTTAGCAGTTACAGCTTCTATGGCTTCTGCAGGTCCCTAGTACACAATGGCCATCTCTCTCTCTCTCTCTCTCTCTCTCTCTCTCTCTCTCTCTCTCTCTTCCTCTCTCTCTCTTTCTCTCTCTCCTTTTTTTTTTTTTTTTGCATTTTGTAGTAGGAATTGTATGTGGACCTTCCCAGCCATTTACAGGAGGAGGAAATCTACTTCATCTACATGCACGGTACCCAAATTTACACGAAGCCATTTTCTAGGTTGCTGAAGTCCATCCACCACCCTGCGCAGCAGCTCTGTGCCCTGTGTGTGTGGGGGGAGGGAGGTTTAACTCTTTCATGGTACGCCTTCGTTATCTATGAACTAAGATGATAACTTGGACAGATGGTCCCCAACCTCTGATGATGCAATGTCATGACAGTTTGACTTTCTGATGGCATGAAACAGTTGCAATTTTGATGTAATGTACAGTGTTCAATAAATGACATGAGATATTCAGCACTTTATTATAAAATATGTTTTGTGTTAGATGGCTTTATCCAATGGTAGGTTAGCACAAATGTGCTGAGCATGCTTAAGGTAGGCTGTGCTAAGCCATGATGTTCTATGGGTTGGGTGTATTAACTACATTTTAGAGCAGGCGTCCCCAAACTACGGCCCACGGGCTGCATGCGGCCCCCTGAGGCCATTTATCCGGCCCCTCCGCTGCACTTCAGGAAGGGGCACCTCTTTCATTGGTGGTCAGTGAGAGGAGCACAGTATGTGGCGGCCCTCCAACGGTCTGAGGGACAGTGAACTGGCCCCCTGTGTAAAAAGTTTGGGGATGCCTGTTTTAGAGTTAAATATTTTCAACTTGCAGTGGGCTTGTTGGGACATAACCTCATAACCCTGTCATAAACAAGGAGCATCTGTACCTGATTAATAGAAGGAGGGACCCCCCTCCACCAGGTGGCCATTTGCTTCTTTGAATGGGACAATTCTTATGATGAATCATCTTTTTTTTTTTTTTTTTTTTTTTTTTTTTTGAGGCGGAGTTTCACTCTTGTTACCCAGGCTGGAGTGCAATGGCGCGATCTCGGCTCACCGCAACCTCCTCCTCCTGGGTTCAGGCAATTCTCCTGCCTCAGCCTCCTGAGTAGCTGGGATTACAGGCACGTGCCACCATGCCCAGCTAATTTTTTGTATTTTTAGTAGAGACGGGGTTTCACCATGTTGACCAGGATGGTCTCGATCTCTTGACCTCATGATCCACCCGCCTCGGCCTCGCAAAGTGCTGGGATTACAGGCTTGAGCCACCGCGCCTGGCCCGATGAATCATCTTTAACAATAAAAAGCAAAGCTATAATGGGGGAATGACAGGCAGAGAGACAAGGATCCAGGTCACTCCATAGAGGCACATCTCATTTGGGGGCCACTATTTGGTCATCCTTGGAGGTGATGGAAAGTGTCATCACTTCCTTCTTGATGGGTTGCATCAGTGACCACAGCTACCTGCCAGAGGCTCAGGACCAGGTGCGCACATTAGCACAGTGACCATCAGACTGGAGTCAGGCTGTGTGGACTCAAGCCCTGGCTCCTCCACATGCAGCTGTGTGTCTTTGGTAGAATCGCTTTCCGGGCTTCATTTGGCTCATGTGTAATCTAGAATAACAATATCCACCTAAGAGTGCTGCAGAAATTAAGTAAGACACTTTGTGTAAGGTGCCGAATGCAGTGCCTGGCGTAGAGTAGGGACCTTATAATTGCTGGCTCTGACTGTAATTGTGAGCATCTCATTCTCAAAATCCCCCCCCCCAATCCTCCAGCAGTAATTGCGCACCAGGTGCGATGTCTTACAACTCACAGATGACTTTCACTCCTTTAACCCTTTGGGGTCTCATAATTATGAAGGAGGGGAGGTTTTTTTTTTTTTTCCCCCCTGCACTAACCACATCATCCTCATCTCTAAAATGTGAACAGTTCCACTTCCCAACCTCCTTACAGGGCTGCAGCGAGAATGCCACAAGAAGGTCAATGTCAATTACATGATAAGGTCTGCAGCATCATACAGATGGAAGCTGTGTGAGCATCTGGGGCTGCCATTTGAGCCTGCACTTTTACAAAGCTAAATATTTTATCTGACCACAAAATAAGTTTCACAGACACAAGCTGCTTCTCTGTCTTCATTCGTGATCTTGCCCTTGAAGGGCACACGCAGACCAGAACCAGGAGAAATGCTGCATTCAGGTAGATTTCGATTTGTCCCTTTGTGACTTTGAGCAAGTCACTGAATCTCTTTAAAACTCAACTCCCTCTTCCTTTAAGTCAAGTGGTACCATCTACGTTGTTATAAAATTTCAGTGAAATAATTTACGTAAAATACCTGCGCATCTATTCAACAAATATTTACTGAGCATCTACTATGTGCTAGACATGATTATAGGCATTAGGAATAGGGTGCTGAACAGAGATGGGGGCCCTGTCCTCTTGGAGTGGAGGAAACAGATTAGACCATATATAACTGGGGTGCTTTCCGCTGCCAGTAACACAAAACTGGACTCCAAGCAGCTTCAGGTAACCCAAGTATTTAACATCTCACATAATATAGTCAAAGATAAGAGTAGCCCAGGGTTGGTGAGTTCACCAGCTCCTCTAGGCTAAATCTTTGCATCTTTCTGCTCTGCCATCCTCAGCTTACCTGTGTTTGTCTCCAGCTTAGTGTCATCACAAGTCACAAGATGGCTGCCGAAGCTCCAGGCTGGCATCCTCACATGGCAAGGGTAAAAGGACCCTTCTTGGTGTCCATTTTTCATTTTCCGTAAGATGAAATTCACATGACATAAAAGGAATCATTTTAAAGTGTACAATTCGGCAGCATTTAGGACATTCGCGATATTGTGAAACCAACACCTATATCAAGGTCCAACACATTTTTATCACCCAAAAAGGAAATTTCTAAGAAACTTTCCCCAGAAGCTCAGAAGATGAACCCTCAAGTCTAATCAACTCAAATTGATTCACATGATCTCTTAAACCAATTACCGGCAAGGAGTGCGGGATTATTATGATTGGCCAGTCAAAAGTCCCTTCTGCCTGGCAGCCCCTGATGCTCAAAACTACTGTATTCCTGTACAAATGAATAATGAGATTGTTGGCACAGGGTGAAGCAAAAACTAGATGCCTAATGTATGCTTCCTTCCATATTAATGAATGTTAGATGAGCAGACAGAGTACACTCCAGACTGCCAAAATGAAAAAGATAAAATGTAACCAAAACAGCCCCTCCAAGCCTATGCCCAACTAATTTTCAGCACTTGGGGAAGGCATCTTTGCCATCAAAGAACAGCAGACACTGTTTCAGAGATGGCAGAGGAATCGGCATCTGGAGCCTGAATGTCCTGCCAGCCTCTCAAGAATTACCCAATTACACTGCTTTTCTGATCTTTTCCACTACCCTGCACCGACTGCTCTTCTATTCTTTTTAAAAAATGTTACTCAGAAACAGTAGACCATATTATGCATTTTTCAGACACCTGTTTGCAATCACATTTCCTTTTATGGAACTACTTTGAAGCTTGTTTTCAGGAGCTGCCTAGAAAGCCAAGACGGTATAGCTGACTCCTGCACAAAACCTTTCCCACGCTTCATCATAAAGGGCTCGCTTCTTTCTTCCTTGCATTATGGTGACGGGTGAGACTGGGGCACTGTCCTTACTGCTCTGACAGCACCTGAGGTGCAGGGAACATTCCAGATTCTCCCCAAGGCTCCTACCAGGATAAATGACTAATTAAGTTGGCACCTCCCCTCCTGTCTCTCTCAGGGTCAGGCTGCCCCTGGTTGCTACAGGAACCAGGATGGGAGAGAGAGCCCCATCACAGGGAAGCAAAAGCAATAGTCTGGTGAAGCAGGGATGGTGACTCATCTCTCATTTCAGAGAATGATGTATTCATTCCCTTAACAAACATCAGTGGAGGTCAAAAATGTGTCCAGCACTGTGCTAGGTACCAGGCTCACAACAGTGCCACGTGGACCCTGCCTCCCTGGAGCTCAAAGTCCACACTAGCCAAACAACCTTCCAAATACACAGCTACACACTGTGGGAAATCCATACGTTTGCAACATTCAACTGACCCAGTCCATTGTCAAGAAAAACAACGATAGGAGACGTAATAAATAGGCTGTGTCAGACAATTCCAAATGCACACAGAATCCGGATAAGGGGCCAATTGGCTAAGACTCTTCCCATTAGTCCTGTCCATGTGCCTTCAAGGCTGCCTCCAAGGAAGTCTAGACTTTCCTTGTCAACTTATGTTGAGCGGTACTCTTTTGCCATTAGGTCATTTGCAAATGTCTCTTTTCATAGCTGGATAAGTATGTGATAAAGTAAGTGCTATAAAATCTTAATGGTAGAATCAGAGTCAAGGGTCAGCAAACTTTTTCTTAAAAGGACAGAGAGTAAGTAGCGCCTACATCTTGCAGGCCACGTGGTCTCTGTTGCAACCCCACACTCTGCAGTTGCATCATGAAAGCCACCGTAGACAATTCACAGACACATGGGCCTGGCTGTTTCCAATGAGACTCTTATTTACGGACACTTCGATTTGAATTTCATATAATATTCACAGGTCACAAAATATCATTCTTCTGTCGATTTACTTTCTTTAACCACTTAAAAACCATTTAAGAATCATTCTTGGCTTGCAGACCATATAAGAATAGGAGGCGGGTGGGATTTGGCCAATGAACCGCACGCAGTTTGTCTGTTCAGGATCCGGGTGGTGGGGATGTGGGTGTTCTTTCAATTCTTCGAGGTATTTGAAATGTTCCATAGAAAATGTTGGGGAATTGTCTTCTCTAAGTCAATGGCTTGTCTTTTAGGTTTTGATGTTTCTTTCTTTAAAGATAAATTTCGGGGGGAGCATGCTGAAGTACTTTATTTGTCACTAACTAAACTTGCCAACCTTTTCCTGTGTGGTTTGTGACTTTGTACCTTGTTAAGGAATCTTTTCCTACCCTGGTATCACCTTGCTACGCTCCTATATTTTCTGTAATCCAGCTGGAATTTACCTGTGTGCATAAGGAGAGCTCGGAGCAAAGCTGTCCCATTTCCACAAGGTCACTCAGTCACCCTGTGCCCGTGGTTACTGGTCGGCCCTTCCCTGCTGGTTGGGAAGTTTGTCTCAGTCACCTGTTGGGTGCCCTGCGTGGACAGATCTGACTCTGGGCTGTCTCCCTGTCCCTTTGTCCATCCCTAGGACACTTCTCTTTGTTCCTTTCTCCTTGCTGGGAACAGTGACAGCCTTCCTGCCTGTGGTCAGGGGTCCTCATGGTCTGCCCCGAGAGAGCCTCAGATCTCTAGGTCTCAGACAGGCATCAGGGAAGACTTTGGTTATGCAAAGCTTTTGTAGAGCATCCCTTGACTGCTGTATTAAGCTGATGTAGAGTATCTGTTTTGACTTTATCTTGCCTTTCCACAGAAAAGGAAGCTCTGGTCTTTCCACAGAAGAAAGCCAGCAGGGAGCCCACCCCCGCCCACTCCCTGCAGGCCACGTGGAGCAGTGAGGAACTGTCCTGCACTTCCGGCCTCCCCCATGGAGGGCCCCAGGCAGGCTGCTTTCCTAGGGCCCCAATCTCCTCACCTGTGAAGGGGCAGGATGGGCCTGGGCTTCTTCATTTTCAGAGGCCACCAGCATTCAGTCTGATTCATTGAGGACTGCCCCTTTCAGCCACTGACCTTCTCACAGCCTCCCCAGGGTCTCTGCTGCCTCAAACCTCCCTCCTCGGGGCACGAAGCCAAGCACAACGGGCCTCTGTGGTGGGAACTACCCTGTCTCTGGTTTCCTGGCCTCTCTGCCATCCCTTTGACCTCTTGAATTCAAAGCCTCTTCTCCCATCCTCTCCTCACCACTCCATTTCTCCAGCAGTACCCACATTCTTTCCATGTATCCCTTCTCCACTGCCCCCCACTGACTGAGGATGCTCAGGGGAGACAGACAGGACTCTGATCTTGGGGTCCCAACTCCGCGCTGAAAGCGCCCTATAAACTGGGAGAGATCCTGCCCGTCTGCAGGCTTCTGTTTCTCCCAATTTCTCTCCTGGTAACATTAATTTTTGTCCAAATGATGTAAAAAATTTCAGCCTACAATTCCAGCCCTGAAAACGTCATCATCACACACCTGAGCTCAGAGCAGCCCATCCTTACAGCTGGCCTTTCTCCCCAGCAAGACTACTCTCTGCAGCCATTGGACACTGGGGAGGGAGCCGGGGTAAATACGGACTCTCAGGACGGTCTTGGCCGGCCCCCGTCACCCTCACTGCATCTCCTGGGCTTGCCCCTAAATTAAAACAGGTGTCTGAGCTCCCAAAACCATCCTGGCCGAGTCCAGCTGTGACACGGGAAGGGAGGCAGCCATCTCTGTGGCCGGGGGACCCATCTCTTTATCCTGTTCCCTGTACCTTCCATTTAATTAGGTGGTGGGATCTCTGTCACCAAACCCAGCCCCTCTAGCTGCCAGACTTATGGAAACTCTGCTTTGTAATCACAAAGAGAGTATTAGAAGGGAGCGACACTCACAGCCTGGGAGCTCCTGGGGACTGCCTGCCACCTCCCGAGCTTAGCTCCCTGTTCAAGCCCCACCCACCCATCCTCACTCACTGGGTGCCTCCCCCTGAGCACCCGCATGGTCCCACCCCACCTCTTGGTTCCTCAGTGGGGCGGTCATCCCCCACGTGGGAGGGAGTCTTCTTGCAAGAGTTTTGGGACAGGACCTAGTTATCCTCTTCTTGTGTGCAATCAGAGGATTTGAGTCTTTGATGCGATTCTGGGAGGAGGTAGGGGAGGGGAGACCACGCTGCTGAGTGGGACAGAAAATGGCCCGAACTCCAGAGGGCAGCAGTGAGGGATGACCCGGCCGCAGCAGGGGAGGGGACGCCTGCCCCTGGCGTTTTTTTCAGTGTTACTCCATAGTTTTCAAAAGACAGAAACTGGAAGTCACTGAGGTGTGATTGAGATGGACCTGGATTGAACATGTAACGAGTTGTAAGTTTGGGGTCTGTGATTTAACAGAACTAAGCCTCGATTTCCTCATCTGTGAAGTGGGGATAAGGAGCACACCCACGTTTCAGGGCTGCTGTGAGGGTTAGAATGAGAGAACACATGTGTCACATCACCGTCACCTGTTAATTTTGGTTTCTCTTGGCTTGTGTTTCCAACCTTACAGTAGGAGCTCTGGGTGCCCTGCGAGGAACAATGAGAAGGGGATGTTTTTGAGACCCACAGGAGGAAAAGGAGCGGAGCTGGCCATGCAGGGATGGGATTGCAGGGGTTGGGGCCCCGCGTAGTGAGTGTTCTCACCCAGCTCCACCGTGGAGCGAGTCCAGAAGGCACCGCCCTGGACAGACTCCTTGAGTCTTGGCAGCTGCCTGCCAGGCGAAGACCTCACGCTCTTCGTGCAGCCTAGCCGTGGGGAATGGCTGGGAGCCTGGGGATCTCAGGAGCTCACCCAGAACAGTGTCTGGTGGCCTGGCCTCCAAGGTCCGTCCTTCAGTTCTGGATACACATGAGCTGCAGGAAGTTCCCTAGTGGGGTGAGGATAAAATAACTGGAATGATGAACCACAGACTCAGATTTAAGACGATGGAACTAAAGAAGTGTGTTTCCTATGCGTCTGCACTTAGAGACTCAGATTCCTGTTAGCCCAGGGGAAAAGTATTTATTAGCAAGCCCAGAACAAAGTAAACTTTCAGTACATGAGAGCCATTCTTAGGGTCCCTCTGCAGAATGGGATACCACAGGGTTGATGTGAGGGGTAAGGAAGCTGTTTATTGATTTTCAGTGTTTGGAACGGCCTGGCACATAAATAGCACCATGAAAGTATTTGCTATCAACCTTTAATTGCTTAATTTCTGTTCACTTCCTCCTGTACAGGAAGAGTCCAAGAACTGGAGGGTTTGTTTTGCTGAAGTTGAACAAGGGCATGTGCTGAGGGACCTGTGATGTCCCCACCACCAAACTGGCAATGCTGCTGTTCCAGATTAATCTTCTGCATGGCACCAGTGGAGGGTCAATTAGCATCTTTGGGCAGCTGCCCACATACCTGGCAGGCAGAAAGAATGCAGTGCAACCAGGGATGATTTTAAATAGGATGAATTTGCCCTCCAAGGTGGTGATGGTTTAACTTCACGTTGGCTGGGGGGAGGGCCGGAGGGTTTCATATGCCTTTGCCATATGCTGTCATCCATTAGTGCTCAGAGGGGGCAAGTGACCTGGGCCAGGTGGTGCCCTGAATCAGCACCAGCCTGGGTGAGACTTAGGATGATAAGGAGCCCTGGAGGTGAGCAAGGGACCACCCTGCCTGTATGCAAAGATGCCAAGAAGTCCTGACAGGTGGCAATCAGGTAAAATGGAGACACGATCTGAGAATTAAAACACTTAGGGTGGGCCGGGCGCGGTGGCTCAAGCCTGTAATCCCAGCACTTTGGGAGGCCGAGGCGGGTGGATCACGAGGTCGAGAGATCGAGACCATCCTGGTCAACGTGGTGAAACCCCGTCTCTACTAAAAATACAAAACATTAGCTGGGCATGGTGGTGCGTGCCTGTAGTCCCAGCTACTCAGGAGGCTGAGGCAGGAGAATTGCTTGAACCCAGGAGGCGGAGGTTGCGGTGAGCCGAGATCGCGCCATTGCACTCCAGCCTGGGTAACAAGAGCGACACTCTGTCTCAAAAAAAAAAAAAAAAAAAAAAAAAAAAAAAAAAAAAAAACACTTAGGGTGAACCACAACCAGTTTGGAACCTGGAGGGGAGCAGGAGTGGCAGGGGGCCTAAGGTGTGTGCAGGTCACAGCTATATGTGAGTCAGGCTGCTGG
Organism: Saimiri boliviensis; assembly: GCF_048565385.1. Lineage (NCBI taxonomy): Eukaryota > Metazoa > Chordata > Mammalia > Primates > Cebidae > Saimiri > Saimiri boliviensis. The sequence continues at coordinate 8,760,341 of NC_133450.1, read as the reverse complement.
GAGGAGAGCAGACGCAGGCAGGGCCAGCCCTTGGAAAACAGTCCTTACTCTCTCCCAGCTCTGCGCCCTGGGCCCCTCCAAGACTCAGCTGACTCAGCCAAGCCTGTGTCCCTTCTTAGAGCCTAACGCTGTTCCCCAGCCCCTCCGGCCCAATGACACTTCCTAGGACTCATTGCCCAGGAATCCTGCTCAGTCATTGCACTGCCCGGCTCTGACCTGGGATTTCACAGATCAGTGACATTCAAAATGCAATATAATGGGACACCAGCATAAGAGGCCAACTGTTTCCTTTGCCAAGTAAGGTCATTTTCAAAACCTAATTATTCCCATTGTTCTATAAATAAAGGGATTCTTTTTTTACTATCTGAATATTGGAAAGACATAACCTTGGAGCTGTCTTTGACGACCCTTCTCTCCCACCCACATCCAGCCTCTCAGCAGGCTCCAGCTGCTCTGCCCAGGCGGCATCCAGGTTTGGCTGGGATGCTCTTTAAGAAAAAGAATGCCAAATGCCAAAGAGAAAATTAGATATGAGACTGACTATTAGTTTGAGCAAGGAATCACAACAAATCACAAATCACGTTTTAAAAAGCTGGTGAAAGCACAAACATGACAAAATCCAGGGAAAAAAGAAAAAGAAAAAAAAACCTCACAATATTCATTGTGTTAACTGACATGCTTTTAAGACACTTTTTTCTTGTCTTTTTGACTGCATAGTCGTTTTTTGTTTTTTTGTTTTTGTTTTTTTTTTTTTTTTTTTTTTGAGACAGAGTCTTGCTCTGTCTCCCAAGCTGGAGTGCAATGTCGCAATCTCAGCTCACTGCAATGTTCGCCTTCCAGGTTCAAGTGATTCTCCTGCCTCAGCCTCCAGAGTGGCTGGGATTACAGACAGGCACCACCACGCCTAACTAATTTGTTGTATGCTTAGTAGAGACAGTGTTTCACCATGTTGGCCAGGCTGGTCTCGAACTCCTGATCTTGTGATCTGCCCACTTTGGCCTCCCAAAGTGCTGGGATTACAGGCTTGAGCCACCATACCCGGCCAACTGCATAGTCTTCTATTTTTCTCTTCTTATGTCAATAATTTTGCATTTCTTTAAATAGAATAGAAGGACAGTTCTGTCTTCCTGATGGTGTTGTCCGTGGCATCTTGTTTTATATTACTGATCACTTGGAGAACTTCCTTTCAGCTTCATAACTCATTGCTCTTAGGTAATGTAAATTTTTTAAGACTGTTGCCAAATTTGGGAAACCCTCTATCAGATTTTCTTTCTATATGAGCTGTCAATGTATTGTGCGTTTCTAATTGTATGCAAAGGATTGTGGAGTTTATTCCACCTAGGAAAGAACTTCTGTTTTGGTGAGACAGAGATGAGAACCAGACCCCCCACTTAAGAGGTATGTACAGTTGATGACAGAAAGTATTTTCCTTAGACGGGCTTCTGAGGAAAATGCCCCACAAGGGCCCATCTAAGGAAAATTCTTCCTGGTCTTTCTGATCCACAAACAGAATCTGGTTTTATCAAAAACTTCCTGTGTTCTTGCTTCTCTCACTGGCTGCAGGGTGCAGCGAAAGCGGAATTCCTTGACGAGCTGGGGAAGCGCATGACACCCCGGAGACCCTGCTGGCTAGCCTGGCGTGCTGCAGTGTCTTTTCAAGATGATCACTTTCAACAAGGGAGAAAAAAAAATTTGTTTCCTGTGGAATTCTGAGCACAGGCAAGGCTGGCTGAGGGGAGAGTCTGTAGGGGGGAGAGACCACGGAGGAGCTGTCTACTGGCTTCCTAGCCTGCGTACGCCCACTGGCTCTGCACTGAGCATCTCTGCCCGCTCCAGCCCTGCAGCTGAAAGGGTCACAGGGATTCTCCCAAGAACTCGCCCCATGCCTGGATGAGGAGGCTCAGGAATCCCTGGTGACGTGGCCATGGATCCACAGACTAAGACACAGCCTCTCTCCACCTCCACCCCCAAATTTTGGAGATTGATTTCCAGGTCTCTTTTTTTTGGTCTAAAAAGTAATAATAAGGCACTCTCGCTTGGGGAAAAAACGATTAAATTTCAAATTACTCTGCTTGCCAGATAAGATTGAAATCTCTGGATCCTGGCAGTCCGGAGACCTGTTCTGCACACGGGAAGCTCTAACAGCAACTTATTTGCCATAACGCTGGTTGGCTGAAATGGAGCAGCGTCTTTAAAACTGCATTAAGGGCGGCAAACACGGTAATGAGGGCATTTGTTATACTGTAAGGAGGTTTCCAGAACTTGGAAATTACCAACATGGCGATTATGACTGTGAACTCGGTGAGGGAAATCAAATCCATCCACCGCCCCTCTTCTCCTCCCATTAAAAGGCGGAGAGTGAATAGGAACAAGAGGCCTTTCAGGGTCTTGGGGAGGGAGGAGTCGTGGAAAAGTTATTAAACACTTTAATAATGCGGAGAGCTGTGGCTTCAGCTCAGGTTTGTGGGGGCTTTGATCAAATCCAACCTCACAGCAGGGTCGGCTTCCCCAGGGAGACCCAGGGGAGAAAAACCACAAGGCAGGAAAAGGCTGGCTGAGACCAGCCTCAGATTTCAAAGCTGCGCGCAGAGGACGCATTGTGACCAGCCGCTGGTTCCAGTCTTCTTCCAAATGGCTCGAGGGCAGGGCCCAGCGTCTCTTTGCCATTCTGACTTGTCACCAAACTCAGACTGGAAGCAAGCGTGTGTGTGCGTGTGTGTGTGTGTGTGCGTGTGTGTGTGCGTGTGTGCATATGTGTAGAGGGTATTCCAAAATCTTACGGTGGGTATAAATTGCCACCTTTATGCAAAGACAGGCCTGTGTGTGGTGTCCCCACTCATACTTGAAAAGGCATCATTCCCAGAGTTGGGAAGATTGACATCTAATCACCACAGCCACTCAGCTTAATGTACTTAGCACCTTTGAGCCTCAGTTTCCCCATCTGTAACCTTACATCCCTTCCTCAGGAAAGCCTTCCTAATCATCCACATTAGTTGAGATCCCCTGATAAGAATCTTGCACCTCTTCTGTGCGCAGTTACCTTATGCAAAAGATAAACCCCATTTACCTTTAAATGGTGTTTCCCATTCACACCCATCATTCCTGAGCAGCCGCAAGCTCCGTGAGGCCAGCACCCGCACAGGACCGGCCCTTAGTACATATTTGAGTAAGTCCGCCGTCTCAAAAAGCTCCTCTTACTCAAAAGTCAGTTTTTGGCTGGAGTATTGAGAGAGTCTGTTTCAGTGAACTGGTAACCACGGGAAGCAATGAGCCGTCGAGGACGGCGCAGGCACGAAGACGCCTTCCGTCCTTCCCTGTACTTTGCGTCAGGACTGGAGCCCTCTAACACCAGGACCAAGAAGGTGAATGGGCATTCCAGCCCATGCTGGCTCCACCCACTTTCATGCCTGTGGACACTCTCATCTATAACCCACCTCCCCCCTCACACAACCCTCGAGACACCTCTTGGGCCCAGGGCCTGCCGTCATCGGTGGTGTGGTCAGACCTCAGGGAGACAGACCCGGAAGAAGACTCACTCAGGCCCAGGAAGCATGATTTGGGGGTCCTGGATTCCAGCTTGTGATCTAGAAGGAAGAGCCACGAGCTTGGAGTGAGCAGGTTCCCTTTCCCTGTGGCTCCTGTGGTCCCCTTCCCCAGGGCACTTCTGTGCAGTGCAGTGGTGATCTCGGCTTCCCCTTTGTCTGCGTATCCTGTGGGCTCCTTCCCCCTAGGGTGTAACATGCCCAGAGGCAGCTCCGTCTCCCCCTTTACCCATGGATCCTGTGGACCCCTCGCCCCCAGGGTGCAGCGTGGCCAGAGGTGGCCCTGGCTCCTGCTGCCCAGGTCTCTCTGTGGTGCGGACTTGAGCGCAGGGGAGGACCCCACTCCTCTGCATCCTTCAGTCTGAAAATGGACTGTGGAGCCCAGCAGCTTCCTATTGGCAGCTCATCCCTTTGGATTGAGCATTGGCCCCATGAATCTTCACTTTTCAAATGCAGCTCCCTCCTGCTGTCCTCCCCAGCCCTCATCTCCCATGCTGGGAGTGGGACAAGACACCAGGCCCATTTCTGGCATTGGGGAAGGAACCTGGGGCGATGGGAGGTAGGGATAATGGAGGAACATGTGTGCTTTGCTTGGCATTCACCCTACCTCCGAGTGGAGCATTTCGGGGGTGGCTTGCGTGGTCGGTGTTGGGGGTGTGTCGGAGCCAATGGGCCATGGAATTTCAGAGCATCTTGGGGTGCAGGCGGAGTGCCACAGCAGGCAGAGGCAGCCAGTTCCCACTCGGATCCTGCCTGAGACCCCAGCCCTTACCTCCCAGAGCCTGCAGTTGTGAAGACACATTCGTTTTAAATGTGTCTCTATATCTAGGCACATCCGAATATGCTTAGCATCTGACCTGCACATAAGGGGAGCTCAAAAGATGCCTACTAAATAGAGAAATACAAATACAAATAAATCGGGAAATACACACATGTAAGTGTGAGGCTGAGGCTGAGACCGGCTCCCAGCGTTGCTGATCCTCAGCCCACCATGTTTCATCTTCTAGGCAGGGCTTATGTTCCAAACCAGCCTGGCATCCTCTCATGTAGGACCCTCGGTCATAACCCAGCTTCCTGTTGTAAAGATAAAAGGCTATTTAACATTTCCCATAAATTGCACTTAGGCTCTGGATCAAAGGGCCCCGCTGGGACTGCTGTTTCAAACCTCAGTTCTCTTAGTGAGGAGCTCCCAGAGCCAGGGTGGTCGATACTGACAGAGGGAAACCTTTGCTGCCTGTGGGGATGCTTGGGGCAGACACACAAGGGCTTTGGCCCCCAAGGGCTTATGCCAAGGGGTTGGTCATCCCTTGCCCGTTGGAAGTGTGAATAAGGAGAGGAGAGTCTCTGAAGGCCAGCATTCTGGTGTCAGGGAATGACGGCAGCCAGGACTGCAATGAAGGACACACAACATGCAGCCCAGGAGCAGTCCTTGAATTGCAAACAACAGAATGGCCTGGGACCACTGGATGAGGCAGGGTCCTTGCTGGAGGGATGGCAGGAAACTCACTAGACGGCCTGTGGCTGTGGGACCCGCCTGAGAAATAGAATGAGAGCCAAGCCAGGCTGGTCCCGGAGCTCCAGGCCAGGGGGGCTGTGGAGAGGGATGTTCTTGGACCTGCCTCTACACTCCTACTTCTCACTGGGCTCCAGTGGCAAAGCCCTGGGATGGATGGGAGCTGGGCTCAGCTTGGGGCCTGGGCCTGCCCCTAGCTAGGGTGAGCAGCACCTGTCTTGAGAGCTCATCTGAGCCTGCACCAGAGGGAGAGTCTGGGGGCATCGGGCAAGGAGGGTGTTCTCTGGGCATCGAGGAAATCAGCACAGGCAGGACTCAGGCAGGGCCGCTTGCTGGGCTCTTGGTGCTTTAAGATGGACTCCAAATGGAAAAAAAAGCATGAGCCCCTCCTCATTGACGGTTTTATGAGCAAATGTGTGATTTCTCCCACTTGTTTTGGGGACTGTTGAAGGCCTGGTTCCATGTAGCCTAACACAGCCAGCTTTTCACTACTTTACCCCTCTCCAAGTTCTTTTTCACCTTCTCTTTCCCCTGGAACAAATCAGGCAGGTGGATGATAGGATTTTACGCATCCAAGTAGTCCAAAATAAAAAAAACTACAAAGGCCAAGCAGTCTTCAACTCCAGGTACCCAGAGGATTCCTTTACTATCTACTAGCACCGAGTTAGCTGGTGTGGTGGCTCATGCCTGTGGTATCAGCTCTCAGAGGCTGAGGCAGGAGGATCCATTGAGTCCTGGAGTTTGAGGGTGCAGTGAGCTGTAAATGTGCCACGGCCCTCCAGCCTGGGGGACAGCGTGAGACTTCATTTCTGTTTTTAAAAAAAATTATTTTAAAGAAACATAGCACCCAATCCTCCCCAATTGCCACTTGTTAGAACAGGAAAGCTTGACATTTTGGAATGATTTTTATATAAAATCATTAATACTTGTAACAGTATATGGTCCTTAAACTTAGAACCTTAAACTATCTGGAAATAAACTTCTTGGAGTTCCTCTTGGATCTCCAGGCCAGCAGGCATTCACTTTTTTTTTTTTTTTTTTTTTTTTTTTGAGATGGAGGTTCACTCTGCTCACCCAGGCTCTGGAGTGCAGTGGCATGATCTGGGCTCACTGCAACCTCCACCTCCCAGGTTCAAGTGATTCTGTTGCCTCAGCCTCCCACATAGCTGGGATTACAGGCGCATGCAACCACGCCTGGCTAATTTTTGTATTTTTAGTAGAGACAGGATTTCACCATGTTGGCCAGGCTGGTCTTGAACCCCTGACCTCAAGTGATCCACCCATCTCCACCTCCCAAAATGCTAGGATTACAGGCGTGAACCACCACACCTGGCCTCACATTTACTCTTCGACAGAGAAGCAGAACTGGGGTCGGGGGACTGGGGATAGGGTCCCCCTTTGTTCTTTCCATCAGGCCAAGAGTTGTCATTGGAAGAGCAACAGAAAGGGAGTTGAGTGGGTCTGAAGACTAATGTCAGCTCCGTCACTAAGAGCTGTGGGACACTGGACAAGTTACTTCAACGAACCCTGAGGGGAGAGTGGGATAGAAAACGCTTGGTGTTAGTTCTGAGAATTAAATGAGCTCCTCTAGGTAAAGCCCCTGCCACAAGGCCTGGTGCAGAGAAGGTACCCAGTGAAGTTGATTGAATGGAAAGGTAGGGGAGAAAGAAAAGGGTGGGCTGGCCGATCCCTGCATGATGTAATAGCATCCCAGATCCGACGGGACCTGCCAGCTGCTGCCTGAAATTCTACCGTTAAAGCATCTTCCCTTTAGCCTGAAGCGTTGATCCCAATTAAAATGCTAATTATCTCCAAGGGTTCTACTTTTTAATTTTTTTCTTTCTTTTTTTTTTTTTTTTGCTAGTTTATCATTGACCCAGAGTGTGAATGAGGGATCTGAGAGCTGCATTTCATGGACAGAGGGTGGAGAGGACAGCCTATTCCCTCAACACGCCCATCTCTGCAGCCCCATGGCCATCATTTCCCATTTGGTCCCTGCCTTAGTCGAGGTGCCCTTCTCACGAGCACCTGCATCCTCCACACCCACTCCAGCTGCCGTGCCTTTGGGTCTGTCCTTCCCCTGCCTGGAACGCCCTCCGTGCTCCTCTCTGGCTCACCCTCCAAGGCCCAGCTCAAATCCCACCTCCTCCAGCTCACAGCTCTTTCACTTTCCCTTCCTCCAGGATATCATCACCGCCACATGCTTTAGCCATGAATGAAGAACGCCAGTGTGCAATGTCGTGATGATTCTGAGAAAGACTTGTGTGTGGATAGCAGCTCCATTTCTCAGAGGTCTTCCACAGACCGTACAGATCATGGGGACAGTGTCCTGGTCCTTGGACTTGGGCCAACTGCTCACATCCCAGTTCCGCCACTGTAGAACTGAAAGCATTTGTCAACACCTCTGAGCCCCAGTCTCCTCCTTTGTAGGATAGAGAATCAACATGAAGAACAATGTGAGAATGTAGATAAAAGGCCTGGCATTTAATAGGGTCCCAGAAATATTAACTGCATCCTCTTTCTCATGACAAATGATAACACTCATCCTCAGCATTGTTATCCCCATTGGACAGATAGATAAACTGAGGCCTGTGGAGGTAAAGACACTTGTCCAAGGTCATATGGCAGTCTGGTGCCCCAGCCAGCCACTCCTGGCTCGTGCTCCCTGGGGTGGAGCTGTCTGGGTTGATTTGGCCAGCTGGGGGTGGTGGTGCAGGGGGATGTGAGGTGACCAGAAAGAAGAGGCAGCTGGAGGGTAAAAATTAGCAGCCTGGAGAAGGCTCCACTCTGGGAATTAATTAAATAGAGGCTTTCATGTCATCTCTCTAACAAGGTTCTCCGTCTCCTACGGTTTTGCTAGAGTGGAGTTAATCTCGGTTTCTCTCTGCACTTCAGCTGTTGATGCTGAGGTGATTATGAAGTGAGCAGCTGTCACCTCGGAGGGGAGGGAGCATGGGGCAGAATCAGGTCAGTGCTGTAAAGGGTCTGTGCTCCTTTTTTACGGGTGGGGAGACTGAGGCTGGAAGGGACTGGCCAGAGGTTTCTTTGCAAAGAACTCCACATGCCCACTAGCCGGGCACTGACTTGGGAAGATGAAAGAAAGGCCAGGAAAGAAAGGCAAGATGGCATGGAAGCACTCGTCCATTCCTATGGTCATTCTCAAACATTTACCCCGGGGCGCAACTCCCTGCTAGACCTGGGAGCCCAGGGGAAATGGAGGAAGGCTTTCTTGAGCACGTGCGGATACTTGCTGAGTCTTAGAGGACAAGTAGCCTGTTAGCTAGAGATTTTCATCCTGGGCACTAGAGACATTTGGGGAGGGTGGCCCTTCGTGTTGTAGGATGTTTTAGCAACGTCCCTGGCCTCTGCCCTCTGGACGCCAGCAGCACCGCCATCCTTCCGCCCCCGCCCCCCATCAGTCGTGACAACCATAAACATCTCCAGACGTTGCCAAATGTCTCTTGGCGAACACAATCACCTCTCATTGAGAACTCCTAGATAAATTAAGGAGGGACATTCCAGAAAGGGGTACTCCCATGAGACACAGGAGAAGGTTTGACACTTCTGGGGAATCGCAAGCTTTGTCCGATGGGGGGATGCAGAGGACATTGCTGACATCCTCGGGGATCTAATGAAAGGCATTGTGTGCTCAGCTCAGGCTCCTGTAAATTGGAAGTTACTGTTCTTTTAATCTGACCCCTTCAGCTGACAGCAGGTTTCTTGTCTTATCCACCTGTGTGTGGAAGCCTCAGCAAATAACCCGGGGTAGAGCTTTTGCAGGAGCTCTGAGACCGCATTGTCTCTGTGGGGGCTGCACACACCGCTGGCAGTTTATGTCTTCACCTTTAGAACAATCACAGGCATCCAGATCACACGGTGTCCCTTTCCTGACTCAGTTAGAGTAAACTAAAAGTTGATTTAAGTGATGACGCAAGAGAGAATGTGGGCTAGAACAGGGGAAGGGTGCAAAGGCATTTTACAACCATCCAGGCATGAGGAAGCTGATTAATTCCCACTTAATGAGTACATTAGATTCCCTCTTCAATCAAAACATCTATTAGAAAAGTCACCTATACCAGGTGGATCGAGGAAACAGATGTTTTCCAACCTTGACCAAAGATTAGCCAATAGAGTCTTTTAATTGATGCCTGCCTGAGTGCATGTAAAATAATATTCACTTGAGGAGGGACCAGTTTGTCCGCAATGTGCTCAGCCAAAGACGTTGCGTGAAGCGAGTCACCCCACGTTAGTCTGTACCTAATTCCCAACCCAAATACACTTGACTATTTCGGTCTAGACCACACTTGATCATCACAAACAGCCATCAAATCCCTCTCTTCTCCTATTTACGGATGGAAACAGCTGCTGTATTTGCATGCCCTGCTCCTTTATATAAACACGACTCTGATTTCCTAACTTTCTTTGGGGAATTCCTCCTAGGCGTCCATGTTTATTTATGAAGCTGGTGTGGAAGTACAGCAGGCACCATTGTCATTTCTGGGGGTTTAGTTGAGGTCAGCGGGGAAGTGCTAGCATTACTTGAAGAAGTAGAGCACCCCAATGCCAGTGGGCCACCCCCATCCCCCAGGCATCAAGGTCCCACCCCCAGGCCAGGATCAGATTTTCCTTGAAAAGCATCTGCGTGTCATGGATTATCTTATCTTTCAGTTGCTTCATTTTGCTTTGCCTGCCAGGAAGCTCAGAGGTTAATCGGATCTTATTCCAGGCTCCTGAAGAGTTCTTTCTCCTCCCAATTCTCTAAATGGTTTGGGAAATCTCTTTGGTTTCATTCTTTCTCTTTTCAGCTGCTTTATATGTGTGTTACTATTGTAAACTGCCTTAAATACATTCAGAAAGTAGACGGGGTCTAAGTTAGGAACAAATAAACCTCAAATGTGCTAAACATTTCCTCCCACCTCCACGAAAATGCAACTATCCTTTGCCTTTTTTGCTGAAGGATTCCTTCTGTATTAGAGAGCTGATAAGAATGGCGAGACTGGGAGAGTCAGCGCTGGAATGGACCATTTCTTTCCCAAAAAAAAAAAAAAAAAAAAAAAAAGAGAAGAAATTCACATTATAAACTACCCAAAGTCATTTGCCTATATTTGCAACGCAGAGAGGAGGACATCAAGATCCAGAAAAAAGAGAAAGCTGCTTTTCTCCAGCCGAGACTGGAGCCAGTGTCTCCCAGCAGCTCCCAGCCTGGGGCTCCAGGCATCACTGCCCTGCTGTATTCAGGGGGCTGGTGAGGCACTGCCGATCAGTGAGTTAAGAGGGAACTTCTCAAGCCCATGTCTTGCTCCAAAAGGGAAGTTCCACTGGTTGGAATGTTAAAGTGAAATCAGAGATTTTAGTGACCCGGTTCACTGTTGATGTCCTGAGCCCGCCGTAGGAGGACTTGGGCCGTGGCATTCAGATACTTATTGTCAGCCTATGTTACAAAGCCTTGGCTCGCAATGTGACCAAACAGGTTGGGAGAAAATAGGCCTGGGCTTTTAACCCAGAAGGAGAAGGCAGCAGGTTCTAAGATTCAGGTAAGTCAAGAGTCAACCCCAAAGAGGACAATCCTGGCTTCTCAGATTGGGACATCTGGGCTTGCCTTCTGTATGATGCTTGGATTTCCTACAGGAATTTGACCGTGTGTTCCCCCAGCCTCATCCTGACCATCTCCAGGGACAGAGAATTCATTACCTACACAGGGTGTTGGGCCAGGTGAAACAGAAAAAAACAAGCAGGTGGCAGATGTCCTGACTCCTAAGGTCTTGAGTCCCCCAGGCCAAAGAGACGTAGTGAGAGAGCATTTGGGTGGAGGAAAGGGAGTGCCCAGCTGCCTTCTGGGACCCTGTAGATGCCATGAGTGCTGGCCAGAGCTGGTCCCCTAATTAAGGGAGTCATGGTAGTTAGATCACCTCTCTCAGGAGTCCACTGCGCAGTGCCTGGCCGGCCTTAAGAAATGAGAGTGGAATGCTGAGGGCTGTAGCCAGGAACAGCCAAAATAAAGGGTGGAAAGTAAAGCTGCTTTCTATCCTAGACATCTTCTCTGTGAGAGTGGGATCGAATTAGGTTTGGGAGGGGTGAGGTACAGGGCTCTGGTTTGTGGTTTTTGATGATTTCCATGGTATATTAGTCTGTTCTCATGCTGCTGAGAGACATACCCAAGACTGGGCAATTTGCAAAAGAAAGAGGTTGAATGCACTTACAGTTCCACATAGCTGGGAAGGCCTCACAACGATGGCAGAAGGGAAGGAGGAGCAAGTCACGTCTTAAGTGGATGGCAGCAGGCAAAGAGAGAATGCTTATGCAGGAAACTCCCATTTTTAAAACCATCAGATCTCACAAGACTCATTCTCTATGATGAGAACAGTACAGGAAAGACAACCCCCATAATTCAAACCTCCAACCCAGTTCTTCTCATGACTTGTGGGAATTGTGAGAGTTACAATTCAAGATGAGATTTGGGTGAGGACATAGTCAACCCATATAACATGGTATAAATAATCCCACCAGGGTCAATTTCCAGCTGCCCATGCCAAGCTGCTGCTGCAGAACTGGAGAGACTAATAATCATCTTGCTAGCCGGTCCCAGCTGGCCCCAGCACATCACTGAGTGAAGCCACAGCCTGCTCTTTGTCACTGCTCTGATTCTAACCTGCCCTATACATTCTGGTTTGTTTTCCACATCTACACAACAGAAGTAAGAATGCTGTCTTGGCTGGGAGCGGTGGCTCATGTCTGTAATTCCAGCACTTTGGGAGGCCAAGGTGGGTGGATCACCTGAGGTCAGGAGTTCAAGACCAGTCTGGTCAGCATGGTGAAACCATGTCTCTACCAAAAATACAAAAGTTAGCTGGGCGTGGTGGCAGGCACCTGTAATCCCAGGTACTTGGGAGGGTGAGGCAGGAGAATCACTTGAACCTGGAAAGTGAGATTGCACCACTGCATTCCAGCCTGGGCAGCAGAGCGAGACTCCATCTCAAAAAAAAAAAAAAAAAAAAAAAAAAAAAGAGAAAGAACAGCTGCCTCACTGTTCTGGGCCCCACAGGTAGAAAGTGAGTAAAGGGGCTTTTCTAGTTTTTGGAGAACTCTTAGAAAATAATAAAAGAGGTTTACATTATCATCAAGTTTGATCTTCTGAGGCAAAATAAAAAAAATGCACAAGAGTATAACTGTCAAGATGGAACAAAGGGAGGCCTGAGTTTTGAATCCAAAACCCCAGGCTTGAGTCCAAGCAGTGACCTATGAAACCATGGGCCCAGCCTCTCCACCTGTGAAACGTGTGTCCCACTTCACACTGTGGCAACCTCCCAGGGGTATCTTGAAACCCAGGGGGATTAAAGAAAAAATAGACATTTTCAAGAGCGCATGCATGGGAGAAGGAGATGGTTGTATCATTAAGACAGATGCAGCAAAAAAGAGGGCCAGCCCAATCATCAAAGGGACAATTTGTGCTCCAGAAAATGAATCCCTAATTATTCCTTTCAGTGCTAAAGAGACAGTGGCCCAGAAGAGAAGCCGGCAGCTCATCCTTCACGTGACTGTGTAAGCCTGGACCAGGAAGAGGAACAACTCTACATACACGGGCAAGCATTTGAATATCTAATTTGATGGGGCATATAAATTGGCAGTTATTCAAATGACAACATTTACATATATAGGGTTTAAGGCTACATGATAATTCCTTATTATTTTTTTTCCATGGTGCAGAGTAAGGACTTTAGATCTTTTTCTCCTTCTTTTCAAGGGTTTTAGGAAGGGATTGAAAAGGCAGCTGAATGGAGCCTGGGAACCTCTGGGTGCACCAGGATTTGGGCGTGGTGGGATTTGCATCCAGGAGATGCCCAGCAGCTTTTCTCTGGGGCAGAAGAGGTGGCATCATACTTGCTTTCCTATGTATCTGACCATGGCTTCCCAGCTTGCCAGTGCCCAGCCGGAGCACTTCCCTTGCTTCTGGGGGTAGCAGAGGTTCTAGGCTGGCTCCATGAGGTCCCAGTAGGGCAGGGGTTCTCAGAGTGGAGCCCCCGCCAACCAGCAGCAGCAGCCTCTCCTGCGAACTTGTTAGAAATGCAAATTCTCGGGCCCATCCAGACCCCTTGAATCAAACACTGGGGGTGGGGCCCAACACTTGTGTTTTAACAAGCTCACCAGGTGATTATTTTATTTATGTATTCATTCATTCATTCAATCATTCATTTAGAGACAGGATTTGGCTCCGGCTCCTAGGCTGGAGTTTTATGGCCTAATCACAGCTTATTACAGCCTTGACTTCCTGGGCTCAAGCAATCCTCCCACCTCAGCCTCCCAAGTAGCTGAGACTACAGGTGTGCACACCGTGCCCCACTGCTTTTTTTAAAAAAAAAATATTTTTTGTAGAGATGGGATTTTGCCATTTTGCCCAGACTGGTCTTGAACTCCTGGGCTCAAATGATCCTCCTGCCTCAGCCTCCTAAAGTGCTGGGATTCCAGGTATAAGCCACTGCATCTGGCCCTCACCAGGTAAAATTCTGATACCTGCTCAAGTTGGAGAGCAGTAAACCCAAATGATTGTGTAAGCTTAATCTCTATATATGTAAAACAGATTCCTGACATGTTGGGAAGCTTACACAATCATTTGGGTTTATTTCCCAAGGCCAATTCCACGTTCTCATCCAGTGCCCTTTAGGGATGGTTTTGACTTCTGGCAAAGGAGGAGGGAGAATCCTGGTTTTTCTTCAGTAGGTGAAAGAAGGAGGAAACCTTGTTCCTCTGATGTTTGGTGGCCTGGGTGTCAGCAGGCAGCAGGGGACCCTCCTGTCTGATCTCATGCTGCCTTTCCTCACAGGCTGGGGTGGTGGCACCCAGGAGGGCTCCCGTCTTGGATGGATGGATGAAGGTAGCCCTAGATAATAGCTGAGGAACCTTGAAGTTGCTGGAATTTCTCAGCCCTTTCTGTTGGGCCCAGGCCCTGAGCAAAGCTTCTACCTTCTATTACTCAACAGTTTCTAAGGCCCACTCTGTGAGAGGTGCTCAACCAGATGGTGAGCTCAGAGCAGACCCTGGGTGGGGTGGGACCATCCTTCAGGAATGTGCTGCCCTGCAGGGGAGGTCCTGACAATCAGTGATTTCAATCAAGAGCTGAGAGCTCTTGTTGGGGATGTGCAGGGGGTCTTGGGACCAAGCAGCAGGGAAACTCCCCCTGGTCCAAAGGTCAGGAATGCTTCTTAAGCATGGTGAGAGGAAGACAAGTGGTCAGGGTGGCCAGAGCTTCACGTATAAATAGGACACAGGGTCCAAAAAGCAAGTGAGATTCTAGAGGCAACAGGGAGTCTTTGAAATGTGCTAAACAGGGGAAGGAGATAAGCAGATTGCTGTTCTGCAAAGGCCACACTGTCTACAGGGTGGAGCCTGGGTCAGAAACAAGGCTGAAGGAAGAGCTCTCCGAGAGGGGCTGTTAGGACAATCCAGGAGAGACGGGATGGCAGACTGAACCAGGAAGTGACAGTGAGACAGAGAGAAAAGATGCTCATTAACAGCAGATACAGTTGCCTGGAGAGGGAGGTCCACTGAATGTTGTGGTGAGAGAGGGGCTTTCATGTGGTTTGACTGTGTCCCCACCCAAAGCTCAAATTGTAACTCCCATAATCCACACATGCCATGGGAGGAACCCCATGGGAGGTAATTAAATCACAAAGGCAAGTCTTCCCCATGCTGTTCTTGTGATTGTGAATAAGTCTCATGAGATCTGATGGTTTTATGAAGGGGAGTTCCCCTGCACACTCTCCCTCTCTTGCCTGCCACCATGTAAGAGTGATGTTGCTCCTCTTTCACCCCTCCTTTGCCTTCCACCATGAATGTGTGGCCTTCGCGGCTGCATGGAACTGTGCATCCACTAAACTTCTTTTCCTTTATAAATTACCTAGTCTTAGGTATGTCTGTGTTAGCAGCCTGCGAACAGACTAATACAGGCTTTCTCCCAGGCATCTGGCTTGGGCATCTGGGAGGCTGCACAGCCTTTACCAGAACTCGAAAGCCCTGGGTTAGGTTAAGGTTGGGGTTGCCAGATTTGTCTCCTAGACCCATACTACTGCCTGAGCACCCGGAATAATTGGATTTGTGTTGTCATCTTGGCTTTCAGTGCAGGTAGCCGGATGGGGTCATCTCAGTCTGGGCTGGACATGCCAAGCAGCAGGGATGGGCTACAGTAAAGACCAGGGATGGAGACTCAAGTCAACCCAGGGAGGAAGCGGCACCCAGAAGAGCTGACTCAACAGGATAAAAAGTTAGGGTCATGTCAGTGAGTCCCAGAGAGGAAATATGGAGCCTGGATACAGATCAGGGTGAAGGAGCTGGGACTGAGGTTCTCTGGGCTGGACCTATGGTAGAGTTGGTAAGCCCAAGCAGGTCATAGAAAACTATTTGCTGGCTGCTTAGGGTGGCCCATGATTTCATCAAGTACCCAGGCTCCTTCCAGCTCTCTGTTCTGCCAGCTCCGAAGTGTGGCCCCATTTGCTGATTCACAAGATAACTGCTGGAGCTCCAGCTATCATGTCCATGTTCCAGATAGAAAGATCCTGAGAGGAAGGGAGGAACAAAAGTCACCTGACAGCTGAGTCAGCCCCTTTCAGGGGCTTTTCTGGGGACCCCACCTGATGACTTGGAGAGGTTAGAACATGCAGCTTTTTAGCTAGGCACATACTACCTCCAAAGCACAGGCAGAGTGGAATGGATGTGAGGTAGCCTACTACAAACCTCTGTTGCAGAAGGAATAAATAGGATCAGTTAGCATCTTTTCTTTATTAGATTTTACTTTTTAAAAATTAAAAAAAAATTATAAACGTTAGTGAATGAGGCCAATGTATTCAGAAAACCAGGAGTGTTTTAGGCAGAAATCATTTAGTTGCAAGGAACAGAAAGCTACTTGGCTGCTTTAAGTAAAACATAATTTAGTGTAAGAATTCATGGAAATATCCCAGATACTGAGGACAGGAAGCTGGTGGGCCCATGAGGCCTTGGAGGCAGAAACAGAAACCCTGGCTCGAGGTGTCGGTTTTGTCTTCTCTTCCCCTTCTCAGGTCCTAATGGGATTCTGTCTCCAAATCCCCCCAACCTTCTCATCTGCCTCTGCTTCTTTCTGTGTCCCTTCCCCTACCTTCAGCCTCCCCCTCCCCACTTCGCTTTCTCTGCTTCTATGTCTGTCACTGTCTCTGTCTCACCTTTGAATTTTGGCTTTCTCTGTCCTGTGTGTATAGCAGAGAACGGTCACCCTCCTCTTCCAGTTCAAGTGCCAACAGGAAAAGTCTCCGGGACCCTGGTGCAAAATCCCTGGGTGTCTCAGTTCGCTTGTGTGGCCATAAAAAAATACCTGGGACTAAGTAATTTATAGCAATAGAAACCTATTTCTCATAGTCCTGAGGGCTGGAAGTCCAAGATCAAGCTGTCAGCAGGTTTGGTGTCTGATGAGGGTCTGGTCTGGCGCCTTGTCGCTGTGCCCTCCAGAGGAGATAAATACTGTGCCCTCACATGGCAGGAGGGTCAAAAGGGGGGGGAAAAAAAAAGGTCTAACCATTCCCCTACGGACCTTTTATACGGTTGCTAATCCCATCTCAGTAGGTGAAGTCTTGATGATTTAATCACTTTCTAGAAGGCTCATCTTAATACTATCACATTGGCTGTTAAAGATTCAACATGTGAATTCTGGGGACACGTTCAGCTCACAGCACTGGGACAGAACATAAGATGGCCCAAGCCTGGGTCAGATGCCACCCCATCTGCTTCAGTAGGCGGTGCTTCAGGTGGGGCCATCAGCAGAAACTGGGGACAGATCGTCTGAGGTTATCAGGTGGGCAGGCAGGCACTTAGGCTGCGCGTCCCCACAGATACCTGAAGACAGCGTGGCTCTCTCCTCGTGCTTAATGAAACACTAACTTTCCTGCCAGCTGTATGGAGAAGGCTTCTCCCTAATGAAATGTCCCTTTCCAGAAAGGCTCTAGGGTTCTAGGCCAAGTGACTTCCAAACTATTCTTGACCTGTGTTCCTACATTTATTTCCCTCTCCCAAAGGCTGGAGAGTCAAAGCCAAGTAGAACTGTCCTTGACCTTAGTGGCTCACAATGGAGGGAGGAAGACAGACAGGTACACCTGCCGTGTTCAGTAAAATCCTACTGTGGGTTTACATGCTGCCTTATTTGCACAAATAGATCTAGAGTCCATTAAACAGCTAGGAAAGACATTGTCAGCACAAGCAGAAGGCAGACGTCCCCTCGTCAGATTCTCCATGCATTACATAGGAGCAGGATCGCAAGGGAGAAATGCTGACTCTGGCCAGGGAGAAGGAAGCACAGCTGACAGCATTAAGCAAACTGGCTGAGACCTAGGAGATTCTAGCAAATGACATGACGGAATTAATAAAACACAGCCCTTGGACTTGAATTTCCCCACAGCTGAGAGTCAACAAGTCATGATAACACCAAAGCCAGGAAGAAGCCAGAGACTGCGAAGGACAGCCGAGCACCCCAAGCCAAACTTAGAGAGTGAATTACATCTCACTGGAGTGCTGCTATATACTCTTTGCCCTTAGAAGGATTTTTTTTTTCAAGTTGAATTTGCAAAAAAAAGTGGGTAATATCTGCAAGCGTTTAAAAATTATTTTTAAATATAATTAATTTCTGGTTTATTTTCCCAAACAATCCAATTTCTTAAAATTTCCAAAGAGTATATGTCTATCCCTGGTTATATCTTTTTTAGTAATTTTTCTGTATAGAAGAAACCTTAACTCTATGCATCTACCTATTTTACCTTGTTGGAACACCACTAATAACCTCCTGACTGATGCCAGCAGGTACCAGGAGACACAGTAAGAATTGCCGGGCCAGGCGCAGTGGCTCACGTCTATAATCCCAGCACTCTGGGAGGCCGAGGCGGGTGGATCACTAGGTCAAGAGATCGAGACCATCCTAATCAACATAGTGAAACCCCATCTCTACTAAAAATACAAAAAAAAAAAAAAGCTGGGCATGGTGGCACATGCCTGTAGCCCCAGCTACTTGGGAGGCTGAGGCAGGAGAATTGCTTGAACCCAGGTGGCAGAGGCTGTGGTGAGCTGAGATCATGCCATTGCACTCCAGCCTGGGTAACAAGAGCGAAACTCTGTCTCAAAAAAAAAAAAAAAAAAAAAAAAAAAAAAAAAAAAGAATCGCCAGCCTCTCAGCTACTAGACCAATGGTGCAAATCTTGCAGAAGAAATGGTGCTCCCTTCCACATTGGTCCCACAAACACACACACATGCACATTAAAATAGTAATACATGGTGCTGATGAAGTCATGTGTAAAACACGTTTAGCCACCTAGGTAGTCAGAGAGAAATTTCACAATGCATTCTGTGGGAAGTAGAAAAGTTCCTTTTTAAAGTTTCCTTTTCTGTTAAAAAGTAAGTATGCTAATAACTCTTCGTTAAACCCTATCCTACGTAACTGTTAAACATGCTATGCTTGCAGGCACATAGTACATTCTATATCCTTGTACTTTAACCAAGATATCTGTGCTGGACGTGCTCACAGGTGTGTCCCAGCTCTCCATTGCTTTTACCTGTTTAGAAAAGATTTTAGTGTTAGCCAATTAGGTATTAGTTGAGATTGTGAGATCTGGCTCCGAGGTCAGACACAGCAGTAAGGACAACCCCAAATACGTAAGGAATAAATTTGTCTGAGAAAGGCAGATCACTTGAGCCTGGGATTTCAAAAACAGACAGGCTAGTTTTGAAATCCTGGGCTCAAGTGGTCTGCCCTTCTCAGCCCCCTAAAGAGCTGGGATCACAGGTGTGAGCAACTGTGTCCAGACTAGCTTTTTTCTTTGGTAGTTAATGGGAATATTATTCCCTTTGGACAAATTATCAGGATTGAAGGGAAAACACATTCTTATGGTTCTTGGAATGTGTTGGAAATAGATGCTCGGCGCTGCAAAGAAAAATCAGCACTGAGACAAAGGACCTGTCAGCACACAATTTTTACTCCCTGGACTGCAGGAAGGGTACCCTCACTAGCCATCTTGCCACAAGAGTATAATGAGCCCAGGGTTTCAAAACCAGCCTGGGCAAAAAGGGGAGATGAAAAAATACAAAAATTTACCAGTGCAGTGGCATTCGACTGTAGTCCTAGCTACTCAGGAGGCTGAGGTGGGAGGATCGTTTGAGCCCAGAAGTCGAGCCTGCAGTGAGCGGTGATCCTGCCACTGCACTCCAGCCTGGGTGACAGAGCAAGACCCTATCTCGAAAAAACAAAACCAAACAAAAAAGCAAAAAGGTGTATATTATAAAGTTTTTTTAAAATCAAAAGGGAAAAGTGGAAGCATGTATTCACTAACATTTCAGTTTAGGCCAAGCAGGAGACATTATTTCCTTTACCAGGTAGAGCAGTTGGGATCCGGAGTGTGGATGGCCATGGGCTGGTGATGTCCCAGCTACCTGAGCTCATAAGCCACCCCCCACTCAACGTGTTAGGCGGCCACATTGTCCCCTACCATCTGCAGGGGACTCACTTTCCACGTTTCTGGGAGTGGCAGAATTGATTCCAGCCCAGTGTTTTCCAGAGAGCTGCAAGGCACACCATTATTCTTGGAAACTCTGCCCTTGGTATTGAGACATGCCATCTGGGGCTCCTCTCAGTTTTGAAAGGAGAGAATACAATCTCATTTGATACCTTATCGAAGTGTACTTTGCAAAAAGAAAAAAAAAATAACAAGTTCAAACACATTAGGTTTTTTTTCTTTTTCTTTCTTTTCCCCTTCCTTTTATTAAGCACTTTATATTCTCTAAGAAGTTGGGACTCATTAATTACAGCAGTGGTAATTATAACCCACTCATATTTCTGCAGAGCCCTTCTGAGGAGCTGAGAGTCCTTTATAAATAGGAGCTCATTAATCGTCCTAGCAGCCCTGCAGGTACAAGACAGTTACTACTGTCCCTCAGAGTCTGGGGCTCCAGGGCTGCCTGAGCGGGGGACGGCAGGTGCTCCAGTGCCAAGGGCTTGGGCTGCCTGAAGCCCTCTGCAGGAACAGCCACTTGCCTGAGGCGATGAAAGTTAAAGTCTGCAGGGTCACTGGCTTCAAGGGCTTCAAGCTGTCTTGAAGTTTCAAAATCAAAGCTGGCAGCCTAGCACCCCTCCAAAACACACCCACAGGACAGGGTCAGAGACAGGAGCCAGCAGCCCCATCCTGGTCCCCGCATGCCCTGGTGCTTCCCGTTTCTGCATCTTTGCTTGGCTGTGCCCCGTGTTCGCTGTGTTCTCCCTCTCTATTAAGTTAGATTTACCCTTCAGCTGAAGTTCTGCTGCGTTCTGCAGTGTCTTCCTCCACTGTCCTCCCACGTGGGCAGTCTGAAGTCCTCATTTTGCAGGTAACCCTAAGCAGCATGACCTCTTCTAGGCTTGCTAGTGATTTTCTAAATTGTGATTTGGCATTCCTTGAAAGCATAGTTGGGTCTTTCTCCCCACTGGGAACCCCTTGAGGGAGGGAAACACCTTTCCTATGCTTCTGGGAGCTCCAGGGACAGGTTCAGGGTTCTGTATACTGTAAGGGGTCAAGAATTATTGACTGGTGGGTGAACGGGGTCCTGAGTGGCTGTTCCCCGGGAAGCACTGACAGAGGGAGTAGAACTGTCCTTGTCCTTAGTGGCTCATAATGGGGGGGAGGAAGGTAGACAGCCATACCCGTCACTTTCAGTAAAACCTGACTGTGCTTTCACATGCTGCATGGTTTGCACAGAAAGATCTAGAGTACATTAAACAGCTGGGAAAGACATTGAGATGAGCTGAGGGGTGATGGTCCGGGGGAATACAGGAGGCCACTGCCCTCTCCTCTGCTACCATCTCACCCAGCACGCCGCGAACCTCCAAGCCAGAGGACAGCACCTGCTACCCTCCAAGGGCATGGTTTTCATATCTCCAGATCTTATGTGGGAAGCTCCTTACCTCTCCCACCAAGCTTGCCCATAATATCAAACCGTGTTCAACCTTCAAGCAGATGTGCAAGGGCCATCTCTTTAATGAAATCTTCTTTCCTGAACTCATTCTTCCTCCATGAAAAGCCATTGCATTTCTCTGAGCCCTCACAACATATTACATAGGGAATCCTCCAGATTGTGGCTTTACCACGTCCTAGCTGCATGGCCTTGGGTGGGTCTCCATCTCCCCAGGCCTCTGTGTCCCCATCTTTTTGATGGTATTCACATGCCCACCATGAGTGTCATAAGAACCAAAAGGGAGAGCTGGGAACCTGGTGCTCAGTATCCATTACTGTTGGTACTGTCTGCCACACGAAGGGAGGAGACAGTGGCTAGTTCATTGTTAGGAATGGGGTGACTTCCGAATCTCTTGGTTTAAAAAAGTTTATCAAGTGATTCTGCAACTACGTTTGGAGACCACAAGCCTAGATGAGACTGTATAAGAGAGGAAACCGGGTTCCAGAAAGTGGGAGTTGGGGAGAAAGGTCAACATCACAAACAAGGGTTATATCAAAGGTGAGACACATAGAGCCCAGGGTTAGGACCTTCCATGTCACCCAACGAACAACATACCTGATGCTCACATCCCACCAAGCCTTTGATGAGCCTAACTACTCTTTTAATTTTATTTTTTAAATTCTATTCACATAATGTATGATTACATTCTCATTATAAAATAATTACCACAAATAAATCAGAATTCCCCTTGACACTCATCCTTCACTCCCTCCCCACTGTTGTCAAGTTTTCTTTGTAGTATTTCAGGACCTTTTCTGTACATTAAATTATTTTTTATTTTGAGGATAAATGAGGGTATATGGAGGACTTTGAAAAGGTCATGTTATACTTGTGATATTAGTCTCAATTTAATATTAAACTTGTCTTCCCTGTCTATATCAGATAATGGGTAAAACCGTTAGCTGGGGCAGGGTCCTATTCAGTCACAGCCACAGCTACTGCACAAGTGGACCCTCTATTTCAGAAATGTTTCTGAGAATCTACTGAGATCCAGGCATTATTTAGAGTCCCCTGAGTTATGCTAAACTCAGTTTCCTGGGTTCCTGCCCATATTTCTCCATCAGTATTTTTTCATCTCCATTAGGATGCACTGAGAGTCCCTGCCAGTTGCTTTACTGAAGTTAGATCACTTATATTTATTGTATTTCTCTGACTACCAGTCTGGTAACCTTGTCACAGGGAGCTTATTTTTACATAGGCTTATTCTGATTCACCTGTTCTTTGTAAAGCCATCTTGGCTCCTGATGATCACTATTCCATTTTCTAATTGCTGGTAAGTTGCGGCTTTAATCACTTATGCTGCAGTACTGCCCTAGATCAATATCAAACTCATAAGCACACACTATTTCTGCTGAAATTGAGCTTTTCTCATCTCTTCAGTCCTTCCTATCTCTCCATCAGCTCTCTGGTGATCTTTGCAAGCTCTCTCAGGACCCAGGAGCATAGTTCATTGGCATCAGAAGACTGAACTGAGTTCAGGGCCGTCTGGGTTCTCTGATCACCCACTTCATCACAGCTGTCAGCTGTACCACCAGCTCCTAGCCCTATTTCTTTTCCAGTCCAAAGTTCACTTTCCTGGCCTGAAAGTAAACCAGCAGTGGAAAGCATCTGTTTCCTCTGTATCCTCTGACATCAGTGGGAGGCAGAGTGAGAAGGCCAGGGGGCCTCAGGAATCAGATAGGTGCTTATTCAAGGCCCAGCTCCACTACTGGTCAGCTCTCAGGCCTGGGCAAGTTGTTCAACCTTGGTCATTCTTGCTGTATTATTTCTGTAAAATGGCAGAATTGAAAGATAATGCACTTGCTCAACAAATGATAGTTACAATTACCATCATTATCCCGGTGGCTCAAACAACCTTCTCTTACAGCCAAGAAGAAAAACTTTTTCTAAGTTGAGTTATTCACCAAAGCAATCAGCAATTCTCTCCTTAGCCTCTGCCCTACCTTGGATCTTCTGCTGAAGCTGATATGACTGATAGAGAACAGAGATGGGGCTCTTTTAGCTTTCTATTTAACACCAAGGGGAGAATAAGGTAAAACAGGGCACTTCAGGGCGAAGGGTGAGTCTCCTCCCGAGTCCCTCTGTGACAGATGCTCTCATGGACTCTGGATGGGGGATGCTGTGACAGTCCTGTGTGCCTTGCTAAACTCAGTCCTCTTTCTGTCCTCCATAAAAGAGGTCCTGGCCACAGCTGACCCCAAATACTGCTCTCATTCACGGACTTGGTGAGATCTTTGCTGTCACTACTCAGTCAAACTCCCTTACAAATGAGGAAACTGAGGCTCAGAGAAAGGACATAACTTGATCGAATTCCTCCAAAATTTCGGTTGTGGAGCTGGGGCTAGGACCCAGAAATTCTGGGGTGCCATCTCTTCCTCTAGGCTCAAACCCTCTGACCCAGTCTCCCTGTAGTCGACAGGAAGCTTTCCTTAGGACCAAAGGCTCAGGGCAGAACTCAATTTCCATGAGTTCCTTCTGCTCCTCCTTCTTCATGCCCTAACAGTATGCCAGGAGCCTAGCTTATGCATCAAGAATCCTTTTTCTGCTGTGTGACCTTGGGCAAGTCACTGACCCTCCCGGGGGCCTCTGCACAGTGTGGGGGTTGCAATTCCTGTTCTCTGAATTCACTTTCCACTCTGATTGTCTCAGACTCAGCTCCTCTAAGACCCACATGGGCATCATTCCACCCTCGGTGCTGGACAATCCATGGGCTTACTCCAGCCTATAGTGACAGATGAGAGTTCCCTTCTACTCATGCATGCAGGTTTCATGGCCCGGTCACTGAGCTTGAGGGCTGCAGGGCAGACACGGGCCCCTTAATGCAGTAATGTGTACGCCACGAGCTTATGTTGCAGTCAACTCACCACGCCCTCACCAGCACAGTTTATTTGGATAGACTGCAATCTCTGTAGAGACCCCTGAATGCACATCCCCTCCTGAATTGCCCCCAAATCCACCTGGTCTCCTGCTGGGAACCCTCAAGAAGGCCACTCGAGAGCTGGGGCTCCCTTGGCATGGCTTGCATCGGGTCATTAGCTGTCAGGAGCAGACTCTGGAGGTCGCTGCAACCCCCAGGCACACACACACCACTTTGGGAATCATCCATACACACCCCCTCTCACCCCACCGGAATCTGCTTGGAAGAGAAAGAAAGCACCTCCTGCTTGGGCCCAAGCGACTCCCTGCCCAGGCAGCCACATCCAGCCAGCACCTCCCACGCTCCCCCGGGGCCACGCCTGCGGAAGGATGATAAGGGAATCGGATTCTCCAGCAACACCAGAGGCACAGTCCAAAGATCCAGAATATTTAGCTGTGTTTACCAGCAATAATCAGCTTCTCAAAGACATGTCGCCAGGCAGCTCTTGCTACATTGATTATGCCGCCTCATATTTTTGGCCCCCAGGGGCAAACAGTTCTGATTAATATTTCACAACACCGTTTTTTTCCATATTCCTTTCTTCGCGTTGTTGCTTTTCTCTCTTTTTATTTTTTTCCTCCTCCTGAGCCCCTGAGAACCTGAGAGAGAGACACGGAATATTTCACCGTCTCTTGTGTCTGCCTGCTCCAGTAATCAGCGGACTCAATCACGCTTGCAGTGTTTTTATGAATTAATAACAGGCACTTTGGAGGGCTAGCGGGGGAGGCAGGAAACGCAATCTATGGAAGCTTAATGAGCGCCGTGGGGAGCAGCTACCTCCGCCTGCAACCCTGCCACGCTGTGCTCTAAATCATTGCTTCTGAGATCACCCACTTCCAGACTAGCCCTGACAGCTTGCATAGGACTCCTGAGTGACCCTCTGTCCCTGACAGGTCCTCCTGGGAAGCACGATCTGGAAGAGGCAGCCTCAATGCCTCGCCATTTTAATTCAAAGAAGGAAAGGGAGACAGGGGCTCTGGCCTGTTCCTGTCATTTGGTGTGCTTTGCATCTGTTGCTTTTTGATAAATCGAGCGAGGAGGGGATAAGGGCAGGGCAGGAGGATCCACGGGTGACCTAGGCAGGGCTGTGCATGGTGGTCTTGCTCTTGTAAGTCTAGAAATGTGTTCTCGTCGGTACTCCATGGTGTCTAGATTCTAACAGACTCATTTATGCCAACTAAAGTCCCAAGGATTTCAACTGTATGTTCTGAAATACCACTTAAAAAAACATTTCCAGGCCGGGCACGGTGGCTTACACCTGTAATCCCAGCACTTTGGGAGGCCGAGGTGGGTGGATCATGAGGTCGAGAGATCGAGACCATCCTGGTCAACGTGGTGAAACCCCGTCTCTACTAAAAATACAAAAAATTAGCTGGGCATGGTGGCCCGTGCCTGTAATCCCAGCTACTCAGGAGGCTGAGGCAGGAGAATTGCCTGAACCCAGGAGGCGGAGGTTGCAGTGAGCCGAGATCGCGCCATTGCACCCCAGCCTGGATAACAAGAGCGAAACTCCGTCTCAAAAAAAAAAAAAAAACATTTCCTACCTGCCATGGTCTGACATACAGCCCCACTGTCTGTGATCAACACCCAGTTGATATCACGTGAAACTCACCAGTTGAGTCTTGTTTGATGAGACAAGACCAGTGCGCTGACTGTGCATGGATGTTGGGGTGTTGCCAAATGACCACACGAGTCTCTAAGGATTTTCTCTCCACGTCCTTGCATTCTGGTAACAAACAGGTCACAGACAGGCCCCTGTCCACATACCACACTTGAAGCAGTACTGGTCTAACCCTGAATGTCACGTTCATAACTTGCAGAGGGAAATATAACCAGCAAACAAACCAGGACCCCGTGGCTGGGGTTGGAGCAGTCTTTACCAGCAGGATGGGGAGTAGTCAGATTCTATTCAGAAAGTTCTACTGGAAGCAAGGCATGTGTTGGCTCTTATCATTTCTTTCTTTCTTTTTATTTGACAAATGTCATACTCGTACCTACACAAATTTAGAGGGAATAATATAAGAATAATATAAAAAGCTTCATGTATCCATCCCTGAGCTTCAGTCATTGAGTTGCTTACTTACGACAACTCTGTCCTTGAGCTCAGATGACCACACTTTCCTTGAAAGGCAGGCTCCACCCACCAAAGGCCATGTGTCCGAAATTCAGTGAGATCCACGAGTTGGCCTGGCTGCCCTCCTTAGAGATGCCATGCATTTCCTCCCTTCCAGGAATTACCGGCTCCCCAGTCCTTCTCCCTGAGGGAAGACCCAAGAGTCCAGGTGGGAGAGGCTCTTCAGTCGCAAATGTACCGATAATCACTTGGATTCTTATGCTAGATGGCTGGTCTTATTCATCACGTCCTGATTCTTCCTAATTCATACTCATGCTAATCTGAAGGACCTGAGAAAGCCAGAAAGCAAGAGCTTGGGGTGCACCGTGTATTTTGACTGGTTTGCTGGTTCGCTGCCAGCCAGGAAAAGTCCATCTCTCAGGCCAGGCTCTCACAGGCTCAGAGATAATGGCTGAATATTGATGCCTCCCAAACGCAATTTAGTGAAAATGTCTTAAACATCTAAAAGCCTTTAACATCCCAGCGAATAAATTTCTAATAATGACATTTCAGGCCCTTTGACATGCCTTGGCAAAACAATGTTTCTATGTAGGAGAAGATGCCTTCCTGACATCGCTTACATTCTGTCATGTAATAATAACTGGAATTTGTATAGCATCTTCCTTTTGTAACATGCATTTATTCCTTCTCATTTAATCCACCTGTCACCTGGGAGGTAAGCCAGGCAGCTTTCAGGATCCCTATTTTACAAGGAGGAAACTAGAGCTCAGAAAGGGTAAGGGACTTGCCTGTGACTGCGCAACTAAAGAGAAGCCGAGGCAGGTATGGACCCCAAAATCACCTGCCCGCAGTCCCCATGCTGCTTCTGGGCAGAATCATAACTTTCAGGACAATCCTGCCGGAAGGTCCTGTGTATTAAGGGAGGTCTTGTGCTTGCAGTGGAATCTCATCTTAAAAACACCAGGGCCAGGTGTCCAGTTCAGCCCAACAAACATTTTCCTCCCTCACTGGGCCCTAAATTGGGAGTGGAGCAGCCGAGGTGAATGAGACCCAGACCCTGCCTTTGGGAGCTTGAATATTAGAGCTTCATTTTTCAAACATCTTTTGATGGAGCAGAGACGTGTTCTGACATCACAGCCTCCCGAAATAATCTATGAATGGTTCTTTTCCTCTAAGAAAGCAGCTATTTCTCTCCTCTTAAAGATGAGGTAAAAACAGCTCAGCTCCCAGATCTCATCCCTACATCCCCAGCCAACAGGTGTCCCCTACGATGCCTCTGTCTGGGCGTTGCTTGAACCTGACATAGGCCTCTTGGGCAACGCGTTAGCACCTTTTACATCTCACCTCAACCTAAGCGTTCTTGGTACAAAGCCAAGCTTCAACAAAACTCAAAACCCTTTTTCTTTCTTCTTCTTTTTTTTTTTTTTTCCAGCAACTCATTTAAATAAGCTTTTCTCAAATTGGATTTAAAGCAGTTTCACTTCCCTCTGCTCTTCTTCAAATCAAAACTTACCTTTCCTGTGTCCCATTTCTTCAGTCTTTCAGATGATTTAAAGCTAATCTGTTAAACCACTTTGCATTTAGAAGGATTTAACCAATATTAGAATAATATTTTACTCCTCCCTGAGAAAAATATGCCTTTCTCAACTCATCATTGCCTTAATCCGGCATTCCACAAAATGCGTGCCTGCAAGGCACGAAGTCTGAATATGGCTTTGTGAAAACATTTTTCCGGTCAATGGGTTGGGAAATCCTGCCTACTAAGTCGCCACCTTGGGTCGTTAGCATAGTAAAGGCTCGGAGAAGTCCTGCAGGGTATCAAATGCTTTACATTTGTTTAAATCAGCATTGTCCCAACTTTTTGGGTGCAGAGACTCAACATTTTTGCACAGCTTGGATCTAGGTGCCACCTAACGTACCTTTGGGAAATGTTGTCGGCACCCAAGGGCTGACTCCCCTTGAGGATTTGAGGTCTGCAAATGGGTGAGACAGGACTTCCTCTATCCCTCCAGCCAAGTCATCCTGCACCCGTGCCACTCCCCTGGGCCGCTCATCATGGTCCATTGCAAAAGCAGCAGCATGTGTCCAGGCTCTTATCTGCCTTTGCCTGGCTGTGTGATCATACGGCAGTCACTCAGCCTCTTGGAGACTCACCTGTGAAATTGGAGGGTCCTGCTTGTCCTGTCCCACAGGGCAGCAGGGAGGCTCTGGAAACAGACTACGTTTCTAGAGCACCTCAGTAGTCCTCATCCTAGACTCCGCCGGGACCTAAGACCAGTTGGTTTCTTAAGAAGTGGACAGTAAGGAGCAAGTCCAGCCTCTCTCCAGAGTGGCTGCTCCAGCTCCCCAAACTCAGGATGACATTGATGTCCTCTCCCATTCCTACCAGGGACCAATCTTGGAGCCAGAGCACTGCTGGGAATCCCACATTTGGGCAATGATGGCCAAGATCGTGCCTGATACTTACTGTGGAAGGTGGACGGGGCCAGGTCGTGGGAGAGGATGGTGGTGCACCCTTCTCTGCCATCACTCACCAGCCGTGCAGTCATCACAGCCTGTCCTTGGCTTCATCCTTCCCTGAGCCACACCTGTTAGCAATCTGCACTGGCGTGTGCAGTGCCTGTGCACGACAGCCTGGCTGAAGAAATCCCGGGGGAGTTATTTTTGTCGCATACATACATACCTTGTGTGCAGTCAGACGGGGGTGGTGTTTATGTCTCAGTTCTCTTTTGCAAAAAGAAAAAAAAATACAGTGGAGCTAGAAATGTGTACATTTTGCACAGCCGCCCTCGTGTACTGTGTATATAACTCTGCTGCATGAAATTTAAACATAAACTTGAGTTTTCTGAGACTGGATGGAGGAAAATTTGGCCATTGGCATCACGATTATTTTTCTGCACCAACTGCCAAAATCAGGCATTAAAATACAACACTTCCACCCCCAGAAAAAAAAAAAAAGAGAGAGAGAAAAAAAAAAAAAACCACATACACATCTATACAACCTAATTTTCTCTGGGGACAAGGTAGCTGTTGTTGATATGACATGTTTTTGTAGCACAAATGTTGGCTCTTCAGCCCATTTTGCTCTTTTATATGCACTCAAATGTGAAACATCTGAGAGAACACACACCATCAGTTCAGAGCATTTTCCCCTAGCCTTGCTGTGAGCTGAGAATCTGTATCAGACTCCGAGGCAAACTCTCCAGGCGCTGAGACTGAGACTGTAAGTCTTGATTAACCGGCACAGAGGGCAGAGGGTGGTATGAGTGGGGTAGAGAAAGGGGAAGTGAAGGGGATGTGTCCATACTATGACCACTGGAGAAATAAAGCTAAGGCCAGGGCCACTGGGATTTGGCATGATCGTCTACGTGCTGGAAAGGGAGGTGATAATGGAGACATAAGCAGGCTTTAGACACGATGGACCCAA
This sequence comes from Saimiri boliviensis, assembly GCF_048565385.1. NCBI lineage: Eukaryota > Metazoa > Chordata > Mammalia > Primates > Cebidae > Saimiri > Saimiri boliviensis. The sequence continues at coordinate 8,730,881 of NC_133450.1, read as the reverse complement.
GTTTGAATTCCGACCTAGGAAAGCTTCTTCCTGAAGAGGTTGCCCACTCCCTCAGCAGTGCAGGCTCCTTCCTCTGAGGTGCCCATTGGGGGTGCTGAACCAGCAGCCCAGACCTGAGTGTGGGTGGTCCCCTGTGGTGGTCTTCGTGGTTTGTTCCTTGCATGGTAGCTGCCATTTTGGATTCTTCCTGCCTTCCTAAAAGGCAGCAGAGGCCCTTCCCTCACCTGCAGCCCCCATTTCCGCCATGCACACTCACATCACAATCAGGTCTTCAATGGGAGGGTAAACAAGTTGAGGTCTGTGATTCTCTTAGCTCGTCAACTTTTATAATACATATTTGTAAAGTTTGGAAACTATTTGTCTTAATTTTTTTTTAAACTGCTATAACAAAATATCTCAGACTGGGTAATGTATAAGAAACAGAAGTTTATTTTCTTACAGTTCTGGAGCCTGAAAGTCCAAGATCAAGCCCTGGCAGTTTCGGTTGTCTGATGAGGGCCCATCTCTGCTTCCAAAATGAGGTCTTCTTGCTGTGTCCTCCAAAGGGACAAATGATGTGTCCTCACCTGTCCTTGTATGGCAGTCAAACCCTTCTATAAGGGCACTAATCCTATTCACAAAGACCCCACCCTCATGAGTTACCTCCATGGCCAGTGTTTTTGTGTATATCCTTTGAGGCCTTGGATAATGGTTTTTTTTTTTTTTTTTTTTTTTTTTTTCAGTAATATCCTTCTGCAAGGGCAGCAGGGGCTACGCTAGGAGTGATGCAAATGCACGAGAGGGAGACCCGGAGGAAAAACCTGGACAGGGATCCAGCAGACTTGGAACAGAGAGGAAGGGAGGGCTGAGTTCATGCTGCCTCCTTGCAGTCATCCAGCTGCTGGAGGAAGAGAGGTCAAGAGGGAAAGATAAAACTTCTTAGAGTGTCAAAGCAAGAGTCGGGGATGCAGGTTGTAGAAAAACAGATTGGTGAGGTCTTGGGTGGGTTCGGGAGGGTGGAGGCTGTTGGGCGGGACTCTTAGGAGGTGAATAACCCTGCCCTGAGTAGATCTGAACCAGGCAGATGGCTTGGAGCGTGGGACCCTGCTGACCGGCAGTCTGTAAACCAATGGCAGAAGCAGCCCGCTGCTGGTGAGCCCAGTACCTGCTCACCCTGTCTTCTCTAGTCTCGTCACATGGCACCTCCCTCGCTGTCTGCAGCTCACACTCTCTGAGCAACCCGATCACCTGATGTTTTCCCTGCTACCTCTGTGCTTGTCCAGAGTGGCATTAACCCGCTGAGGAATCTGTCAGGACTTCAGCACAAGGTGCTTGACTATTTTGTGACCCTAGAAAGGAGACACACCAAGGCGTGACATGGTTTGGTTTGAGGAGTATCAAGGATCGCTTCCTGCCAGAAGTCATCATGCCTGCACTGCTACCATTCAAGCACATTAAGAGGCAGTGTGATGGTCTGAGCGCTGGAAGGGAGTCAGGACCCCTGGGTACTGGTCCAGGATCTGTTCCTCTGAATTATGACTTAGAGAAGTCATTTCACCCTCTGGGTTCGCATTTTTCATTTGGTTAATTAAAAAAAAAAAAAAGATTGGTATGAGGCAAAACAGACAAAGCAAAGACTTGCTGCAGGAGTGAAAGGCCTAGAGTCAGCTGTACGGATGGACCAAGTGCCTCCAGGTAAGCACTGCTCATGCCCCCTCTTCTTAGGATTTTTTGAGCCACTGAAGCTGTCATTTTAAGACTTGAGTGTGGATAAGTGTATTAGACCCTACCTGGGGAGCCAAGGAGCCTAGGGAAGACAGACGGGTGCTCAGAACCAGGCGGAACTCAAGATCAAAACAAGGAGATGGGGAAAATAGGGGTGGGGGTGCCTCATCCTCCCGGGAGGAGCTGACCAGGCCCAGGGCTTTGCATTGGACACAGTTTGCTTCAATATCCCATTTGACTCTAACAACAGTTCTGCAAGTTATTGTTTCTGTTATCCCCATTTTATCCATGAAGCCCTTCCAAGGCTCAGAGACATAAAGTGACTTACCCAAGTTCACACAGCTGGAAGAGCCAAAGTCTCAAAGCCAGTTACATTTGACTCCAAAGGCCAAGCTCCCACCAGATCTCTTCACTGCGCAAGTCCAGGGGTGAAATGGGGCTCTTGGGGTGGACACAGGCCCCACTCTCCCCATCCTTTCTTGTGTCAGCAGCATGGTAAGCCCAACACTCTCACCAGGAGACAACATTCATCTGAACTTGTCATCCACGGAAGGGCTTTGTGGAAATCTCTGGGTAGAGGAGACATTTTCCCTTAGGAGGGGCAAGAGAGGGAACTGGTGACTGCCTTCAGTAGGCTGAGAAAGCCATCCTGTGGGCTGATCAGAGGCGGTTCTGGAGGTCCCATGAGAGGGCAGGGCAGGTGCAGAGGGAAAGGCTGAAGGTTGGTGCTGGAATGCCAGGGCTTGCCTCTTACCACCCAACACTTCCCACCTCCTCCACCCAGGTGCCCTCCTACACTGGCTCCCACACATTCTTCAACACCTCTTTAAAAATTAAGGGTGCAGTTGGGGTGGGGGCAGCTTCTGAAACAGATAAGAGGTAATTGCCTGCCTTTGACTCCTCTTGATGTGAAAATGGGATTGGAATGACTCACTCTGGTTGAAAGGTTAGTTGAAGGTTATTACAGGAAAATTGTTATTCATACATTTTTTTTCTGTGCGGCCGGATAGCCTAAAAGATTAAATTCACAGAGTGCATAATGACCCATCATGGCCGACAATGGTAGGGGCGTCCCCGGGGAGGGGAGATAACGGAACAGAGACTTCTCTGAATAATTCATGCTCCAGCACGGTGGCACTAACAGATTACATGAGGGTTTTCATTAGAATGGAGAGGAGAGAAAGGCGCTTTTAAAACAGCCGGTGTGTTTCTCAGCATCGCAGGCAGCTCTGGCCCAGTTCTCTGTGGCTTCAATTAACGCCTGTCCCTACATCTTGGCGGCCCTGGGAGGGGGAACAAGTGGGATAAGAGAGCTTCGTTGTTCGTTGCACAAGGCAGGCGGGTGACAGACATCCCACTCCTAAGTGAACCCGGGCTACCCAGCCCCATTCTAAGCCTTGATGCTCTCAAAGGGTGGGCAGGCCTGGAGAAGAAGCTGAAGCTGGGTTCAGCCTGTGGGACTCTGGATTTATTTTAAAAACGACATGGTTATGGAAAATTTGTGTGAGAGGCGTCTTCTTCCTGTCCCATTGATTGTATCCCAATGAGTGCTTTTTCCACTCTTCCCTGAGGATGGATGCAAGAATTACTCATCGATCATTTGTGATCAACACCTGTCAGGGTGGGCACGGTCTCTCGGTTGCAGATGGGCAGAAGGGGAGCTGTGGATGCAAACAGGGCTCAGAAGGTTCAAGACACCAGCTTGGGCTTCTGGAGAATTAGGATTTAAACCCCAGTCCTGTGACCTTGGGCAGCTGGTGTCTCTGTCCCCTAGTCTGTTAAATGGGATGAAATAACTGCACTTACTCCAAAGAGCTGTTGGGAGATTACAGTGCTTGGAAAAGGCTAAGCGCAGTGCCTGGCACTGGGCAAATTGGAGCTCAGTGCATGCGGGGCCCTTCTTCCAGGCAGATCTTCTGGATTGACTGGTTACTTTGGCCTCTTTGCCTGAATATGACAATCACGTGCTTGTTCGTTCACTCACTCATCCATCCACCCACTGGGTCATCCTTCCTTTCCTTAGAGGCCCACTCGATGCCTACCCTTTGGTGGGCACCGGTTCCGGAGAACTCCCTCTCAGGTGGGCCTGTCCGCCCGGAGCTCCCAGGATGAGGGAGACACAGACGTGCATGCCAGCTTCCATTTCTCCCTCCTTGACCTAGAAAATCCAGTATGGCAGAAGAGAGAGTGTAAAGGGTAAAGGAAATCCTGCAGATTGCCTTGGGGAGCTCATGTGGCTTGTAACAAAATGAGATCTAGAATCTTGGGCAAAACATTGAGATCTCAGTGCGATCATGGGTTAGCACGCTATTCCAGCGGGAGCTGATCTAGGTCATCTTTTCTCAAATGAGGTCATGGAAACCCATGGAACAAGGGGGACTCACTCAAGGTCCCACAATTAATAAACCGCCAAGACTCAATCCCAGCCCTCCTGCCTCTCCATCTTCGAGGTTCTCCCTTCTGCTACATTCTTCAACTCCAACCTTGTCCAAAGGTGCGACATTTTGGTCATGTCTTACCTAAGAGTTTGAATGGATTGGCCTTTCCACTTAAATTGTAGTTCATTGTTCACTCTCAGTTTATTGAAGCTTGTCTTAAGTGGGCATAGAGTCTCAGTTCCTATCTGCGGATCATGTGTCATCACACGCAGTCTGTACTCAAGATAAACAGCTGTTGTTTTCTTAAGCCCTAATTAAATACCAAATCAAGCAATTAATTTATCCCCCTAATGCTTATGACGAGTATATGGATTCGGATCTTCCTTTTCTTCCCCTTCTTTCCTTTCCTTCCACATCTAGGTAAGGAGCAGCTACCTTGTGCTGGCCACTGGGCTGCCACATTTAGGGACCCGGGAATGACCACAGTTCTCACCTGGAAGAGCCACATTCATTGGGTAGGCAAGAAGGTCAGGTCAGGAGCGCATTTCCCCTTTACGATGAGAGCAAATGTTGGACATGCACGGACCTGAGCAAGACCCCACGACTCCCTTTGTCAGTCAAGTGTCCTCGGCCACACCGATGCTTCTCTGAGCCTAACTCCCTCTCCTTCAGAGGGCGGGCTACACCATTTCCCTCTCCAGGCTGCCATGGGAGATGAAGCGGGAAAATATCTGAAGGCTCTCGGCTTTCTAAGAAACTAGTAGTGATGTCATCCGATGTGATGTTTCAAGGGGTCAGTGGGGGAGAAGCCACTCTGCACTGGAGAAGCTGGAAGGGTTTCATGAGGACCGGATGTTGAAGCTGTATCTGAAATGACAGCGGGATTCAGGTAACATGGGGCTCAAGGTGGGAGGGTGCTCCAGGCAGGGGGACCAGCAGGAGACAAGGCAGGAGGGAGGATGGGTGCAGAGCATGTGAGAGAACAGTAGGGTGTCGATTTTACTGGAGCGTGGGATTCTTGAGAGTGAAGACTGCAAAGAGGCTGGGTCCTAGCGGAGGTTGCCAACTTTGAGTCAGAACAGCCACAGTCAAATAATCAGCTGCCTTGGTCGGTTTTCTCTTCTCAAAAGCTCAGCCCAGTGCTTCATGTGTAAATTGGAGTGAGAAGGCACTGCAAGCCCTGCTCCCTCCACAGAGATCCTTGTTTCTTTTTTAAAATATATTAAGGAATTACAATGGTTTGAAAGTCCCCTCCAAACCACGTGTTGAAATTTGTGATAGAGATAATTAAGAGGTATTGAGAGGTGGTGAGGCCACGAGGGCTCTGCCTCCTGAATGGGCGAACGTGGTTTCTGTGGGAGTAGGCTCGTTATCCTGAGAGTGGACTCTTACGAAAGCAAGTCCAGCCCTCTCTGCCTCTTGTTCTCACCTCCACCATGGGATGAAGCACCCTAATGGCCCTCACCAAATGCTAGTGTCATGCTCTCAGACTCCCCAGCCTCCAGAACCATGAGTCAAATGCATTTCTTTTCTTTCTAAATTGTCCAGTCTATGATGTTTTGTTATACCAACCCAAAATGGACCAAGATGGAAAAATAATACTGTGAAGTGGGGCTGTTGCTATAATAATAATAATAAAAAATGTGGAAGTAGCTTTGGAACTGAGTAATGGGTAAAGGCTGGAAGAACTTGGAAGAGCAGACTAGAAAAAGCCTGAATTGCCATAAATGGAGTGTTAAGGGCAATTCTGAAGAGGGCTCAGAAGAAAACATCAGAACCAGTAAGACCCTAAAACTTCTTAGGGATTACTTACGTGAGCATGATCAGAATGTTGTTGGAGACCAGGTGACGTGGCTCCAGGCTGCAGCAAGCTGTGATTGTACCACCTGAGCAACGGGGTGAGACCCAGTTTCCAAAAATAACAACAACAACAACAACAAAAGAATGTTGGTTATGGATGGTAAAGCCCATTCTGATGGGGTTTCAGTGGAACCGAGGAATGAGATACTAGAAACTAAAGACCTTTCTTGTTATACACCTGCCAAGAACTTGTCTGAATTGTGTCCATACTCAAGGGCTTTATAGGAGGTAATATTTGAGTGATGAGCTAGACTATCTGGTGAAGGAAATTATCAGGAAAAATATTGAAGAAGCTGTGTGTCTGCTTTCTACTGCATATAGTAAGATACAAGAAGAAATAAATAACACAATGGTATCTGTAATTTAAAAAGAAGTGGGATGGAAAGATTTTGAAATTTTTAGCCTGGCCATGTAAAGAATGAAAAAGCATTTTAGAGAGAGCAAATCAAGGTTATGGCCGAATGACCTTTGCTAAGGAGACTAATATGAATAGAAAGGGGTCCTCAAGACAATGGGAGAATGACCCTCAAAGCATTTCAGAGCTCTTCAAAACTGGCCCTCTCATCACAGGCCCAGAGCTCTAGGAGGGCAGAATGGTTTTAGGGAACTGCCCAGGGCATACTCCAAAGGTTTGCTGCCACCTCAGGGCTCTGACCTTCTGGTGCAGCACCCCTTGTAGTTACCCCAGCCACAGATTAGGTGAACCCAGATGTGGCCCAACTCACTCCTCTGGAGGGTACAAGCCATAAACTTCTGTGTCATCACATGGTGCTGATTCTGCAGGCGTGCATAATGCAAGAGCTATGGTGACGTGGCTACGTCCACCTAAAGTTCAAAAGATGGTTCAGACAGCCTGGGGGTCCAGACAGAGACATGTCACAGGGGTAACACTGCGGAGGAGACTCTTTCACTGCAAAGAGTCCCTACTAGGGCAATACCTAGGGGAGCTGGGGGAGTGGAGCTACTCCTGAGACCTCAGAACTGGAAAGCTACCAGTCAGTGTGCAAAGCCAGCCTGGGAGAGCTGCAGGCACAAAACTTTAACCTGAGAGCTGAAACATGGGCTAAGCCTGGCAAAACCATGAGAGCAAGGCTACCTGAAAAAACCTTGGGGCTCCAACCCCCAATCAGTGTGCCCAGGATCCAGGACATGAAATAAAAGATTATTCTCTAGCTTTAAGATTTAATGTTTTTCCTGTCGGGTTTTAGTGGGGACTAGTTATCCCTTTCCTCTGAACTATTTATCCTTTTTGAATGGGAATCTATTTTATCCCCGCCCCACCATTGTATTTTGGAAGCACATACTTGTTCATTTCACAGGTTCACAGCTGAAGAGAAATTTGTCTCAGGATGAATCATGTCTTAACCCCCCCCCCCACTTCTGATTTAGATGAGACTCTCTCTAGGTTTTGGACTTTTGAGTTGGTGCTGTAGTAAGTTAAGACACTGGGGGCTATTGGAATGGATTGAATAGATGTAATTTTTATGTGAGTGAGTTTAGGGGAGCCAAGAGTGAAATGCTATGGTTTCAGTGTCCTCTCCAAAACTCATGTTGAAATTTAACTGCCACTGTGACAGTAGTAATAGGGGCGACTCCTAAGAGGCAATTATGCTTTAAGGTCTCTGCCCTTGGGAATGCATTAATGTCTTTATCTCAGGAGTAGGTTAATGATCATGAGAGCGGATTGTTAGAAATGTGAGTTCAATACTCTCTGTTTCTTGCTCTCGCCCTTGCTTCCCCTTCCTCTGTTTACCATGGGCTAACACAGCACGAAGGTCCTCACCAGATGCCGGATCCTTGCTCTTGGACTTCCTAACCTCCAGAACCATGAGCCAAATAAATTTATTTTCTTTGTAATTTACCAAGTCTGTGGCATTCTGTTATAGCAACACAAAATGAACTAAGAGAAACACTGGGATCAATGTGATAAGCTTGATGTAGCCCATTTTGGCAAGGAACTGGGTTGCAGACTGACATGTATGGAGTCACAACTTTGACTGAGGTGTGGAAGAAGGTTAAAGAGTCTAAAAGTAAGGTGCATTCCCCTGTGGAACTCTTTATGGTAGCACAAGGATTCCCAGAACCCATTAAGCAATATGAGTACCTAGAAAAGGCAGAAAATATCTGTGGTTTCTGTCCGCCCAGCATCTCCTGCCTCTCCTTCTGGCAGTAGCAACCCACTTGCTTTGGGAAACAGCTCTTCCCCTATTTGATGTGTTACTCCTGGGGTAGCCATAAGAGTGCCAGCCTAAAAGCTAAAAACATCAAATTCTGACTTCTGCAGTTAAGCTTTCTCCAAATAACACACCACAATTAGGGACTGTATCTTCCTGTTGTTAAATGTCCTTAATATTTTCTTTGGTGAGAAAAATGAGTGCTTCTCTTTGTCATGTAACTTAAAAAAAAAAAAAAAACCCTTTCTGTGCACATTGAACCTCTAACCGTCTCAACACATCCACAACCATTTTTTTCAAAATGACTTACCCTCTAGAGTAAGACCCAATCTTCTATTTGGTTTTATTTTTATTTGAGAGAAAATTACAATTCCAATAACTTCTCTGCAGCAAATTAGGTGGTGTCATATAATCTGATCCGTGAATCACCCTGCCTTCCATCTTCTGTCATTATCTTTTGTGTTGAGGTTGGTTGGACAAGGCATGGCCACCTGGCTTAAGCCAGACCAGTCAAAACCCTTGTTCAGAATTTGGGAATTTTATCCATGAGACAGTGGAAGTCAGAAACCCTTCATGTGGTTTGTACCTTCAACATGTGAGCTTGGTTGCTGGGGCTTGGAATTGTCCGTAGCCATGTAGACCAGAGAGGTAGAGAGTCCAATTTGAGCAGCAAGGGGAAAACAAAGATTTTTACCAGGGATGAGAGATGAAGCGGGAGGCCAAATGGCTTCTTGTTCTGATCTGTTCTTGAAATCAAGAAGCTTGAGTTCCTTTGGATTCTGTTAGACATCCCTGTGTCCTAAAAATAAATCTCCCCTTTCTCCATTTAAGCTAAATCCAGTTGGTTTCTGCCTCTTAAACATGAAGACTTCTCTATAAAACATTCAGGTTTTTGCTAAGCTATAAAACGCTTCCTCCATCCTTCTCTTCCTTGTCCTCCTTTCCCCGTTTCAATCAAATGTGTGATCTCTGACACATGTATATTACGCAGAATATCAAATATAGGTCAATGGATGTCACCATGGTAAAACAAGCAAAAGAAAAGCTCACACTTCTCAATGCTTGTTAGTAAAAGGGCACAACAATGCATTCAGCCCCCCTGCTGCCGGGGGGTCATGAAGGTCAGCCCATGCTTTGGCGTGTGAACTTCTTGTTCCCACCAAATCAGTCAGCTGAAGTGGGAATGTTTTATTGAAGCAGACATGTGTCAGCCTCAGTTTGAAACAAAGACATTCTGCCAGCATCTACCATCACAAAAGCAGGCTGTGTGAGACATCTTTGCTAAGGCAGTGATTTTTCTCTATTGCCAGGCACCATTTTGGAAAGTTGCTATGGGAGGTTGGCCTACACTTTAATGACGTCTGAGACACATTGAAGGCTAATGTTTTTGAAAAACAAAGCACTGGGAAGGTTTCAGTTGGGGGCAGGGAGGTGGTGAAAATCAAATGACCCATTGAAGCTAAATTACCAGCCTCACAGCGCTTTTAGAAATACCATTCTGCCTGGGCCTGGGGCCACCACTTTCTCTCTTGCTCTTCCAATTAATTATTGTGTTTTAACACTATCTCCAAAGATAATTGCCTGTCAGTGTATCAGTATGTAACACCTCAGGGTGAACGATGTTCTCGCACTCGTCTGTCAGCCCTAATAAACTCAGGGCGGGGAGAACCCACCTGCTTTCCTGTGATCCCAGAATCCAGATTCTCTCAGCAAAGATGCTGCCTCCCTCTCCACCCACCCATGGGTCTCACAGTGTGGGGTACAGTGTCCGCTGGGAGCCAGACACACATGCTCCGTGGTAGGAGGGTTGCCTTATCACCCGCCCCAAGTCTAAGGACAATTTCTTTTCCATAGACCTGTGAGTGTTAATTTATTGTTGAGGACGGCAAAATAGATACCAAGGAAGGGATTTCTTTTTTTGCCAACCTGTCCCATTGCCCACTAAAAGAAAAGATATAAACCATTAGCTTTTGTAATTACAGAGGTGGTAAAAGTCAAATATTTTCCAAATAAATCATGCTTGGAGGAGTTCTTTTGTATTTTTAAAGCAAAATGGAAGCGTAATGGAATGCGAGGATTGAAGCTATTTAGTTAAAGGCTGCTGCATTAAATATTCCAATAGGGGAAAGAAGAAAATTCCCCATTTCAAATTAAATTGAACCCATTCGGTGAAAGTACGAGCATCATATGGAGTAAGTGTCAATTAAAGTGATAAGTAGTGGGTCTGGCACCGAGTTCTGGATTGTTCTGAGGTCTGCTTCCCCGGTGTGGCCATTCCGTGCTTTGGGAGGAATTGAAACTGATCCACCATGTGCGACCTGGGATTCTTCTAAGAAACAGATTCTAGTTCAATATCTCTGAGTTAATTGGCATTTTATTCTCATTTAAATCTCTGTCACAACCTTTTATTTTATTTTATTTTATTTTTGTATTTCAGAGGAAACTACAATTCCAGTATCTTCCCTGCAGCTTTCAGGAAGCTCAGAACAAATTAGGTGGTGTCATATAATCTCACCCATGGATCTCGCAGCCCTCCGGCTTCTGTCAGGATTTTGGGGGATGAGGTTGCTTGCCAATTGCTCGCTCTCTCAGTAGCAGAATGGAGAGGAAGTGTAATCATTCATGGCTTTGGACATTTTCTGCAAAGCCCAGTTTGCTTCCTGTCTCCTGCGTGTTTACCGCAGCAAGGGGGACGCTCTCCATAAGGAAGGGAAGGGAGTCACCTGAGATGGGAGAGGGAGAGTATGGGATGATTATAAGATTACACATAATTATAAATTACCAAAGTGGCTACAAATCTATAGTCTGGGAAACAGGGATGTTCCTAGGGTGTGTTCCACACTCATCCCAAAGTGGCACCTGGAATGCCCATTAGCAATATCCCAATGATAGGAGGGAAGGCCAATGGGGGTATGGGTTTTCATCTTCCCCAAAGACCCCATCTCAGGGAAAGCTCTGGGTTCCTGGCCTTGATTTCCCTGGTTTCATCTTCAGACAACGTCAGTTTGTGGTCTCCTTCCCAGGAGAGTCCAGCCTTGCCAGGTGCCTTCAATGAGCAATATGGTTAGAGCCTTGTGTACCCTGCCCACTCCAGTCACAACCAAGGATGGCCTACATCACAGGGGCTTTCAGACCCTCCCACAAAAAAAGAATGCTTCCCTGGGAGCCACTGAGTTAAGACTGCCTGCTATCTCTGTCATCCTTGGCAACTCACATTTTCCCAAACACAAATACAAGCCCACACAGTCATTTACCCACTCTTAGCTCCACCTCTCATCCCCCACAATGTTCTGGTCCTTTTGAGGCACACTGAATTTTCCCAGGATTCCTCAGTTTGTTCGTACACAAAAAGTCTCAGCACTTAACAGTAATAAGCAGGTTGTTCTAGCTCATTCCATTCACCTGCTGATGCGGGACTCCCTGCACAGATGTTTGCTCTCAGTAAGTATATTTCTAGGAACCCACAGGAAGGTCTCATATGAATCCCAGAGAAGTCCCTCTTGTTACCACTTAAGATAATTGGCCATGGACAGCAGACATTGGCTGCCTCCCACCAGGCATTGCACCCACAGCCTGGCATCAGAGTCTTGCCTGTTCTCACCCACTGTTCCACAGAAAGCCACCATGACGCCCAGAGTCCCCACAGATCCCAAGCAGGGGAGAAATGCATGCTTCCTCCACTCTAGAACACTTGTCATCTGGGTTCCCAAACAGCACTGCTTGAGCGCCTGTGAAAACGCTGCATCAGCTCCCTCCTGCAGCCTCCACTTCACAGCTTTCGGACACAGTCCAGGGGCTGGGCCAGAGAGAAGGCTCCTGCTCACTCCCTCCATGGCTCGTCATATCTGCTCCAGACATCTTTGTACAGACCTCCTCCCCCATGCAGCAAGTTCTCCCGGGGGGGTGCTGCCTGCTTACAAGCTCTGCAGACACAATGAGACACTGTTTCCCCTTTAGAGCCAGCTGGAATCCTGGCTCCAGATCCGTGCCACATTTTGCAATTCTCTTGGCCAGTGGATGACAGACACTGGCAGAAGCCCTCCTATGATCTCATAGCCCTTTGAGGGTGTCCATCCACTGGGTTCTCATAGCATTGCTTAGAGAAAGCCATAATTTTATTGCCTGGAATTGACTCCTGAAGTTATCTTATTCTTTTCATGTCTTTGAGCTATTTAAGGGCAGTGTCCTGGGCTCATACAGTTCTATACTCTCAGCAGGATATGGTCCACTCCCTGGCACAGAGAGGATACTCAGCCTGGATCAAGGACTGAACCAAGATCAATATGAGACACTTGGGGTCGGAATGAACTTGACTGGAAGCCCCAAGAGGCCCCAACAAAATCTAATGTTTTTCGATTTTGATTTAGGAGGTCTTGAAGAGGTGCCCAGAGATGAGTATATTTAATAAGCTCCAAATTTCTGATAAACACCATCATTGGGAACCTCTGACATAGAACTCAGCACTGCTTCTAGCACATGGGGTTGTTCACTGGGTGTGGGACATGGGGTTGGAGTGGGGTGTGCATGGACTATCTTCCTGGCTGTGCCCCCTGGAAATCCCCTGACGCCTCCTCCTCCATGGTTGCTGTTTCACCATCCCACGCGTAGTACACACCAAGCACCGTATCCCACGTGCGGCTCTCCAGCTCCACTGAATTCCAGTGTGAGGGCTCCTTGGTGAAGCCAGTGCGTCTCCCGCCTTCTTGGCCTTGAGAGATGGCAACTTTGCCTTCTCAGGGACTATCATCCTGGTATCTCAAGCCCACGGCTGAGCATGGCTTTGGGGTCAGGTCTGTGCTGCGTGACCCTGGAAACTCAGATACAGGGACTGAGAGAAAGAGGGACCCCTTCCCACCCCACTGAATTACAGCTTTTCTCTCGAAAATATAATTCACCACCCCACTTTGCCATCTTGCCTCTGTTTACCCTGGGCATGGGTTCATGTCTTCGGTCCAACTAAGAGACTTAAAAGTTACCAAATTACTCTGAGCTTCTATCTCCTACTCTCCCTTCCGACCATTGACAGTTTTAGGCTTTTCAAATTTTATAATTAACCATCCACTGAAAGATGATGGGAGGTCCTTGGGAAATCTGTGACACCATCACAAGTGAAAATTATTATGGATGTATCTTGGATTTGTGGGAAGAAAGGCTCATGGCAATCTAGTCTCATGGCTTTAAATACCAGCTCGATGCTGCTGACTCCCACGTTTATATTTCCAGCTCAGACCTCTTTCCTGGACTTCAGTCTTATATATCCAAACGCCCACTCCACGTCTTAACTTAGATGTCTAACAGGCATCTAAAACTCAACATATCCAAAATTCCTAGTCTCCTCCTACCCAAAACTGTCTCCACCCACAGCTTTCCCCAGCTGAGCTGATAGCACCTCTATCCTTCCTCCCGCTCAGCCAAAAACCTTGGAGATGCCCTTGATTCCTCCCTTTCTCTCACACCCCACATCTCATAGATGAGCAAACCTGATGCTCCCGCCTTCAAATAGATCCACACTGACCACTCTCCCCACTTCCCTTGACACCACCTCAGTGTAAGCCACCATCATTTATCCTGTACCTTACAGCAAAGATTCCCTAATGGGTCTCCCTGCTTCTACTATTGCCTCCTACCATCAACCCTCAACATAGAACCAAAAGACCCCTTTAAAAGATAAGTGCAATCAATCAGGTTTCTCCTCTGCTCAAATCCCTGCAACAGACATCCACTCTATGCAGAGTCAAGCCATAAATCCTTGCGATGGCCAACAAGGCCCCGTGTGACCTGCACTTTCCAGCAACTCTGTCTGCATGCCCTTTTCCAAAACCCCAATGCTAGGTCCTTCCTGCCCTTGAACATGCCTGCACACCTTCACGTCTCTGCTCAACCGCTGCCTCTGCCTAGAAAGCTCCTCTCCCATCCATCTTCTTGGCCAACTCATCTCCATCACGTCTTTGTTAAAATTTCGCTTTGTCCACAAGGCCACCCTGCGTACCCTATTAACCATGGCAGCCCACTCCTTTGACCACCCCATTCTCAGGCCCCTTCTCAGTTTCTCACAGCACTTATCACGTCTTCCTAGATTGTATAAGCGACTTACATATTGCAGTTGTTCTCTCTCTCCCCTTCCTAGAATGTATGTCTAAGTCTTTATTTTCTTTGCGGATGGCCTGGCATACAGATAATGCGTCAGTAGGCACTCAGGGAATGTTTGCTAACTGCTGTATGGAAGGTTTGTGAGCACGTGTTGGTTAGCAAAGGAAGGTACATTGCCAAAGATGATGGAAACAACGTCATAAAACCAGGAAATCTAGGAATAAAATACACCAGTTATTTGAAGGTAAAAACAAGGTTCTTTTTTTTTTTTTTTAATTGCATTTTAGGTTTGGGGGTACATGTGAAGAACATGCAACATTGTTGCATAGGTACACACATGGCAGTGTGGTTTGCTGCCTTCCGTCCCCTCACCTGTATCTGTCATTTCTCCCCATGCTATCTCTTCCCACCTCCCCACCCCCCTGTCCCTCCCCCATTTCCCCCCAACGGACCCCAGTGTGTAGTGCTCCCCTCCCTGTGTCCATGTGTTCTCATTGTTCAACACCCGCCTGTGAGTGAGAACATGCGGTGTTTGATTTTCTGCTCTTGAAAAACAAGGTTCTTTAAGAAAACCAAGATAGGTGAGATCCACTAGAGTGAGCCCAACATCTTCATGCTGAATAAAGACATTATGTCGCGTTAATAAAACTCCTCTCAACGTGTAACTTCTTTCACATACAGTTAATTCACCCTCCAATGATTATACAAGATAGATTTAATATTCCCATTTCACAGTTAAGGAAACAGAGGCCCAGAGAGATGAACAAACTTGCCCAATGCTAATAACGAGGAAATGACTGGGCCGGCCAGGTTTGGCCATCTCCGAGTCCTGAGCCCCGCCCCCACATTACCGTGCAATCCAGAGGAGGAGGGAGAGAAAGAAGAACAGTGGTTGGGCAGGCAGATCTGGGGTTATCACTTGTCAGAAACATCCAGTCTGGAAGAATTCCCTCAGAACTGAGGTCATCCCATAAGGTGCCAACTAACATTCCGCTTCACAGCCTGGTTCCCCACTCAAACATGAAGACCTCATTCCTGAGACCTGTGCAAGACAGAATCTTCCAGCAACCTTACCAGGGGCCAGCCTCCTCCTCCTCCACTCCCCACCCTAAAGTGATGTCTAGTCCTCACTCATGTAGCTGGCCTGACCAATTTTCCTTTTTCCTTTTCTTCGAAAAGGATATAAAACCGAGAGCTATCTGGAGACCAGTGCTGGCATTTGAATAAGGACCATAGGATTGGAGGCCAAAGGGTGCTGTGTTGACAGGGTAAAGACCACACGGAGGGCTGAAGGCAGCCCGCAGAAAGGAGTTATGACTGTCCGGCTTAACGACAGCCAGACACAGAAGTGGTTATTCACCCCAAGTTTTAGAAATTCTGGAGTGTGCAATCGGGACCTTGCTGGAGTTGTTTTGTCTATTTCTGTGGATGCTGGCGCACCCCTTTCTTGGCAGGGCTGAGAGCGCCTCCATCACTCACTTGCAGATGTCTGCAACGCCGTCCCACTTCTGCAGTTGATGTTCGTTAGAAGACACAACTGCAAATTCTTAAGCTGTTGCAAAATGGGTTATTTGGAACTGAATTCTGGTCTCCGTGTTCACATAGTGGATTGTTGTAGCTCTCTTGGCTGGAGAAGACGCTGATGTTGTCACTGTGCCTGACATACTGAAAAGGCCCAGCTAGAGATGAGTGGTGTGTTCTCAGATCAGGACAGCTGAAGCTGGTGTTAGGCAATGTCTAGTCCATTTCCACTCGAGAAACCAAGGCCCTCAGTGGGGGTTCACCATGCCGTGATGGCAAACCCTCACGGGCACTTTCACGAAGCAGATACTCGTTGCCTTGGCCATGGTACTGGCCTGTTTTGTAACTGGCAAAGGCCACTGCCGATATTGACATTCAGCTTTGCTTGATTCTGCTTGATGCTTTTCAGTTTTGCGCAGTACGCAATTTCAGTCATTCCTTCAACAGATGTATGGAGCATCTACCACTCCTACATCTGCCGGGCACTTTCTCCACAATAATAATAACGGACACAGAGCACTCATGGTGCAACAGGCGCTGCTGTAAGAGCTCACCCATAAAAGCTAATTAACCCTCACCACAAACCTGGGAGTAGATGAGCTAGTGATAACATGCAAGAAAAGAAGACTCAAAATCAATAAA
Source organism: Saimiri boliviensis (assembly GCF_048565385.1). Lineage (NCBI taxonomy): Eukaryota > Metazoa > Chordata > Mammalia > Primates > Cebidae > Saimiri > Saimiri boliviensis. The sequence goes on along the minus strand of NC_133450.1, from coordinate 8,714,512 downwards.
TGCCAGACGCTAAGTCCTCTTGTTTCCCAAAGGTTGCCTCACCGGCATCCATAAAACGTTAACTGTGAGAGTCCCATTTATAAATGGAACCTGGTCCTCCAGCCTCTTCTGCTTTGCAAGCTACCAGATCCGCTCCCTCCCCATCTGTGGGGATCAAATGTCCTTGCAAGGGGAAGAAACATTCTCTTGCTCAAAATTGTCAAATATCATAAGGATTTGACTATCAAGTAGGGCAATCCAATTTTTTTTTTTTTTTTGGTATTTGCTTTTTTAAATACAAAGCCGTCCCCAGAGGGGCCTGTCGGCACATTCTGGTCAGATACTCTGGTCCCAGTAAATTGCAGGACACTCTCCTAGTCACCTTTTGTTCTCTCAGTACCACAAGCCTGATGGCTGCTTAGCAGATGTCAGTGCTGATTCATGTATGCATGCCTGAATGAATGAATGAATGAATGAATGAATGAATGAATTTTTAAATTTTAGAGACCTTGAGAAATTCTTGTTCCTAAGAATCGCCTTGTATACTCTAAAACATCACCTCTTCAATATATCTAAAATTCTACCATCGAATCGTTATCGTCTCAGGCCGCACATCCTAATATGGTAGCCAGCAGCCACCAGCCATGCTAAGCTATTTATGTTTAAATCCAAATTAACTCATATAGATTTTAAAATTCAGTTCCTCATTTGCCCTAGCTACATTGCCAGTGCTCAACAGCCACAAGTGGTTAGTGATTAGCATATCGGACAGCACAGATGTAGAACACTTCCTTCACCACAGAAAATTCTACCGGCAGCCCTACTCTAGAGAATCATTTCTTAATCTTTTTCGGTTCATAGACCAATGGTGAATCTGATAAAAGATAGGGACTACCTCCCAAGGAAAAAAAGTGTGTGCATATTGGCCATACCCATACTCAGCCCTTCCATGGACCCGGATTAAGTACATCTGCTTTAGGTTTAAAGCTCCTTGGAATTAAAATTATCCGTTGGAGAAACAACACACCAGGTGGTCAGTTACCTATACCTGAATGTGTGCACATTTATTAGATGCTCTTTGAAGCTCTACCCATCTGATTTGGAACAAGAGGAAGTGGTGAGGGCCTTGGTAGCTGAAGGAAGAGTCTGGGGCACAGACAAGACATGCCAGGGCTAAAGATGCCTGTGTACTCTGTAAGGATACAGGGGACCAATTTTTTCTGCACCTCACAGGTCATCATGGGCAAGATCCTGATGGCAGTCTAGCATGATGCACTCACACAGTAAGTGCTTAATGCACAAAACTGTTGAATTTCTTTTCTTTTATTTTTTTGAGACAGAGTCTCACTCTGTTACCCAGTCTGAAGTGCAGTGATATGATCTCTGTTCACTGCAACTTCTGTCTCCCCAGTTCACACAATTCTGCCTCAGCATCCCAAGTAGCTGGGATTACAGGCATGTGCCACCACACCCAGCTAAGTTTTGTATTTTTAGTAGAGATGGGGTTTTGCCATGTTGGTCAGGGTGGTCTCCAACTCCTGACCTCATGATCCACCTGCCTCGGCCTCCCAAAGTGCTGGGATTATAGGCGTGAGTCACCGTGCCCAGCCCAAAACTGTTGAATTTCTATGACAGGTGTTGTGCTTGGCATGCTGGGGTTACAAAGATGAATTACACATAGTCTGTCCTTGCAGAATTTAGAATCTCCCCTGAGAGAGACAATGATATAAGCAACAATAAATAATGATGGCCAACATTTAACTGAGCATATATTCTGTATTATTTATTGGTTGTGCATTTTTTCATATTTATCATCCCAACAGCCCTGTGGGTAGGCACTATTCTTACTCCCATTTTACAGATGATGACTGAAACTTCAAGAGGGAAGGAGCTGCTTCAGTGATGGAACTGAGTTCAGGTCAGGTCACCTTGACTTCAAGGCCAGTGTTTGCTTCATGGAATCAGGTCTTGGTAGGTACATGAGGGGAACACAGGTCAGGGCACAGTGGCTCAGGCCAAGCAGCCTGTACCTCCGGACAACTGGGCAGCTCTTGGTGAGCTGGTAAGAGGGCAGAAGCTGTCCAGCGGGTCTCCACAAATGTTGATTGACAGTGTGTATGTGCCCTCTGCCCAGGGAAGGAGGCCTCGTTCAAGAGGCGGCCAGGTGACTGTGCAATGGCAACCCACCTGGCACACCCAGCATGGCCCACACTGCCGTGGCTGGCAGCTGCATTAAGGAGACAGTGGGCCAGGCCTTCCCCAGAGGGATGTGCCTCTGGGTCCATACAAAGTGGCCTCTAAGGAGACCATGCAAAGGGAAACGTCTCTCTTCCTCCATGGTCCTATCTACACACAGACCTCTGCATACACTGGCTCGCCCCTGCTTCGAGTCAGGATGGAAAGAATGATCAATTCAAGGGCACAGGCTTAGTCTTCCTGTAATGCTCCAGGTTCAAGGTCTTCTTGGAAGGGATAAGCACCACAGCCTTGTGTAGCATTGGACTTACGCCCTACGTCCAGAAGAGGACAGCTACGCCCAGAGGCTTCATTGAGCTGCCTGTGGTCAGAAAGGGGCTTGGGACCAAATCATGCACTAGTCCGCCCTGTTCCCGGAGGTTTCCAGGGACAGGGAGTCCACCTGGTGTTTTCTAGGACAACCGGGAGGGTCTTAAAGGCCAAGGGGCCCAGACACAGAGGGGAGCAGCACCCAAGGTAGGGATCCTGGCGAGGTGCTTCTGCGGTTTCTCCCTGCGCTCCTCCAGCGCCTGCTCTCTCCCTCTCTCCCTTTCTCTCTCTCTCTCTCCCTGTCTTACACACACATAGATACACATGCTACCCCCGCCTGACTACCATGTCACTCCAGGGCTTCCTGCCCGCTTCCTGGGGCTGCTGTGGAGCAGAGGAGGACCCTGAGTCACGGCCCTGGACAGCGTGCACCCCCACACCCGCTCTCCATCTTCCCTAGCTTTGAGGTCACCCATCCCTGCACACACTGGGTAGGGCCCCCTCCCTTTCCATCCAAAGCCTCACCTGGGTCCTGGTCCTCCGCTGTCGGGGAGACGGCGCACTCAGGAGGATATTCCTCTCACAGGGGTGATGAGGGCTGATGAGAGGGCAAAAGAGGAGGAGGGGGAAGCAGCCGGGCCACAGGGGCCAATATGCCCACTTCCCCAGGCAGCCCCTCAGGCTTCAGCCAGCAGGGGCGAGGACGTGGGGCTCCCTCCCACAATACCCACCTTCCACCAGGAAAGGGGGCCTTGGTATTCACGCAGCCACTCCTGTTTTCTGGTGGGGGGTAGCTGGTCTGGAATGACTCTGTGACTTCCGGCAAGCCACATGAACCCTCTGAGCCCATTTCTCACCTGGTAGGGGAGCCATGTGGGTTAAAGGAGGTACTCCATTAGAAGATCCTTTGGAAATCATGCTGTAAATAGGAAGTGTGTTCTTTCTCAAAGAAGAAAATCAAAATACATACATACACACACACACACACACAATTTTTTTGTAAGATCTAGTAGGAATTCTTTAAACATCAGTTATGTTTCTAGGATAGTGCTGAGGATACAGAGAAATCCCAGTCATAGCTTCCCCTCCTTGGAAGAATCTGATGCTGTTGGAAAAGCAGAAGAGCAGCCCCACAGAGCGGGAGTGCCACTCCGGAGCCAGGTGCCACCCAGGCTGGAAGGAGATGGGCTTGTGGCCTCGGAGTGATTGACAGTGAGGAGAGCCTGTTCCTTCTGTCTTCCTACCAAGGATGATGCAGGGAGAACTCTGCATTTCAAAGCCAGGACGAGGGAAGCCCAAAGAACGTAGTGATTTGCCTGAAGTTCCGCAGAGTTAGTGGCAAGATCTGTGGAAACAGTACATGTGTCAGTTACTCAAAAACCTTCTCAGCACCTCCTCCTCTCCTCTTGCCATGAAAGATAAACGCACACGTGCACACACACAGGCACGCACCCGCACATCCCTCTGGGCCCATACACAATGGGCTCTAAAGAAACAACGCAAACAGGTTAACACGGGCCAGTCTCAATGATGTCTATTGGAATAGGAAGCGCTATAATATCAGGAACGCAGCTCTGGAGTCAGAGGTGCCCTAGGTGGAATCCCTGCAGTCGTGTACCAGCTGTCTGACCTCGAGCAAGTTACCAGTGTAAGCTCCTGAGCTGTAACATGAGCCTAATAATACTACTTGCTTGTTGTGGAAACTAAATGAGATAATACTGCATAAGAGCTCAGCCCTTGGCCAGGTGCGGTGGCTCATGCCTGTAATCCCAGCACTTTGGGAGGCCGAAGCGGGGTAGATTGCGAGGTCAGGAGTTCAAGACCAGCCCGACCAACATGGTGAAACACCATCTCTACTAATATATATATATATATATACACAAAAATTAGCCAGGCATGGTGGCGGGCACCTGTAATCCCAGCTACTCGGGAGGCTGAAGCAGGAGAATGACTTGAATCAGGTGGCAGACGTTACGGTAAGCCGAGATCACACCATCGCACTCCAGCCTGGGCAACGAGCAAAACTCTCTCAAAAAAAAAAAAAAAAAAGTTCAGCCCTTACCTGGCTTGTAGCTCAGGCTGTTGTTATCACTTTCCTAGAAGCAAGAGCACAGAGAATCGACAGTGCTGTCCCGTGTGTCTGACACAAGAATAAAACAGGACAAGAGCACTGGGCTAAGCGCTTTTTAAGTAGCTATCCCCTTTTATTTAATAATAATCCTATGAGATTCGTTTACTTATCCTTATGCTAGAGGGGAATGGAAGCTCAGAGAGGTTAAGTGTCTTGCCCAAGTTCACACAGCCAGGAAGTAGCAGCACAGAGATTCGATTCCAGGTCCGTCTGTCTCCAAAGCGTACAGATCTCCTTCTAGTCTACATTGCATCGCCAAGAAGTTTCATATTCTCCTGGCAGAGAGATGGTCTGCAGAACAAGCCCTGGAGTCACAGGCCTGTCCTGACTGACCAGGGTTCTGGGCTGTGTATCTTGGCCCACCTCATGGTACAGGGACCTGGCATGATGACCACCTCCGTGTAGCTGGGAGGAGTGGTGGCCGTGATCTGACAAGGGCTGATGCCATTGTAAACTGGGCCAGGCCCACTTGAGGTGGCCTGAGTCTGAGATGGTGTAGACGGTAAGGAGGCTGCCTGCCTGGGTCGCTGCCAACTGTCTTGGTCTTGCCTTGCAGTCTGGATTTGAGGGGCCCGTCACAGCCCCTCAACCAGTTCTAGATTGAGTTGATCCTGCTACTCACAGCAAGGGCCATCTCGGTGACGGGGCCTGTCAGGGATCTGTGATTACTGTTAGGGCCTACCTGGACTCAGGCTTCCTCTTCGTCCAGAAAAACAGGTCTGTGACATGGTTGGGGGATATTCCCATTATCCGTTTCCATGAGGCCGGAGGTCAGCCTCCCCTGGCAGCGGTAGCAGGGCCGGGAAGGAGCAAGGACCTCAGCGTCGGACAGGCTGAGCTTGAATCCTGGCTTTGCTGCTTCCGGCTGAGGGACTTTCGCAAGTTGGGGTGTGTCCTTGGGCTGCAGCCTTACCACCTGTGAGATGGGAAGGACAGGGCCTGCCTCACAGCTCCTCCCAAGGACTGCTGAGGCCGCACAGGAAAGTGAGAGTGCAGACGCTGGGGGAATCCAGCCTGGACCGCCAGGCCTGTCCTCAAGGCCACTGAGGCAGGGCAGCCCCAGCACCACAGCTCCCTCCCCAACCCTTCACCTTGCTCTCTGCCCTGAAATGCACCCCGCCCCCTACAAACACACAAACCGGCAAGAACCACTTCACCGAGATTCACAACTGAAGAATGTTTGCGTAATCTCAGCCAATGATCTAAGCCTCAATATATTTTTCCTTCCTTTTTATTTTTTTTTTTTAATTTTAATTTTATTTAGCCTGGCTTCTATACTAAAAATACCAGCCTCTGAGATAAAAGCGTGTGTATTATGATTTTGCCTTATTCAATCTTCCACAATTCAGTGAGGGCTTGAGTAATGGAAAGGGGAAAAGCAGCTACTCATGTCTGCCGCAGGAAAGGGTTTTTGCGAGGAAATTGATCATTTTCTCCCAAAGCCATTGTGTCAAAATTAGGGAAGGGCTGCAGGAAGGCACGGATCAGTTACTTTTCCTCCTCTGAATACAAGTAAACGTTATTCCAGATGAAATCTTGCTGTCATCCCATAAATCATGACCCATGATATACTTCATGCATCTGTAACAGGAAGAGCCAACACTCTCGGCCACCCTGGGGGCGTTGCAATGTGCAGAGAGGCCATAAATCCTCATCATACCTCCCTGCTGCTTTCCGAGGTTAGTGTGGGGGCACCTGGCCAGGGAAAAGCAGGGGTTTCAAAGGTTCTGCTGCCTTCTGTGAAACCAGAGGGCCCGCCAGGGATAGGGTCTCTGTTGTTCGAAGCTGCAAAGGTAATGAGCCTATTTCTTCTGCTGTGGCATCCTCTGAGGATGGATAGGGATGAATAAAAGGGAAATGGATGCCACTCTGCCTCCTCCCCAGATGGCAGGTAACACATTTAGGGAAAAGCTTTCCTGCCTTTCCATGGGGCTGTACTGTAAGGTTTCCGGGGCTTACTGTTGCTCCTTGGGGGGTGTGTTGGAAGAGGGTGGGGAGGGGTGGGTGCTGGGTAGTTGGAAAAATGGGGAGGTGGAGAGGCCTAGAGCAGAACTTGTTTTAGATCCCCACGGGCCCCTTTGATTACCCTACTGTCCCCAACCTTTCTGCCCAAAGTCAATTCAGTGTCATTTCAAAGTGGATCCCTTGGGCTTCGGGAAAGGTGCCAGTGGGGAATGATCGTGTCCCTCTAACTGTCTACCAGGGAAGCAAGTCCAGCTCCTGTGGCTAGGAGACAGGGCTCTCCTAAAAAGTGCTGGAGAGTCACCCCATGGGGATTTATTTTATTATTATTTTTATTTTGAGACAGAGTTTTGCTCTCGTCCCCAGGCTGGAGTGCAATGGCGCAATCTTGGCTCACTGCAATCTCCACCTCCCAGGTTCAAGTGATTCTCCTGCCTCAGCCTCCCAAACAGCTGAGATTGCAGGTGCCCACCACCACGCCTGGCTAAGTTTTTTGTATGTTTAGTAGAGACAGAGTTTCATCATGCTGGCCAGGCTGGTCTCAGACTCCTGACCTCAAGTAATCCATCTGCCTCAGCCTCCCAAAGTACTGGTATTACAGGTGTGAGCCACTGTGCCCGGCCCCCAGGGAGGTTTTTAAGAAGACAGAGTGAGGATGCTGGAACTCAGGTGAATGGAAGGTGATGGAGAGGGCACCTAGGGGTGCCCACAGCTGCCCCGCCAGCAGGTGATTTGTTGTTGAACTGCTGCTGTTATTTTCCCTTGATGGGAGGTGTCATATTAAACCTGAGGCTTTAATTTTTTTCTTCGTTACAATTTCTTTCGGATGTCCACAACCCTTCTGTCTCACTCCATATGGTGCTGCTATAACAGAATATCACAGACTGGGTAACCTATAAGGAACAAAAGCATATTTGGCTCACAGTTCTGGAGGTTGGAAAGTCCAACAGCATGGAGTCAGCACCTGACGAGGGCCATTCCACGGCGGAAGGCATCACATGGCGAGAGAAGGCAAGAGCACACAAGACAGAGAGAAAAAAGGGGGCCAAATCTACCGCTTTATTGGGAGCACACACACTCGCGATATCAGCATTAGCTCGTTTGTGAGGGTAGGGTCCTCATCACATAATCAACTCTTAAAGGCCCCACCTCCCACTACCATTGTATTGGCAACTAAATGTCAACATGAGTTTTGGAACCAACATTCAAGCCATAGTATCTTCCTATTGCCTTAGCAGAATTAAGGAAGGGAGGGGTGGCCCCCCCTCCTCAGCCCTCCATTGAGGTCATGGTAGTAGCAGCAGAATCGCGTGTGGGGTGGAAGTTCTGGTGTTGTCAGCAGGGACTCTGCAGACATAGAGGGGGCAGCTTCCCTAAAGACACCTCAGGAGCAAATCCAAGGGTGATACTCACCCCCAAATACAACATCAGAACGTCACCCTCCGAGGAAGCAAGGATGTCTCTAAGTTATGCCACCAGGAGGTCTTCAGTGTGTGGCAATGTCAATGGCACTTTGCCCCAAGCATAAAGAGAAGCCCCTAACTTTTTTTCAAACAAAATTTCCTGTTCTTTTGTTTGTGTTTAGATTAAATAAGAAATTGGTTTGTAGGCCCAATGTGGTGGCTCATGCCTGTAGTCCCAGCACTTTGGGAGGCTGAGGTGGGCGGATCACAAGGTCAGGAGATTGAGACCATCCTGGCCAACATGGTGAAACCCCATCCCTACTAAAAAAAATACAAAACAATTAGCCAGGCATGGTGGCATACACCTGTAGTCCCAGCCACTTGGGAGGCTGAGGCAGGGGAATTGCTTGAACTCAAAAGTTGGAGGTTACAGTGAGCCAAGATCATGCCACTGTAGTCCAGCCTGGCAACAGAGCAAGACTTCATCTCAAAAAAGAAATAAAAATAAAATAGAAATTGATTAGTAAGCAGTATACTCATTCATTCATTCATCAAAGATATGCTGAGCACCTACTATGTGCTATACACACATCCAGTCTTCTATGACCTATAACAGACACCAGCAACTTCAGAATCACATTCCAACTTTTGGAAAAAGCCTTCTCTAATTTGTCTTAGAATCACATTAGTTAATTAACTATTAGCCAGTTCAAAAACCGGTGGCCACCCATTTCATGCTTACTCGCCTGTTCCATTTCTGAGCCAGTCTATTAGGAAGTTAGTGATGAATTCTACCCTACCACATTTCTTTGCTGTGAAACATACCAGAATTTCCATCACTCTTCTCTGGAACTGTCTCTCCTAAATGTGTCTCCTGGATCTGCTTATTTGCCTAGACTTTCCCAGTTTATCTACAACATCCCAGTAGATGTGGTTTTTAGGCGCCTATCTCTACCACCCTCCCAATCATGACTTCCTTAACAATCTGCTTTCTAGTTAAAACGTTCCAAACCCTAGGCCACAGATGGCTGGGAGCCTCATTTCAAGAGTTCTCTAAAGTTTCTAGGTACTATATTCCTTAGGATCTGATTCAACTGCGTATAATGGGGGGAAAAGCCAAATAGCAGTAGCTTAAAACAAGATTGACATTTCTTACTCCCTCACAAAAAAGAAGCCTGGAGAAAGTCGGTTTGGAGCTGATGTTGAAGCTCTATGATTACATCAGAAGCAGAAGCTCTTATCTTTCTTCTCTGCCATCTTCAGAATGTGGCTTCCATCCACATCATCTGAGATAGCTGCCAAAATTCTAGCCATCACATCTGTGTTCCAAGCAGCAAGAAAAGAGGAAAGAAAGGCATGTGTTTCCGTCTCTTAAGATTTTCCTGAAGTACCACACGATGCTGTTATTAGCCAGAATTTGAACATGTAATCACACTCTAACTACAAGAGAGGCTGGCAAGTGTAGTCTTTTATCTTGGTTATAATATGATCAGCCCAAAACTGGGATTCTGTTAACTAGGAGGGAGAAGAGAATGGATATTTGGTAATCAATTAGAAATCTCTGCCACAAGCATCAAACTTTATTAAAGAAGTGTCATTATCAGTCGGGCTTGGTGGCTCATGCCAGTAATACCAGCACTTTGGGAGGCCAAGGTGGGTGGATCACCTGAGGTCGGGAGTTCAAGATCAGCCTGACCAACATGGAGAAACTCTGTCTCTACTAAAAATACAAAATTAGCTGGGCGTGGTGGCGCATGCCTGTAATCCCAGCTACTCAGGAGGCTGAAGTAGGAGAATTGCTTGAACCCGGGCGGCAAAGGTTGCAGTGAGCTGAGATTGCACCACTGGACTCCAACCTGGGCAACAAGGGCAAAACCACAAAACTCCATCTCAATTAAAAAAAAAAAAAAAAAAAAAAAAAAAAAAAAAAAAAAAAGGTGTCATTATCATGGGAAATGGAAGGGTGGGAGACAGGAACATCTTTATTTTCATTAAAAACAGGCCTTCAGCCAGGTGCTGTGGCCGACATCTGTAATCCCAGCTACTTGGGAGGCTGAGACATGAGAACTGCTTGAACCTGGAGGCAGAGGTTGCGGGGAGACGCGATTGTGCCACTGTACCCCAGCCTGGGCAACAGAGCAAGACTCTGTCTCAAACAAAACAAAATAAGCTCACAGCCCTTCCCACAAAGATTGGGAACCCCAATGTCATTTCAAAGTATTTCTGTTAAATGGCAATGTCCAAAGCAGAAAGAATATAACTGAAGAGTTCTGGTATCCCAGGAAGCAGACAAGTGTTATTCCATGTAGCCAGCATCTTCCCCTTCTTCTCAGAAATGTGCTTTTCCTAAGTTCAACTAAGGGGTTCCAATGACCATGCCTTGTTCTTAGAGACCCTGCCCACCTGGTCACAGCTGATTGGGCCAGGCCTGGGCACCTGTTTCTTCTGATCCAATGAAAAGATCCAGCCCTTCCAACCTCTCTTGTCCTCTCCTCCCAGAAAGAGGCAGCAGTCCTGGGGAAGTGAGTCCCACTGTAGGCCCCAGGCATGACTGAAGCTGGAAGACTGAAGCAAGAGGGTTAGCATGATCTTTCGGTCAGCTACATCCTCGAGCCTAGCTTTTTCATCAGTAACAAAGCTGACATCTTGATTTCTGCCTGCTTGAAGGGACGAGAGTTATTTTTAGGCCCCTCCAACCCCAAGATTGTTCAATGGCAAGGCAAGATACAGACAATAGTTACCATGTAGCTTCGTATAACGAAAAGAAAAGGACAGGCCGGGCGTGGTGGCTCACACCTGTAATCCCAGCACTTTGGGAGGCCGAGGCGGGCAGATCACGAGGTTAAGAGATCAAGACCATCCTGGCCAACATGGTGAATCCCTGTCTCTACTAAAAATACAAAAATTAGCTGGGCGTGGTGGCGTGTACCTGTAGTCCCAGCTACTTGGGAGGCTGAGGCAGGAGAATTGCTTGAACCTGGGAGGTGGAGGTTGCAGTGAGCCGAGATCACGCCACTGCCCTCCAGCCTGGCACCTGGTGACAGAGCAAGACTCCGTCTAAAAAAAAAGTAAAGGGCAAGAACAGCAAAAGCCACCATGCGTTGCCTGCCTTTAACTGTGGGACACTGTGCTAAGAGCTGCTGATGTGTTGGCGAACCAGCCCTCACTGAGCCTAGAGTCCCAGGGAAGACAGCATTACAACAGCAATTCCAGGAGCAGACTGGGTGTTACGATGACGAGGTACCAAGAATGATGGGGGGGCAAGAACAGGTCTAATCTGGGTCAGGGAGGATCTTGCAGACCAAGCATTTGTTCAGCTGACGTTTAAGATGAGTGGGTATTATCCGGGCAAAGAGGAGGTAGATTGGCAGAGGGATGAAAGATGGAGAGAATTCTAGGCAGAGGCAAGGGCCGGCACCCAGGCTGGGAGAAGGATGTGGCAGGGTCACAGACGTGGAGGAAGTTCCCTTGGGAGGACCTGTGCAATGCGGGAGGTCAGAGGCTGCACCAGCTGGCCTAGAAAGCCTTGCTAAAGGAAGAGTGGGCTCTTCTGAAACCAATGGGACATCACTGAAGATTCTCGGTGGGGAGTGGAATAATCAGGTTTATATCTTAGAAAGGTTATTCTTGCTGTGCTGGGGACACTGTGGAAGGGTCGGAGAGCAGGGGTGAAGGCGGAGTGACTGGGGAAGAGGCTGAGAAATGATAGTAACTTGGAGCTGAGAGGCTGGCAGAAGAAGTATTTAGGACTGGGGCACAGGCTTTGGGCATGGGTCGGAGAAGTCAGAGACAAGGAGGAGTCCTGGTGACTCAGGGCGTACAGCGCAGTGGGAGGTGGTGCCATGGCTGCCCTTTGTCAAGTCACTTCTCTCCGAGCCTCAGTTTCTGTATCTGTCAAACAAGAGAGTTAGATTAGGCATGTTCTAGGGTCCTTTGAGTTACTTCTTTATGCCTTAAAGCCCTGAAGAATTGTGAAGGAAGGGCTCAGGGGAGCTGGAGGAGTTGGAAAGAACTATGAGAACAGCATCTTGGAAGGAAGGATTCAGATGGAGGGACTGGACAAGGGAGGAGAAAGTGGAAAGGGGCCATGGCATAGCAAGGGGCAGAGCAGACTCCAAGGCCAGCCACGCCACTCATCGCATGGGACAGAGGAGCTGTGCTGGCGACAGTCCAAGTACGACTGAATGCTCATCTCTTCATGGGGATGGTATATAATCAGAGTCGTTCAAAAATGCGTCTGACGTGCCTATGTCCAGAATCGTATACGTGACTGGCCAAGCATTGCCGCCCTACTCTAGGTGATGACGGAGCACTAGCTCCTCTGTGTGCCCGCAGGAACCTGAACATACCTGCACGGAGCACCCATCATCACGTTGTTTTCAGTTTGTTTAACTTTATGTGTGTCTTGCTTTAAAGAAATCTAATTACCTGAGGGCAGGGGTGTGCTGCCATAATGTCATTTATAATAGTTCTATAGCTGCCTCCAACTGGGCATGTATTAAGTGCCTGGCACTGTTCTAAGTATTTGGCAGGCATTATTTCTTTATAGAAGTCCTATGGGGCAGGTACTACTGTTATTCCCATTTTACAGATGAGGAGACCGAGGCCCAGAGAAGTTACGTAATTTGCTCAAGGTGATAACATCAAAGTAGCCAGAGATTCACATCAGATTTTGTTCATCTCTGTGTTCCCAAAGCCTAGTACACTGCCTGGGATCTAGTGGATTGCCAGTGTGTATTGATGGGAAAGGTCCATGGGTGGATACAGCTGACCCTCCCAGGCCACTGTGTCAGGCTGGCCTGTGAGTCACTGTGAAATGTTTGTATCTTGGCTCACCCTTTGCTTGAAAATGGCCTCTCTTAGGCATGTCCCCACGCAAAATCCCGCAGTGCAGCAAATAAAAGAACAAAATACTCCGTGCCTGCTGGAACAAGCCATAGCCAATGCACTGAAGGCAGGACAGCGGATGTCTTTAGAGGTAAAGTGGTGGACAGAGCATTTTGAAAGGAAAAATAAGTGGAAGTGACCAATCAATTGGCCAGGAAGACTCAACCACCCACCCAACAAATCAACCAGACGTGTGCTATATATAACTAAGAACCCAGACTTTTCCAAGATTTAAACTGAAAATGCAAGCTTTGAAAGTTGGAACAAGCCTCATTCAAATCCATTGTGTCTAAAACAAATGTTGGAATTTGTTAGGCGATTATTTAGAAAAGTAAGATTAAGTCCTTGTTTAAAAACTTATAATTACTTCCATTGTTTAAAAAAATACCACAACATGGATGAACCTCAGAAACATTATGCAAAGGAGAAGTCAGACACAAAAGACCACATATTGTATGATTCTATTTATATGAAACTTCCAGAAAAGGCAAATCTATAGAGACAGAAAGCAGATTAATGGTTGCCTGAGGCTGGGGGTGGGAATTGTGATTGACTGCAAACAGACACAAGGATCTTGGTGGGGTGATGAGAATATTCTAAAACTGGATTGTGATGATGACTGCACAATTCTGTGAATTTACTGAAAATCACTGAATTATACACTGAAAATGGATGAATGTTATGGTATGTAAGACATACTTCAATAAAGCTGCTTCTTTTTTTTGGAAACTGTTTCGCTCTTGTTGCCCAGGCTGGAGTGTAGTGGCGTGATGCCGGCTCGCTGCAACCTCTATCTCCTGTATTCAAGCGATTCTCCTGTCTCAGCCTCCCAAGTAGCTGGGATTACAAGCACCAGCCACCACGCCCAACTAATTTTTGTATTTTCAGTAGAGACGGGGTTTCGCCATGTTGGCCAGACTGGTCTTGAACTCCTGACCTTAAGTGATCCACCTGCCTTGGCCTCTCAAAGTGCTGGGATTATAAGGCTTGAGCCACTGTGCCAGGCCCTAAAGCTGCTTTTATTAAAAAAGGAAAAGAAAAAGAAAAGAAAAACTCTTGAAAACAACAAAGAAATAGATAGTTCAAAAAATCTCTATGCAACAGGTCTTAGAGATCATCGAATCCGGTTTTATAGAAGGCCAGGGAAAGGCTGACAGAAGCTAATAGGAGAGAGGAGTTGCATGAAGCTTGAATCCAGACCCCTTGGCTCCCAGGTAGCCCTATCCTCTTCCTCACAGAGCTTGTTTGGGGTAACTAATGGAAGGAATGATTTCCCCTCATATGGCCACACTCTCAATGTGGATGCTGGCCGCTGATCCCTAGGTCTGTGAGAGGAGCCCTGGCAGCCCTGCTGGGTAAGAAAGAAGCTAGGCTGGTGAGACTCTGCCCATCCCTCTGGACCCCAGGGGTCCAGGTGCTGGGTCAGAAGTTGCCCTCCTGTTTTCAGGGTTCACAGATATGTGGTGTCCCTCTCTCAGCCAAGGCTGCCCAAATCTAGCTGCCTCTTAAGTCAATCCCCACTGGGCCTCCTGGGTGCTTGAGACAGCCTGTTAGCCCGTGTGGGAGGACGTGAGGTCCTTCCCTTCCTGCAGTGGAAGATTCTGATACGGCCTTCACATCCAAGGTGGACATAGCCCGTCATCCACTCATCTACCCATTCAACAGTCACCACTCATCTCCACCTATCCATCGATCCCTGCATCCACACACCCAAAGATACATCCACCCACCCCACTCACTCATCCATCCTTGTACTCATCCATCCCCAAATCCACCCACCTATCCACCTCTCCGTCCACCCACCCACCCACTCAGCCATGCAGCCCACTCTGAGCCAGTCTTCTGGCTGAACCCAGCCCTTGCCTTCCAGGAGATGACAGCCAAGAGCGCATTTGCTTGACACACCTTTCCAAAGCACGTTTTCATTGGTGGTTCACATAGATGCACCGAACTTGTTACTCACCTAGTCCTCATCTTTTCAGGAAATACTTGATTTCTCGTGCCTTCACTTCCCGCATCTACTGTACTAATAGCTCATGTAGGCTCTCCCTCCAAGGTATGTGCAGAACACACCCTCATCTATCCACCCATCAAGATCCAAGCCACCATTTACTGCTCACCCGGACTATTATTACATCAGCCTCGTCTCTGACCTTTCTGCTTCCATCGCTGTTTCTCCAGGGGCCCTCGTCTTCACAGTAGCCGGAGCCAATCAGATCCCTCCACATGCCACTGATTTTCTATCCTGAAATACAATCTGAACTCCCCATCTTCAGCTTCAAGGCCCTCCAGGCTCTGCACCTGCCTGCTTCTCTGTCGTGTTCTATCAGTCAGTGCCCCCTTGCTCATTCAGCCGGAGCCGTGATGGCGTAACCCCTGTGCCTGACCTGCCTACCTCCCTCCTGCCTAGTGTTACTGATGAGGTTGGTTGTCCAGGTTCTTGACATCTTCAACAAAGAATTGGACAAAACGCACAAACAAAGCAAAACAGAAAAAGCGAGATGTTTATTTTAAACGAAAGAACACTCCACAGGGTGGGAGTGGGCTTGAGCAAGCAGCTCAAGAATGTCGGTTACAGAATTTTGGGGGGTTTAAATACCCTCTAGAGGTTTCCCATTGGTTCACTCGATGCAAATGAAGTAGTGGCCCACAGCCTGTCTGATTGGTTATGGGAGGGGACCAATCAGAGGTACTTTGATTTTCCAACTGCCACACAGCAACTGTCACACAGAAAAAGGAGGGGTGGAAAAGGGAGTTGCCTCTGACATCCAGTCAGATGAATCAGCCTTAGGTTTCCTGCCTCCAGACCCTCTTCTCCTGCCTCACTAGGAGTCTCTGTCCCTGCTGGTACCTTGGCCTGCAATACCATCCCTAAGATCTCCTGGCTGGCTTTTGCCAGACACTGGGAAAGGCCTTCTCTGCTTGCATTCTAAGAAGCCGCATCCATTTCATTTTCCCCATAGCACTATGGCTACCTTTGGAAAACAGGGTCTGAGTAAATGACACTCAGCAGTCCCTTGTTATATGAGGACTCTCTCAGTTACAAATAAAAGTTGCGGGGTGGGGGTTATTGGCTCATCAAACTGGGAGGTTCTAGAAATAAGCTGGTTCAACCCTCTTGAACACGGGTTCCTTCAAGACACCAGGAAGCGGCCTCCTTTCCTCCATCTCTTGCTTTTCAGTGCTAGCTTTGTTCTCAGTCCAGCAGTCCACATCCTTCCTGGCCAAGCCAGTCTCTGATCATACAGAAGATGTGACTGTCTCCAGAATCCCAGCAGAACCCCGAGAGGACTCTGATTGGCCCAGTTGCCCAGCTCTCAACCAATCAGAGTTCATATTGACTGAACTCCAGTAGTGTAGAGAACTCTGATTGGCCAGGCTCAGTCACATGACTGCTCAGATGCTTCACGTGCCCATCAAACCACAGACACTTCTCTTTGGTTGCTGACAGACAGAAACACATTTCTCCAAACTCCCAGTAATCCTTCTGCTTCCATTCAAACACACTCCTCTAAACTGGAAGGAGTGAAACGTGGTTTATCTCATCATACCTTTCCCTTCAAGGGAAAAAGGTTGGCCTTCCAGGCTGGGTCATTCCAAACAGCCGGCTCTTACTTTTTCCTCTAATCAGTCTGTACTGAGCCATTTATAGATACAAGCCTCTTTGCAAAGGCAGAAGGTGCCTCAGCAGCTAGTTTATGCCCCTAGGTCAGGAAGCTAGCCAGGAAGATAAGGTAGACCCACAATAATTTACTATGGAAATCATTAATCCCTTGGTTGTGTGGTCAGAGAAAGGGAAACCAAAGAATCTCAGAGGGCTTGGCAGTTAGGTAAATTGGAAGGGGCAGAGAGATCTGCTCCCTGCCAGCAAGGCCTTTCTTCTGCCAATTGAGGATGTATGTGTTGGAGAGTCAAAATTGTATACACACATGTACAAGCATCCTTCCTCCATGGCTACACTCAAAGATGCCTGAGGCCAGAACTGTGTTTTCTCTTTGCTGGGCATCCAATAAAACTTCCTGAGATCACATGGCTCTTCTTAATCATTTGGGGCCAACCTCACTTTTTGTGGGTCTTTCCCAGACTTTTTGTCTTTGTCTTGACGCCTTCATTTATCTTGCAGTCTCTGCCTATTTCTCCCCAACTCGGTGTGAGTTTGAGTCTGTTAAACTCTGCATGTCTTTGTCTCTTTTAAGAACGTCCCACCCTCTGGTGTGGGGGATCACACTGAGGACACCTAATAGCCCTTAAGAAGAATAGTCAACTCCATGTCTTCAGAACTAGCCCTGCCCTTCTGTTTCCATCCAATCATAGATAGATCTCTTAGGACTTCAAGGCCAAGTGTAATACTACAGTCACAGTACCCCGTCATTCAAAAACTCATTCTTTCATTCATTCAACAAAAGGAAAAGGTAAACAGGACTGCAAAGGGCGAATATAACCAGTTTAAACTGTGCTTAAACATTTGATGCCATGCAAATGCACAAAAACAGGTGTGCTGGCCATAGCTCATTCTTTCCTATTGGCTGAGCTGGTCACCCATTCTGTTTGAGCTAGTTCATAGACACTGAACTGGCTTTTCTCCCTGTGTGTAGAATTGAGGCCATTCATTATTTCCCTAGCAGACCTCTGCTAAGTGCCGGACCCTGGTTTAGCAGGGAGTGAGTGAGAGAGATGGGTGATTAGAAATAAAGGAACAAATCTTCCTGAAACAATGAGATGTGCTCCAGGACAAAAATGGACTTTTGGGAAGGTTTCTGAAGGCATAGGGTGTGAGCTGGCCTTTGCAGACTAGTAGGCTGACTTGGTGATTGTCAAGATATAAAACTAAAAGGTCACTGAAGGAAATCCCTGCCTAGAAATAGAGTCCCTCTTCTGGGGCCTAGACAGGGCCCAAGTCCAGTTCGTCAATAGGCCGACGGCTAACATAGCTTACTTTGCAGAAAACCTGGGGAAATACAAAAATATCTACGATTTATTTTCTGGTATTTAGTGAGTGTCAACTTCCTGCCCAGGAGAAGCTGACATTCCAGGGAGACTGGTAGTAAATGCTTCCAGAGTGCAGGGCAGGAGACAGCTCTCAGTTCTGGGGCAGGAAAAGAATATTTCAGGAGAAAGGGGAAGTTTGAAGGATGGGAAGCCCCACTGTTAGTCTTTTCCACAAGGCCCTTGAGAGAGCAGAGAAAGGGGACCTTTTCTTATAACAATTATATAGTCATTTCCCCTCCTTCCCTTTTTTTCAGAGGAGGAAGTTGGAGCTCAGAGAGCTTAAGCAACTTGCCTAAGGTCACACAGCTAGTAAGTGATGAAGTGGGACTCAATCCAAGTCTTTCTGGATTTCATTATTTCACAAGGATTTTACTCCTTTTCTAAAAGATAAAACATATACATTAATTAGCAGCCTTTTGGTAAGAGTCCAGTTTCTATTCATTTACTAGATTTCCTGGTAGGAGACTGGGTATCAAAGACACGAGACACATAAAGAATACGTTTTGGAGAGCTTCAGAGATCAGGAAAAGTCCCGAACATGGGTACTCTCCAGAAGGGGCATTTTAATAGGGGGACTGAGCAAACAGGAGACGTGAAGCAAAAATGCTCATCTGCCCCTGGGTTACCTGTCTTGGTCTGGAGGTGAGGGAGGCTCAGGATCGCCTCATTCTCACTGCAACTGTGTACAGTGGGTCCACCTCAGACAAAGCCACCTGCTGGATGGTGTCTCTTGACACACATGCCAGGGTCTGGGGAAAACTCTCCCCTCAAACAGCTTGGGGGAGCCCCTTCATCTTGCCTTTCCCTTGCATCTCCTCTAGTCTCGTGTGTTCCTGAGCACCTGCTAAGTGACAAACCGCCCCACATCTAATGCTCAGTGCTGAGAGTGTGGTACTTCCAGAGCTCCATCCTGGCCTCCATCCCTGATCCTTCATTTTCCAGCCAAGAGAAGTTCAACCTTTGACTTTTTGGAAGTCACTGATGTCTTCATGGGTTTCAGCTCCGTTTTCTGTATCCTGAAAATAGCAACCCCTCACAGGCTGGAGAGAATCGAATAGAACACGTGAAGCCCCTAACTGGGAGGTGCCCAAAGCTGGGCTTGTTGAACACAGTTTACCTAGAGTAAAAGCATTCATTATAGCTCCAACAGTGTGTATGAAACTTGGCCTTATGGGATCTTTGCTTCCTCTTCTGTAAAGTAGAAATTCCTTCTCTACCTACTTTGCAGAGGTGCTGCCGGGATCAGTAAGGTGAGCCATGTTAAACCAACCTTTGAGAAATATTACCCAATATCCGAATGCAAGGTGCTGTTATGTTTCATGTCAATGAAAAATCTAAACACTGCATTTTCCAATTCATTAGCAACAAGCCATTTATTTGTTCATAGACCTCTACTCCCAGTTCACATTAGGGAACATTCACAACTCCAGGAATATTTACACTATCACCTGGCAAAAATAATAAAAAGAGAGGTGTGATAAAATTTAAATCCACGCTGGTTTATGAAACGCTATGGCTCTAAGTAAGCCGCTGTGGAGAGTTGCATGGTTAAAACAGGACAAGGAGAAAATAAAGCCTCCCCTCTTCAATATTTTGAATCAATAAATATGTTCTGGAAGTGACACATTAACCATGCAAGGGTTGCTTATCTGCCAGAAGACTCTTGATAGCTGGAGAACACAGTGGGAAATAGGGAAGTCCTTAAGCCTGGTGTTTGCTTGGATGTCATCTTAGTGTGAATAATAAACCCTCCCGCCCTCGGCTCCCACCAGCTCCCAGTAACTGTATATTCTCATTTCATACATGGAAGAAAACAACCTGTGGGAACAGCCCCCTTAAAGTGGGGTGTGCATCTTGCCTTTGCCACAAGCAAGCGAAGTTTCTCAGTTTCTCTATCTGTAAAATGAGTAAAACTAGATCAGACTTTTTTTTACCTTTGCATTCATTTATTTTACCTATAGTTAAAAGAAGACTGGTTTTAAAATGTTAAGCACGGAAAAGAAAAATAAAACTAAAAACAGACACCCAGGTGAAGTGGGGGCAGAACCACGGCCACCTGCTCCCCAGCCTCTTCGCCACGCCCCGCACAGCACCTCCCAGAGCCCCAGCGCTCCAAGCAAGGCAGTTCCAAAACTACTCACATATTCTTTGGAGACCCTTGAAAAGGTGACTTTCTGTGACTTTATGACACTGTTGACATTCTTTGATCCTTCTAGCCTTCTTTGGTCCTTTATGATGGGTGGAGTTATTTCTTAAGACTGCATGTGCCAGACAAGCTGTGTGAGGCTGGAGAGGATCCATGTGACCTCGGATCACACGTGTGGACGTGCCCGACACAGGGCCTGGAAGTGCTCCCTCTCTTCCTGGTCCCCAGCTTTGCGGGGTGTCGACCTGTAGCCCAGTGGGCTGGGCTCCTCCAGTACCCCAGCTCCTTTCTATGGAGACTACTTTTTTTTTTAAGATGGAGTCTTGGTTTATTGCCCAGGTTGGAGTGCAGTGGCACAACCATGGCTCACTGCAACCCCCACCTCCTGGATTCAAGCGATTCTCCTACCTCAGCCTCCCAAGTACCTGGGATTATAGGTATGCAACACCACGCCCAGCTAATTGTTTGTATTTTTAGTAGAGATGGGGTCTCGACAGGTTGGCCAGCCTGGTCTTGAACTCCTGACTTCAGGTGATCTGCCTGCCTCAGCCTCTCAAAGTGCTGGGATTACAGGTGTGAGCCCCAGCACCTGGCTTCGTGGAGAACTTAGTAGCTGTGTACATGGCCTATGTCTCGTGCATGTGTGTGTGTGTGTGTCGGGGGGGGGGGGTCTGTCCCCATCATACCTTGCTGGCACTGTGCCCTAGTCCTGGAGGGGCTATCTGTCCACTCTGGCCTCTCCCATGAGGGCCTCAGGGAGTGTGTATACTGTGTTGCCAAATAACCTGGATGATTTTTTTTAATAAAACTGGTTTTTTATTGCTGTTCCCAACCCACCTAGCACCAGCTGTGATGAGAATCACTTGTATGGTAAAGTGCTATTGATAAAATTGCTCCCACCGGAACTCCACTATGTACTCACACGGCGTGATTGGCTCCTTCACCGCCGGCTCCCACAGCCCGCTCAGCCCCCTCCCAGCTCTCTCCCTGCAGCCCTCCCCTTACCTCCTGGCCTTTTCCCTCTTCCCGCCTCTCCTCCTTCCCCTGCTCTTTCTTGCTGATTCTCTCTCCCCTCCTCCCTTTTCTTTCTATCCGCTCTGGTTTTCTCTACCTTCCTGTCTAACATCAGCTGATGTCTTTCCTTTCCTCTCTTTCTCTCTCTCCTTCCCGGGCTTGTCCGCCCCTCTCCCATTTCTCTCTCTCCTCCTTCTGTCTCTCTCTGCTTCCTAACTGTGTCTTCCAACAGTCTGCACATTTCAGGCCAGGCTGGCTCAGTGAGGTCCACTGGGACCAGCTCTCTCTTCAGAGAGTGGCAAACCCAGCTGAGTTCTGACATGCAGGTCCTTTGAGGACCCCAGCCTCCCCAGGCATACTCCTCCTTCATCTGTATCAGATTCCTGTCTCCTGCCAGAGACACTCCGGGACGGAAGGGGTAAGCAATGCAAGGCAGATAGGAGAAAGGAGAGTGGGTACAGGGAAGAGTGTGTAATCTAAAGGAACCGCACGACATGGACATTACAAAGGAGGTTTAAACCCACCTAAGTATTGAGGGAGTAGGTAAGGACCTGGCTGTGGATTATGAACGGCTTGAAAGCCTGGCTAAGAAGTCTCGCTGTGACCTCTAGCCCTTTCCAGTCGTTAGGGTATTCATAGCTGTGGCAGCACAGACTGGACTTGCTGAGGAAGGCCTAGACCAGGCGCGGACACGCACAAGCTGTGCGAGCCTCAGGGCCAGGTCTGCCGGGACCCCAGCTCAATTATGTCCGTTGATTTTCTCAGCTCCACGTTCCTGTCTGCATGTCTGCTTGGTTCTCATGGACACAAGAGGTCTGCAGACAGCAGTCAGGGCCGAGGGCTTCCTCGTTCATTTCTAGCAGGAGACAGGAAAAGAGCCCAGCTTCCTATAGTAGCTCACTCTTGCAAAACCTCCTGCCTCATGCCCTCCCAGCCAGAATTGGGTCACGTGTCTCTTCCTGAAACAACCATGGGCAACAGGAATGAAATGATTACCCCTATACCAATTGGGCATCCCCTCCCAACTGAGGACAAGCCCCCACATTCAGGCTGCTCCCCAGGGAGGATGGAGTGGACACGGTGCTGTAGGGTCAACCTCAATGCCCTCCACAGCTAAAGGTTCCCCAGAGGAGCGGGGTGATTGGAGAAAAAGTATATGAAGACCAGGGCCAGCAAGGAGTATCTTCCTAGAACAACAGTATTCACTGAGGAGTTTTGGAAAAATATATTGTATTTAAATGATCATCTAAGGTCAGGAGTTCGAGACCAGCCTGGCCAACATGGTGAAACTCCATAAAAATACAAAAATTAGCCACGTGTGGTGGCGAGTGTCATCCCAGCTATTCGAGAGGCTGAGGCAGGAGAATCGCTTGAATCCCGGAGGCAGAGGTTGCGGTGAGCCGAGATTGCACCACCGCACTCCAGCCCAGGCAACAGAGCGAGACTCCGTCTCAAAAAAATATATAAAAATAAAAGTAAATAAATGATCACAGATATATTATTGACTATAATGTAAAATGCACATGCTGTTTTAAATTAAAACATGAGACGTCACAGAAGTTTTCTGTTTAACTGAGCTATGTAAGGATTGGCTTACACCTATTTTGATTATTACTGTATTTCTAACACATATGAAATGCACAATGAATACTTGTGGAATAAATTAACAAATGATTGAGACAGATAATTTTAGGCTACTTCCAGACCCAAGGGTCTCATCAACTCTCCTCTGTTAGAGGTGCTTTGGTGAAAAAGTTTGAGAAACGCTGCAATAAACAAGGGAATGTGTCCAGGGAGTTATTTTTCTTTTCTGTTTTAATAACTGCCTTATCGAGATATAATTTATCTGCCATGAAATTCACACTTGTAAGTGTCCAGTTCAGTGGTTTTCAGTATATTCAGCATTGTGCGACCATCACCATTACCAGGGATGTTTAGCACCATGTGTGGGAGAGTTACACCCATCAAAAGTGAGGGGGCTCCGTGCTCTGAGAAGCTGGGGGCACAAGAGGATCTAGTTGGAGGAAAGGGTCAGGTGGAGGCAGGGGAGCTGCTAGGAAGCTATTGCAATACTCAAGGGAGAGTGAGGGTGGCCTCGGTCTCAGGGTGTTAACAGCAAGCCTGGAAAGCAAGGCTCATGTAAGAGAGGTTGCAGTTTGCAAACACAGGTTTGGAGACTGCCAGTGGTGGGCAGAGGGCCTGCAGGGCAGAGGTGCCTTCTCCCTTGCTTTCAAGCCATCAGATTCGATGTTTCATATCCACTCTACACAGCCGAGCCAGGTTGCAGCTGAGCACAGCTGTGGTTGTCCATCTTTCCTGCCTGGGGAAAAGACACTGGAAACATGGGTCCCCAGGCGCAGGCCACGTGGAGATGAGGCGCTGGCATGGCCTGCCCAAATTGCTCTGAGAATAGCACCCCAGGCACCATGCTCCTTGCCCGGGGCACCTGAGCTCAGCTACTCTTAAGCAGCATTTCAAGGTTGGAGCTGATCCAGTCAGGAGGAGGCAAACAGGCATTCCACTTGAACAAGCCCCCTTGGGAGCTCTGGAACTTCCAGCTCCGCAGAGCCAGGGGGAGCCTGGAGATGCTGATTCCAGGACAATGGCTTTCTGGAAGTTTTCTGCAGAGGGGGCCTTAGCAAGACCAGACTCCATAATGTCTTCAGCACCTAGTAGAAGGTGGTGGGGCAACCTGGGCACAAGAGCAACGACCCAAACCCCAAATACCTCCCAGCTCCTTGTGAGCTTCCTGGCAGTGGCACAGTCTGCCTGCTAGCTACAGAATCTTCAGCACTAAAATGAGGGTGAGTCCAGCTGAAGCTGAACACAGACCCTCTGAGTGTTCCACGGAATGAAGTTTGGGACTGGGGAATACTGTATTACCCTTCTGGAGATACAAGGGGTGTGAGGCTGGCAGTAAAGGACACGGTCAACCTTTGCTCACTTTGGAGTTTCCCCTATATTTGACGGATTGGGTTGGAGTGGGAGCTCAGAGCATCAGTTTCCAACCCCATCTAAAAACAACTTCCTGCTTCCAGGTGCCATGGCATCCAAAACCCTATCTTCACAGGTTGATGGTGTGTTTGGGTCTCCCAGTCTCCCAGTTAAAACATAAATACCTCTAGAGTCATCGTTACGTTGAACCATCTTGGTGGACATTTTGACCAGGACTTCTCCAACAGTTGGCTGGGTACAAGCTAGGCCCAGGGTGAAGAGCAGGACAAGGTGCCAGGGGAGGGAAAATGGGTTGAGAAAGGGAAGGAGATAATAAATACCTATATTGGTTGTTTTATAACTCGGGGTGGTTTTAAAGAGGCAGATTTCACATAAAACCATTTACAGCTGCAGCTAAGCAAGAAAACCACAAGGAAAGGATTTTAGACTCAGGGTGGGATTTTTCAGATGAGAAAAAATCCCAGCCAAGCCCAGAGAGTGGAGTGACCTGCACCAGATCCAATGGAGAGTAAGTAGCAGGGAAGGGCGGGACCCCAGTCTCCCAGACCAGGGTCTCTCAGCAATGCCAAGCTAACTGGCTTCTCAAGCTGCCCTCTCTGTAAGCACAGTGCATGGCTCCCCAGCCCCAATGTCGACTCTGTACCCAAGAATGATTTCTCTTGACAGAAAATAGAGGTAAAAGGGCAAGGGAATATTTCCAAATGGTTGATCTGACAGCTGCAAATTTCATTTTGTGTTGTGTATTGACCTCTAATTGTTTCCCAAGTAGCCTGGGACTGAGAGATCGATAAATCCCACAGATAGTTAATATCCCCTCTGGCATCTTCGGCTTTAGTTAAAAAATAGTCAAATTCCTGGCTGTCTGCAAATATTAGCAGATTTTTCATTTTCTGCAAAGCCTGAAGAACTATAATTCAACCAAGGGCCTGGTAGGAGCCTGAGAAATTCCTGGCACTCAGGAGGGCCGGAGCTGGGAAGGCATTGACAACATTCCTGGCCCAGCCGTGCCAAGTCCAATACAAGACGACATCTTCCAGGCCTACAGCAGCCACTAAGGGAGTGGAAGCTCCAACCTCATTTTCCTGGGGCTCTTTCTGCTCCACCAAGCGGCTGCCATTAGGTTATTAATATAATGAGGGAGCTGTGGTCATTGGCTAGCCTTTCCCCAGAGATCTTTTTGAAGGAAGGGTTGAGTGTAGTTGAGAAGCCATGGGTTTGTCATTGTAAAAGCAATTCCCCTGATTCTCCTTCCTCTGCTCCCTAATAGCTGTTTGGTCTCAATCACGGCACTTCCTGTTCTTGCTGAGCCCCGGTTTTCTCAGCTACACCCTGGGAGTCATCATTATCCCTGTCTAAAAACGCTGTCATGAGGATTAAATGAGTTGGTGAGTGGCCATCCTGACCCAGAGCCTCTCAAAACTAGTGGGAACCCACCTGAGTGAGGCACAGGAGTATTCAGCTGAGACCAGCCCAGATTTTATACTCCTCAGATCCGAGGAGGGAGCAGGCTGCCCTGCAGGGGATGGGGTCGGGGCGTAAACTTGAATTGACAACCGAGGCCCACAAGGGCCCTGCTCAGAATACGTCAGATGTGTGCAGATTCCCCCACTGGATTGCAGGTAGTCTGGTGGCAAGGACAGAGTCCTCCTCATGGTGCCAAGCTCCAGGCAGGTGCTCAGTAAACATCTGCTGAATGCACACACCCACAAGACAGTGGCTGGTGGCGTGGCAAGAATGGCATTTGGTTCACAGGATGTTGCTAAGAAGGACATTGTGTCTGGGCACAATGGCTCAAGCCTGTAATCCCAGCAGTTTGGGAGGCTCAGGTGAAAGTATCACCTGAGGTTGGGAGTTCGAGACCAGCCTGACCAATATGGAGAAACCCCATCTCTACTAAAAATACAAAATTAGCCAGGCATGGTGGCTCACACCTATAATCCTAGCTACTAGGGAGGCTGAGGCTAAAGAATTGTTTGAACCTGGGAGGCAGAGGTTGCGGTGAGCCGAGATCACAACCTGGGCAACAAGAATGAAACTCCATTTCAAAAAAAAAAAAAAGAAAGAAAGGCAAAAAGGACATTGTATATGCAATCATCTTGTCTCAAACACACACACACACAAACACACACACACACACACACGGCTACACATGCACTCACAATTGACCAAGAAACCAATGTCAGCATTGGCATCATGGTCTTCACCCACCAAATCTGCGGAGTAAATTTTTAGACATTCTTATGTCCCCGTAATGTCAGGGCTGAAACCCACCAAGGGCTCCTTCTTTCTAACCCTACCTTGCATCTTACGCAGTGCGTTTCGGCAGAGAGAATTCCCATCTAGGATCTGTAGAGTGCAGTTTGGTCTCTGCATGACACGTACCGGCTGTGTGATTCTGAAAAACACAGCTCCCTCTCTGAGCTTCAGTTTTGCCATCTGTGAGATGGAGAGATGGAGCTGCCTGGGCTTGCCCATCTCACGAGGTCTCTGTGAGGCAAACAACAGCCCCAGCCTGCTAGAGATGGAAAGGGCATTGCACGTCACTCAATCTCATGCACTTCAGCCACTTATTTTAGCAGATGAATATTTAATTTTGTTTGTTTGTTTGTTTAGAACCTCAACTTACAAGACAGAAAGAACGGAGCTGTTCAGGCTGGGTTGGAGATGGGAGTCTTCAGTAAAACTCTAAACAACTGTCTCATTTTAAAGGCGAGAGAACTGAGGCTCAGAGAGGGCCGCTGCTCCAGGTCACATGATCCCCACAGAACCACAAATCCGTGGGAGGCTCAATGACCCCAGGATGTGAACACAGAAGCCATGGAACCCCTACTCTCATGGTGTGGACCCTGATGGCCCATCCACCACCCGAGGCCCCCAGCGCTGCCTGTGGCTACCAGACAACCTTCCCTGTGTGGCCCAGCCTCCCCATCAGCACCTCCCAGCCAAAACTGGTTTAGAAAAGGCTGCCCGGCTGGCAGGTAGGAACAAAGGGATTAAGCCCCGTTTGACAGACTGTGTCCCTCCCATTTGCATGTCATTAAGCTGCAGGCCAGTTAGCAGAGGGGGACACATAGCTTCAGAGTCCCTGCCAAACTGGGGCACGGAGGCACTGAGGCTTCATTTGCATTCTGGACACCTACCCTGAACTACAGGAGCCAATTTGAAGAAGAGGGGTTTCTTGAGGAGATGAATGGGGTGCTGGAGTGGACTGGGGAGGTGTCCCCATCTCCATGGTGGCCCCAGCGTTTTTTCTGTCTCCCCTCAAAAGTGAGACAAATGAAGCAGGCTTGTTTTGAGGAGCAGAAAGGGCTTCATGGCTCTGAGAGTTAAACCCGGCACTGTGCAACAGCTTGGGAGAAGACACTTGAATTCGGAGAACCCCGGCTCCTCTCTCCAGCCAGCATCCCCACACCCGCTCCACACACACACACCAGCCTAGCCAAAAGGAAAAAAAAGGAAGAAAGCAACACAGGCCACATTTTCTCGGCACACCCCTTCTAAGGCCTCCTGGGGGGCCCCTGATTGACAGGACGCTAAATGCAAGAGGTTTCCTGTGATAGAGAAAGAGATTTTCTTGAAGCATTCAACTCATGACCTTTAAGAGCTCGGGGAGCAAAATGATTTTCAGTCACTTGGGCCTGAGTGAAAGGTATGTGAATTGATCGACTGCAGGGCTCAGGCCTCCCGAGGTCTTGATGCTATGTCATTAAAATCTTACAATCGAGTTATCCTAATGTATCCCAGTAGCCCCCTTCTCAGAGGTGATTAGTAAATAGACTCTAAGTTACACGGTAGACAATGCCTTCTCCAAAGGGCCTGGAAGGCCAGCGATGCAGCTGGGGCCTGGGACCAACTCTGGCCTCTGCCATTTGAGGTTTTCTTTTTTGACATTAGTATAAGGTAACTATTGCTGTTGTTGCCTCTCACGTTTCTTCTTCTAGCTCTTTTTATCTTGTGAAGGTGCCTACCCCTCTGGCCACAGGTGCCTAGGTAGGTTGGGCGGGCTAATTTCCTCTGGCAACAGTGATTGGTCTGGGGATATAACTGACCCACACCCAGCCAATCAGAATCTTCCCTAGGATTATTCTCTTTCCTGGGGACCCTGAGCTGGGAGAGTGTGCGCAGGGGTTGATAATGATGGGTGACCATTTTCCCTGCCATGTGTGGTCTTGTCTGCAGAAGGCAGGCAAGCCCAGCAGGCAAAAGTGAGACAGAGGTGGAGTGAGAGAGGCCTGATTCATGAAACCCCTTCGATGCTATTGAGATACCTTCACATCTTTCCTAGTTCCATGAGCCTTAAAACCATCATTCTCAGCAAACTGACACAAGAGCAGAAAATCAAACACCGTGTTCTCACTCATAGGCGGGTGTTGAACAATGTGAACACATGGACGCAGGGAGGGGAGCACTACACACTGGGGTCTGTTGGGAGGAAATACGGGAGGGAGAGCGGGGGATGGGGAGTTGGGGGGAGAGAGCATGGGGAGAAATGCCAGATATAGGTGATGGGGAGGAAGGCAGCAAATCACACTGCCACGTGTGTACCTATGCAACATCTTGCATGTTCTTCACACGTACCCCAAAACCTAAAATGCAATAAAATAAATTTTAAAAAAAAACTTCTCTTTTGCTTAAGTTCGTCAAGGTTCATTTCTGTTGCTTGCAACCAAATCTTGCCGTGTGGGTAGAAGGTGATATTCCCAAGGTTCACTCCTTTGGGGCTTGAGGAAAATGAAAAGGTTGGGGAATTATACAAAATGTGATCATGCAGGTCAAAGATGCAGACCACAGCAGCCCCTCAGGGACCGGCCACTAAGGCATCAGCTCCACAAAGAGAAAGACCTTTGTCTCTTTCCCAGTTGCTAAAGCAATGCCAGGCACATACCTTCTCCCACTGCCTCCCTTGTGGGCGGCGCTGTCTTGCCTGCCACATGAGGTCTCTGCTTCTCCTCAAGCCTCTGCTCAGAGCCTCCTCTGTGTCCTGACTTGCATCCTTTGCCTTTTCCACTTTCTGCTCCCTCTTAACGTTCAACTTGTCCGTGGTCACCACGACCTGCTCTCTTTCATAGCTCCCACTGTTAACTGCTTTGTTCTCTCCGTGTTTCTTGATGTCAGGTTCAAGTGAAGTGCCAGAGTCAGAGACAGACAGAATCCAGTTGGCCTGGCCTTCGATTCCCATGTCAGGCCAGTTCCCAGGTCAGGCTGGTGTCTTTGAGTCAAGTACCAGTGCCTGAGCTGATCAGCTGAGGCTATGGGGCAGGGACTCAAATGGTGTGAACGGTGGCCACTTAGGCCGAAGTGGTCACAAGCTAGACCGTTCTCACCAGAATCTCTTGCTTAGACTAGCTTGGGGGAACTCAGGGACTATCTATACTCCCCTCTTCTGTATTCCAGAAACTTCATCTGAGGCAGAAGATTTTTATCTGGCAGTGGGAACCCCTCCCCCTATTCCACGGAGCTTCCTCACAGGTGCCTCTCTGGTGTGTTTCTTGCTTGAATTGCAAATTGAATGCTGCATAAACCCTACATAACTCAGAGCCCCATGTTGGCAGTATCTTATTTTTCAATTTCTTTTTTTTTAATTGAATGAACATATTTTATGCAAGCCGTTCTACCTTGGTGAAGGCTGTTCCCCTGTGATTCATCAGAGTAATAACTAGAAACACCATTATTTGGCTCCATCCTCCTGCTGAGAACATCACATAACTGAGAAATGTTCATGCATCTCACAGAGTTTCAGGGGCGAGTAAAAGTGGGCAAGCAGCAAAAGGAGGAGGAGAGGGACAAAGAAACAAACAAATGATTATGAACACACATGCAGGTTGGCAGCCAGAGACATGGCTAGACGGTGAGATGAAAATGTGGGCCCACGTATGGGTTGTTGATCTCAGGCATATACACGTATGCACACACACACACGGAGGCACAGCAGGAACCACACATATCTCTCTACCCAGGTGTCTCAACATTTGAAAAAATTAAAAGAAAAAATCCTATAAACTCTACAGAATTTCAAAGTGAGAAGGGATGCTGGAGAGCTGGTCCAGTTGCCTCACTTAACATGTAAGAAAAAGGAAGCACAGAAACTTGGCTATATCCCTGTGTATCCCATTTGCAGACACCAATGTTCCTGGGTTTCTGCCTAGAAATACATAATTCAACTAGTCTAAGATGCAAACCATATCCTTATTTATGTTTATTGAGCTCTTTTCTCTGGGTTAAAGATTTTCAGACATCTTTATCACTTTGATCTAAGATGTGGGCAGAGTATTGCTGCTATTGTTGGGTTTTTTTGTTTGGTTGGTTTGTTTTGTTTTTTAAGGACTTTTGTTGAGTTAACTGAGCACCTGTAAACATTTTCTTTCTTTCTTTCTTTCTTTTTTTGAGACAGAGTCTCGAAACTGTTTCACAGGCTGGAGTGCAATGGCACAATCTCTACTCACTGCAACCTCCACCTCCTGGGTTCAAATGATTCTCCTGCCTCAGCCTCCTGAGTAGCTGCAATTACAGGCACCTGCCACCAAACCCAGCTCATTTTTGTATTTTCAGTAGAGACGAGGTTTCACCGTGTTGGCCAGGCTGGTCTTGAACTCCTGACCTTGTAATCTGCCCACCTTGACCTTCCAAAGCACTGGAATTACAGGCATGAGCCACTGCACCCAGGCTGGAAATATTTTCAAAAGGCTCTCCTCAGAACACAGAAGCCCCTCAGTTAATGTCTTACAAACCCTAGCACGCCGTCAGGAGCTGTATGAATGCACACTTCTAAGGTTAGACAAATCAAATGTTCAGTGCGGGTTTCTGGAAACCTTCCCATTGCTCCTCCCGGTTCATCAGCACTGCCTCAGTGCAGCTCTCCTCACCGCTTGCCTGCATGCATTATCGCCTTGCCCACTGCCCATTACAACTTCTACCCTCTCCAACTCCCTCTTCCTCTCATTACCAGGTGAATTTTTTCTAGAACATGACTCTCACCTTACCCTTCTCAGAGTAATCAGGATCCCAAGCTGCAGGTCTACTTCTGCATGGGTGGGTCATTCTTCTGGCTGCAAGTGAAAACACCCAACTCAAAGAAGCTTGCAAAATGGCAGGGAGGCATGGGGTATTGGAAGATTCACACAGCTGGACCTTCAGGCAGTAAAGGCTGGATTCCAAGGTCAGCTGAGGCTGTCAAGAACATCTTCCCTTGATCTCTCGACTCTGCTTTTCTTCATGGCAACTTTTTCTGTCCTTTTCCTTACAACTTTTCAGTGTTCTTATGATGTATTTAATCTCTTGTAAACAATATGGAGCTGGAAATTTTTTAAATCCACTCTGATATCTCTGTATTTCTACCAGAGATTTAATTCTATTGAAATACACTGTGCTCACCAATCTATTTGTATTTACTTAGTAGCATTTTATTTTTGTATTCTTTTTTACTCTGCTTTCTTTATGCTTTTTTTTTTCTTCTTTTTATGTGATAGAGTGGTTTTTCTTTAGCTCCACCCCCCCCCTTTTTTTTTCTTTTTACTGGCCTGTAGCTCATACACTTTACTGGTTTGTATCTCATGCATTTTGCATGGTTGTCCTTAATTTTTTTTAACATGCATACTTGACTTAACTACTCCTGAAGTTAATACAAATCTGTATCATCAAGGACTATGACTAGAATATTTTAGCCACTATGAGTCTCTTAGTATCTTATACGTTATTCTTATCCAAATTGTTTTACATCCAAAAATTATTTAATGTTATTATTATAGTTTTATGCAGGAAATACTTGATTGGATTTATCACGTTTATTATATTTTCTGCATCTCAGTCCTTGCCTCTAGGTAGAATTTTCTTCTTCCTAAAATAATCCTGCAGTAGAGCTTTCAAAGAGGATCTGTTAATAGAAAACTCTGTTAATCTTTGAAATGCCTTTACTTTTCCCTTTTTCTGACTTTTAATTGGAATTCTAATGGGACCATTTGCTTTTACTTTTTCCTTATCAATTTTTTGAAGACATTATTCCATTTTCTTCTTGCTACTATAGTTGCCATTGAAAGCTACTATTGCTTTTATAGTTGCCAATCATTTATTTATAATATTCTACCTTTTTTCTGTTATCTTTCTTAAGATCTTTTCCTTGTCTTTGGTGTTCTGTAGTTTTAGTACAATGTATGATGTTCTAGGGGTGGACTTAATTTTCTTTAAACTGACTGGGACTATCTGTGATTCCTGAATCTGAAGATTAATGTCTTTCCATAATTCCAAACATACTTATTGATTGCACTGTTTAATATCACCTCTCTCTCTCATTTTTTCTGTTCTCCTTCTGTAACTCCCATTAAATGTATATGGGGCCTTCTTATCCTATCCTCCACATCGCTTGACTACTCTTTCGTATTTCTATGTCTTTAACTCTCTGCATGCTAATATTTTTCTCAGATATATTTTCAAGTTCATTACTCTTCTCTCCAATTGTGTCTAATATGCTTTTTAATTAATCGTCATTAAAAAAAAAATCAGATTTTTCATTTCTCCTAATTCTATTGGTTTCTTTTTGCGGTAGGAAAGTTATTTTCTCATGTTGTCACGTTCTTTCTTAGGTAATTGATTCCCCTTTTATGCATTTATTCATTTCAGGCATACTTATTTATACAGACTAGCAGTTGTGCTACCTGGAATTCTTGGGGATGGAGGGTGTTAGGCTATAATACTGCTCTTTGTTGGGTCTCCTGACTGGCACTCAAGGCGGACCCTTTCCTTGTGTGTTTTGTTATGTAGGACTATGAGACTACTTTCCATGGAAGCTTATCTGTGTAGAATCCTTTGGGTCGATGGCATATTGCCAAAGAGTCTTTGCCCAGTTCCCAAGGGCCATCCCTATCCATCCTACTATCATTTTAATATTAATTTATAGGGTCAGTGATTCCCAGACCATACAGGTAGTACTATGGCATACCCCGACCCCTCACAACGCAGAGACTTGGCTATATACACCATCAAGGGACACTGTTTCATCCTCAGAGCTAAGGCTGACACACACAGCTTTTCTGTTGGCTCCCTGTGGATGATGTTTTCCTCTTGCTGCAAGCACAATGCTTGAAGGATCCTACTTTTACGCACAGTGCTCATGTTAAACTTAGCCCAGGCTCAGGGCCTTGTCTTCACCTGCCATACGCAGATTTGATCTCAAGTCCTGAGGCTGTCCACACCATCTCAAGGAAGTTACAGCCTCAACTTACGTGCCAGATACTCTGATTTTTGTTCTGTCTTTATCTTATTGGACCCCTTGCGATTCCTCATATTTTTTGCAAGCTCAATTAGGCATCACATATATTTATTTTAACTGATACATAATTTGAAAGAAATTTTCTGAGGGAGCGAGTTCCGGTTATTTAGCTAAACAATGCCAGGGATGGAAGTCCCTGCTCTCCTCCTCCTTGACTTTATTCCCAGGGCAGCTTTCTCTAAGTGGTGATAACAACGGCCCCTGGCAATTCCAGGCTTATATGAGCCTTAAAGGCAGAAAGACCAGAAGAAGAGAGGCATTTCTGAAAGAAAATACCCCTCATTTCTGAAACCAAGATAACTGTCTTTGGCCTTATTTGGGTCACACGCCCACCTATAGTTAATCGTAATGACTCAGTCACTCTTCAAGGGAGTGACTAGAAAAAGCCCACCCAGGCCACAGGATGCCAGTATCAGAAAAAGGGAAAATCGGTGGTTGGCAAGAAGAAACAACAGGTGTCAACCACAGCCCCTTTCAACTGTGCAATGTTATCTCATGTAACCCTTACCCTGCGAAGTCAGGTTTATAATCATCTTTCCAGTTCCCACAGCTGACGAGGGGCAGCACCCGCACTGGAATGCTGGTCTCCTGACTCAGACCGTGGGCATTTTTAATCAAGGCTAAGCCTCTTGTTCTAACCCTTAAGGCCATGCATTTTCGAGTCCTTTCTCTGACCAACCTTATCTCTCACCACCTCTCTACTTGCTACAGTTCAGTTTCACCCTGTGCTTCGCTCAGCTGCTCCTGTACCTGTGATGCCTCCCACAGTTTTTCAACCAAATCAATAAGAAGTTAGATCTGGAAGGAAACCTATGGGTTTCCCTTCCCATGCCAACTTAGATCAATGGGTAGCATCTACGTGAGACACTGTGTTAAAGTTGTATCCAGGCTTCACGGGTATCTTAGGTCTGGTTCTTAGAAGCAGAGCCTGAGACAGGTACTCTTGTGCACATTATTTATAGAGGAAGTGCCCTCCAGAGAAACCTGTAAGAAAGTGAGAGATGCCGAAGACGCTAAACAAAGACATTTCAGCTGAAGCCTGGGCTCGGCCTGATCCCACGGGGAGTTCTGGAGTGTGAATGGCATGGTGGAGTTGTTCCACAGTGACAAGGCTTTTGTATCTCTGTATCAGTCACTCGTTGGCCATGGGCTGACCCTGAGGAAGGGTGGGAGGTGAGTGTAACCCCCCAGATACCTCCTGGAAGGGAGCCTCATGTTCCTGCTGAGGGATATGCCACAGGAGGAGGGCCACCGTGAGCCATGAACATCTCACACTTACAGCAGCTGGGATTTGGGAGAGCTGGCTGGGCAAAGAGGGTCTGGGCAGGACATCAGTGGCATCTGTGACAGGAAGTAAGAGTGTCGTAATTGATTAATAACAATAACAGGCCAGGCATGGAGGCTCACTACTGTAATCCCAGCGCTTTGGGAGGCCAAGATCACCTGAGGTCAGGAGTTCGAAACCAGCCTGGCCAACATGGTGAAATCCCATCTCTACTAAAAATACAAAAATTAGCCATGCATGGTGGCAGATGCCTATAATCCTAGCTACTTGTGAGGCTGAGGCGGGAGAGTTGCTTGAACCGGAGAAGCAGAGGTTGCAGTGAGCCGAGATCATGCCATGGCACTCCAGCCTGGACAACAGAGCAAGCCTCCATTCAAAGGAAAAAAAAAACCCACAATAACAACAGTTATGGAGGTTGTCCTTTGTCAAACACTTCACATGTGTTCTTTCATTTAATCCTGGTAATAACCATATAGCTAAGTACTATTATTTCCCAAGATTACAGGTAAGGAACTGAGTGAGGCCCAGAGTCTCATCACTCAAGGTTACATGGTAGACAGGATTCACATGTACCCCAGAGCTGGGGCGTAGCACTACCGCGTGATGCCTGGTGTGAGCATGAGAGGCAGGAGGGGCCACACTGGTGGCAGAAACCTACCATCTTGAGGGTGTTGAGAAAGCCTGTCTTATTCACAAGTTCTCACCATCTAGAAGCCTCTGGCCCTGACATGTCCTGGAGACATTTTCCCCATTGTCTTGGTATTACCATTTGGCTCTTCATTACTTGTGCAAATTTCTGCAGCCAGCTTGACTATCTCCCCAGAAAACGGAATTTTGTTTTACAGTGCATTGTCAGTCTGCAAATTTTCCAAATTTTTATGCTCTCCTTTCCTTATAAAACTGGATGCCTTTAATGGCACCCAGGTCACCTCTTGAATGCTTTGCACTTAGAAATTTATTCTGCCAGATACCTTCAATCAACTCTTTCAAGTTCAAAGTTCCACAAATCTCTAGGGCAAGGGCAAAAAGCTGCCAGTCTCTTCGCTAAAACATAACAAGAGTCACCTTTGCTCCAGTTCCCAACAAGTTCCTCATCTCCATCTGAGACCACCTCAGCCTGGATTTTTTTGTCCATATCACTACGATCATTTTTGTCAAAGCCATTCTACAAGTGTCCAGGAAGTTCCAAATTTTCCCACATTTTCCCACAAGCCCTCTGAACTGTTCCAACCACTGCCTATTGCCCATTTCCAAAGTCACTTCCACATTTTGGGGTATCTTTTCAGTAATGCCCCACTCTAATGGTACCAATTTACTCTATTACTCTGTTTTAAAACTACTGATAAAGACACACCCGAAACTGGGCAATTTACTGAAGACAGAGGTTTAATAGGACTCACAGTTCCATGTGGCTGGAGAGGACTCACAATCATAGCAGAAGGCAAGGAGGAGCAAGTCACATCTTACATGGGACTTCAGCACAGAGAGAGCTTGTGCAGAGAACCTCCCATTTTTAAAACCATCAGATCTCATGAGACCCATTCCCTATCCTGTGAACAGCAAGGGAAAGACCTGCCCCCATGATTCATTCACATCCCAGTGGGTCCTTCCACAACACATGGGAGTTATGAGAGGTACAGTGTGAGATTTGGGTGGGGACACAGACCAACCATATCACCATGTGACATCACTGAATGCAGAGGTGGGAGGGACGTGCACAATTGGCTCTTGTGAGTAGGCAGAAACAGGCTCCTGCGCACCAGTGATTCCTACTCCAGAGCTCATTCTGCAGGACTAGCGATTTCCCAGCACTAAACCCATAAGACTCCCACCAAACGCGCATTCTGGGTTTACACAAGTTCAAACAGCAGACAATTCTGAATCCCATTCTCAGAGCACAGCTTGGTGTGTTTGCTTGTTAAAGGTCCCCAAAGTCCCGCAATAAACAAACCTGTGTAACTTCAACAAACTCAGCATTCCCAAAGCCTGTTTGTCTGCCCAACCACTTCATCACATGCCTCTGAGGACTAGTATCCCCCTGAACTAGTATTCAATGGAACACCCTTTGGAATATGGCAAACAGAACAATGTCTTCATATAAACAAAGGGCCGTTGCTGAGAAAGAGGTTCAACTTGCTGTTCCGTTTTGCTTCACAGGGTGGAAATAGAACCAATGAGTTGAAATTAGAAGGAGACAGAATCAAACTGGTAAGAGGAAGTTTTTTCAAATAGTAAGAACC
This sequence comes from Saimiri boliviensis, assembly GCF_048565385.1. Classification (NCBI taxonomy): domain Eukaryota; kingdom Metazoa; phylum Chordata; class Mammalia; order Primates; family Cebidae; genus Saimiri; species Saimiri boliviensis. The sequence goes on along the minus strand of NC_133450.1, from coordinate 8,677,754 downwards.
ATCCATCATTAACACAAGGTTAGACGTTGAAGGAAAGAAGTCCTCATTGCAATAGAGGGTGAATGTCTCTATGGCAAAGGACACCAAGAAGGTGCTTCTTGTAGCAGAAAGGCAGCTAAAGAAGATTCCCTCCAACGACTCTGTTAAGTACTAGGATTCCAGTCACTTGAAGTGCATAGGCCCTGTCTGGGGCCTCACAACAGGGCCTGTCAGATGGTCGCCTCTATGTAGAAATAGATATTCCAACTCTATTCATGTGCATGATATAATTTTAGAAGGGCGAGGATGCCGTCACTTCCCAAAATATACTTCTTGACGGTCTTGTTTCTGCATTAATTCACCATTAAAACTTTTCTTTTTTAGCTTAATACTTTATTCCATGTTCAAATGTACATTCTCATGGGAAAGAGTGGTTCAATAGAAGCTAGTGCTGGCCCATCGTGTCTCTGTGGCATAGTGAGGTTCTCTTCCTCCAAGAGCAGGTCTAGTCCGGAAAGGGAGAGCTGGAGGGGAGGGGGTTGGGGTAGGGGTATTGGGTGTCTGGGGTGGGGGCTAGAGAGCAGGAGAGACTGCAAGCCAGGAGGGAGTGGGAGTGCCAAAGCCAGTCTTGGCTGCCTTCATGAATGTGTTTGGGGCTGGGCCTGTCCTAGAGATATCCCAAAACTATTTTAAGAGACAGTAAATTTAGCTGGTGGCTGGTTTGCAAATCATCCAGATATGTTGGTATTTCTGATGAGACAATCTGTCTCGAGAGGAGACATTTAAAGCCTTTACAACCAAAAGGGATGTGCCTTTTTGAACACAGCCATGGAAAAAGCACAACCACAGCCCCCTACTTTGTTGGCCAAACCCGCCAGTGGGTAAAGTGTGCATGACGAAGGTAGTTGCATTTGTACAGAGCCTCTCAGGTGAAAACATGCTTCCAGAGCCACCATCTGACAGAATTGTCGCAACAGCCTGAAAAAGCAAGAATACCCATTTTGTAGATGAGTAGACTGAGGTGCTTACCTACGGTTACCTGGGGAGCAGATGGCAGAGTATAGACGGCAGCCCACGATTTTCAGATTTCAAGCCCCATCATAACTAATTTTTTAAAAATTAATTTGCATTTTAACAGAGTAATAAAGTATTACCTAAACAGTCAAATAGCTGCACGAGGCTTTTAGTGAAGTATCAGTCTCCTGCTCCATGCCCTCCTCAAAAAATAGAGTGCCTCCTGATTTCCCAAAATCTAGAGGCACTCAATTTCTATTTTTAGCTATATCTTTTTATATTTATCTTCATATTTATAAGTAAGATGTTTACACTTTGGTGTCTGATTTTTAAAAAAATGAAATGTAATCTGAAACCTTCCTTCTCTGGAACACGTGAACTGGATTTTTATAACCCATTCACACAGAGACACACACACATTCATACACACATACTCTCGCACACGCTCCCCCCTTCTCCTCTTCTGCACATGGCAATACAATTGCATCACAATTTTTATTTCTGATATGGTCATTCTAATTTCCAGAATCTCATTGATCGCTCCTTTTCTATAGCATTCTGTTTTTGTTGCATGGGGGATATGTCTTTGCTTATCTCTGAGATTTTCCTTTTTAATTTGAAGTTCCATTTCCTCCCTACAGTCTTTGTCTTTCTCCTGAGTTTATTTTCCACTGGTTTGCATTGGGATCTATCTTTCAACTTAGAGATTGTCCCGAAATATCTGATAATCTTTGTCTTTATATTCATATTTACTCATAAGATGCAAAAAGGTGTTTGGAAGCGCTGAGTGTCTGGGTGGGTGGTTTCACTATGGGATGTCCGCAGGAAGTTGATTATGGAGGACTGAAGATGGGGTTTGGGCATGGAGTAAAGGATGTGGGATTGCGCAGAGGGAGGAGAGGAACTACAGGCACAACAAGAGACTCAGCCAATCCCATGGGGATTTCTAGAGCTGCAATAGTCCTGCAGAATTTCCATGCCCTATGGCAAGAAGGCTGGGCCTTTACATGCCCTCACTGATCAGTCACTGGAAGTAGGCTCGCTCCAGAGAGAGGAGCGACTTTGGCGAGAGGATTCCCTTTAGCTAAGAGCAATTTCTGGAGAGAGACTTGAGCTGAGAGCCACCAACACTCCCATCACTGGAGAAATGAGTGCCTCCATCCTGAAGGGACAATGTGGGCAACACACCACAGCAACCACCCAGGGCACTCTAGCACTACTCCAGTAACCTTCCTTCACATAACCTTTTATGATTCCGGTTGGTCTCTTAGCTAGGGAAACACACTGGAGGAAGATTAGTGTGAAGAATAGTTCCCCATCTCTGCCTCCAGCACTGAAGCTGGTCTCTATGCTGTAATGATACCCCTCATCTTTTGTATTCCTATTCTCTATTCTACCTGAGCACTGATGCTGGACCAGGTGAGTAACTTGGTGGAGTGATCTAGACCTTATTTCCTGAAGGGCCTGGGAGGCTGAGGCAAGAGAATCTCTTCAACCTGGGAGGCGGGGTTGTAGAGAGCCGAGGTTATGTCACTGCACTCCAGCCTGGGCAACAAGAGCAAAACTCCGTCTCAAAAACAAACAAAAACAAAGATGGAACTTTGAATACCTTTTCCCATGGTGGAGCAATTACACATGGTAGGTAGGATCTCCTTATTTACTGATTCGACAAGGATTCACTGCATGCCTTGTGTATGCCAAGCACTACAATAGACTAGAGCTAAATAGGAAACAAGACTGTTGGGGCCCCTGCCCTCATGGCACTTCCATTCTAGTGGATATAAATAGTGACTCCTTTGGAAAGAGAATTACCCACCTGACTGCATAAATGCTCCTCTGAATGAGTAAAATAAAATAAGATAAAACTAACTTTACAAAAATAGCATCTCCTTATTAGTAATCACATCATCTCTTGTAAAAGGAAAGAAAAGCTGAGACATTCTAAAAGGCCATTAAGAGGCCAAAACCAAGAAACATAACCCTGTAGACTAGAGATTCAAAATGAGCTTAGGAAATATAACATTGGGACTCTTCAGGGAAATGGTTAAGTCAGAGCCAAAGGCATTGGCACTAAATGAAGAGGAACCTGAGCTAATGAGAAGGGAGCAGAGAGTGGAAGAGGCAAGGGAAGGAAGGTGACTAGAAAACCAGTGCTGGACTCAGAGAAAGGAGGTGGAGGCGAGACTGGCAGACAGCATTGTCGGTATGCAAAGCAGAACAGCCTCCTGCCAGGGTCTGGGGCAGCAGCAGCAGAGAGGGAGCCAGGAGTTCAGAGGGAAAGCAGGACCCGCAGGATGCCCCTGGGATCACACTGGAAACTTCCGGAGAAGACTGCACCCCAGGTAGCCAGGGACAGAGCCAACCTGATATTAGGGTGTTACCGGGTTCTGTGGCAAAGTTGGTAGAGTTTCCTTCACTTTCTCCATCTGTGTCCTTGCTCCCTCCTCTCTGTCCACCTGGCACTGCCGTCTTGGTCCGGGTGCGAGTTTGGGGAGTAGGAGGCAGCTGGAGCTGATTGCTGAGAGTAAGGAGCAAGGATTCATTCCTAATGCCATGTAGAGAGAAGCAGAGAAGACACTGGGCCATGGGACAGGCACGAGGTGGGGTGAACATCTTGCAGGATCTCCAGACTCACTCAGAACAAACAGCAACTCACTGCTGCTCACAGTAAGGCAGGCCCAAGACTCTGCCTCTTCAAGGGTTCACAAGTAGTTATAAATAGTTCTAGACTGGGCCACAGGATGGCTCAGCAAGACGCAGTATGTCTTCCAACGATTTCAGCCATTGCCTAGCGCATGCCTGCTCTGTGCCTGTAGCCCAGTCCGGGCGAGGAAGAATACCAAGTGCTCACAAACCAGCCAGGGCCACAGCCAGACAACTGCCCTGCTGGGTGACAGTGGATCCCCTCTCCTGGCTGCTTTTGATGCACCACAGACAAAGCTCCTCTGGGAGCCCCTTGGAGCCCCTCCAACCGTCTCACACAGAGGGCCTCAGGGATCTGAGCCAGGACTCCCAAGCCCCCCATGCCCCCACCACCCCAGCCTCCCCCAAAGCAGGTGCTCCCCGATGCAACAAGGACGGCGATGATGCGGGTGGGAGCACATGAGTTATGGTGTGCCAGTGCCTCACAAACAAGTTTGGTGCCCGCCTGTCTTCATGAATCACGGTGGAGCCTAATCCTTCATTAGAACATTCAGCAGTAATTGCTGGCGAAATGCCACTTGCCTTTTTCTCATTTTAACAAAACATTTATGCATGAAAGATTTAATGCCAGGTATCAAGCATATCATTGTAAATTTACCACTAATTAAGCCTAATTAAAATAATTAAATGGCTGTGGAGTCACCATGTGAATTAAAATCACTTCTCCTCCATACCAGGCTGTTTCTCACTAGCCAGGCCCCTGGTTTGGAAGACAAATACATATCTCTCTCTCTCTCCATTTTTTCCTGTCTCCCTGCTCAGCTTCACGCGGGGTATTTGCATGGCCAAGGAGATTTGATAATTAAGATAATGCTGTGATTTGACGGTGCGTTTTTTCAATTTCAGGACCCCAGGAGATTTTCCTTTATCTCGGTGAAGTATAGACAATTTGACAAATCTGTTGCTCGGAGCAGTCGCTGGCGTTTGCATATTCATTACTCATTGGATTTTTAATCAAAGTAGCTGATGGACCCCTTGCACCACAAATAACTTGGTCATGAATAATTTATCCGCGCTCACTGGCTGGGCCACCGCAGCCTCCCGTCGCCCCGGGGCCCCTGATTGGCTCGCCAGGGCTGGCCTGCCTCGCGCAGCACATGGCCACTCCAGATGTTTGGGTAGACATATGTGCTCAGCTCATCAAACTCGGCAACCGCCCGCACCCGAGGGCCTCGGCCGTCCCCAGATAGGCCATCTGGAGTTGGAGGGGAAACACACGTCGGCGAATTGTGGGATGCGTGGTTATCTTCAGTGGCGCCCGGAGGTGACCACGGAGGGGCGCGCAGGGGGAGCGGGAATGCGGCGGAAACCCAGCCTCGAGGCCCACCCACATCTGGGGGCTGCAGGGAAGCTTGCTGGGTCCAAAGCTACAACCAGGGCCGCCATGGGGACATTGTCTGGCCCTTTTCAGATGATGTGGGTCGCCGGCAGCTGCCTCTCCTGCTTCTACAGCCCCTGTGGGTACAAGCCCCCACCCCAAGCCTCCACCCACCGGGCACACACACACCTGCCGCCCAGGCCCTCTCCTGCCTAGGAGCCCAGGCTGCTGTGCTGCTCCCCGGCTCGCTGACTTTGCACGTGCTGCCCCTTTAGGTACCATGTCCCTCCTCCTCTGTGCTACCCCAGTGGGGCTGGTTTAGAATTTTCCTGGGGAGGCCTTGGCCCCTCATCATATCAAACCCATTCAGTTTACCCGCATGCCACATTAAATATATTTTATACGTAAGTGTGGAGGAGTTGAGTAGAGATGCAGTTGACTGGTTGACATAATGGCACATTTTGTAGGCATTTAATGGACCATTTACTCATTTTGATTTTGCCGTTGTCTTTTCCTGTGGAGCTCGTGGGCCTCAGGCATTTCTGCAGGCTCCTGACAAGGCCGTCTGCCAGGCACTGGCCACCAGGCCATGTGGTCTCAAGGCCGTGGTCCTCACGTTAGTCCTTGCCATTTCTGTAAGGTCCAGCATGTGGTACCTCAGCTAGGGAGCGTTCCTCCTTGACCCCCATGGCCTGAGGCTAACAGGTGCCTCCCTGGTGCTTCTGGAACACCCCGATCTCCATTCCAGCCTCATCACCCATATGGTGATTGCTAGTTGGCACAATTTCCTCTCCACTAGACAGTGAGCTTGGGAAGGCAGGATGGTGCCCTGCTCATCTCTGTCCCTCCCAGCTCGCCCAGTCCCTGGCACATAGCATGTGCACAACAAATGTTTGATGAATAAATGAACTTTGGACTTCATGTTTCAAAGAGCAGGAACAATGACCCTGAAAAGGAAATTCAGGCAGAGCGGCGATCTGAAAGGGTGTGTGGGAGACAGCCAGGGACAATCCTTCTGGCCTGGCCCCAGAGCTTTTGTGCAAGGTGGGGAGGAGGGTACTTCTTCGGCCCCTCCAGCTGCTCCCCTGACTCACTTCTCAGCTGATGGCCTCTTGGGTGATGATGGAGGGAGGGTCCCTTGGGTCCCAAATGTACTGCATCACACAGACTTCTCCCCCACCCTGAGGACTCCGAGATCAAAGGAAGAGATCTTGCCTGGGAGACTGCTCTAACAAAGGTGGACATCACTCACACACACCCCTCTTAGAGTCGGGGTGTTGGTAGTCACATGTACTGCAGCAGGCGAGGTGCCCTCGCTGTAATTACTTCCCCCACGATTCAGCTCCGCACCCCCCAGCGTGCTGGTGAGGAGCTGGGAGAAGACTGCAGGCTAATTATCAGACAGGCAGGAAAACCAGCAGGCTGTGTTCTCCTGTGACAATTAAAGTGAAAATACTTCATGATATTGTTTTCTATTTTTTCAAGGTGGGAGGAAAGGTGTGATTGGAGAGAGAGAGAGAGAGAGAGAGAGTGTGTGTGTGTGTGTGTGTGTGTGTGTGTGTGTGCGTGTGCGTGTGTGCGTGTGTGTTGTGGGAAAGGAGGGAGGGAAGAAACAGAAACAGCCTGAGTCATAAGCAGATGCTTCCTGGAGCCTGTCGAGGATGGTAATGACCCCCTCCCGCCCCGAGTGGCTGCTGTCTGGGGCCACCTGAGAGGCGGCTGCTGACAGCACACATGTGCCCGCCTCATTTGCAGGCTGGAATTCCCCACTGAAGCCAATTCGAGTTTCCTGTCATTGCAGAGAGCTGAGGTGGCACAAGTCTTGGGGTAGGTGGGTGTACTGCAGATAGGGCGGGCCACCCTTGGGCAGGCCTGGGATCCCAGAGACCTCAAAGCCCCTCAGCTAGAGACACCAGCCAGGGTTCTGGAGGGACACAGACAGGAACTGCCAGAAATAGAGGCACAGCAGAGGCAGGAGGCAAAGGGAGAGAATGACATTTAGAACAGCAAAGTGTTTTCCCTCGGAGGGCCAGGAGACACCAGGGACCTTAAAGGGAGCACGTGCTCACACCAGAACCTTTCTCATGCCACCTTTGCCTCCCTCTAGGAGCCTCCACACACCAGACAATGCGTATTAGACCAGACACGTCAGTCCCCTTCAGGGACCCAGACTGTGGCTTGACCAAGGGCCTTTCCTGATCAAATGTTAAGAGGGCCAGGGGACGGAGGCTTGAGAACTCCTGCCTCAGATGCCGTTCATGTCCAGACTGGGGTGACATCAGGATGGACAAGGCTGGAAGTCAGACTCCCCCTCTGGAATTTGCACGAAGGTACATCAGAGACTCTACCAGGTGAGGCCAAAAGAAAGACATGAGACCCAGAGAAAGGAGCAGTCACATTATTGGTGGAGCTCGGAGCAAGAATGTGCCAGTTCTGGTTCGAAGGGTGGAGACAAAATTAGCTAGTCCCTGGAGACAGTTGGGTTGCTGGAGATGGTTATTCCTGGGAGCCATGAGATAGCCATCTCCCTCGCTGCCATGATACATATGGGCATCCTTCACGGCAACTCTGTTCCTCACTCTCTAAAGCGTGAAGCCCTCGCTGCTTAATGCCACCCCTCTAGGGGTCCTCCCATCCCGTGGGCTCTATTCCCAGAAGATCTCCTTCCCCACTGACTGCCAGGATCACACACACTGGAGCACCAGGGCACAGCAGCAGTCCGAGTGCACACAACAGCAGTGCAATCATGCACCCTGCTCAGGAGTCCCCAGCCAGCCATCTGCAGCCATAACCAACCTTGGGATACATTTCAGAACCCGGAATTACTAGTCTGATTTGTCTGTGTCGTAGTCAGAGCAGTAACTTGTATTCCCAGTTCCTTGACAACTAACTTTATTTTCCTTTTCTGATCCATTGTTACATGTACAAAGTCTGTGTTTAATAGCAGTATTATAATTTTAAACTGCCAATACAAGTAGGATTTTTATGTGTGTTTTCAATTCAACAAACATGTCTTGAAGGCCTGTAGGATGAAGCTGTGACACTGGGTACTAGGGACATGGAGATTACGACGATAAGAATAGTGACCTTTACTGAGCGTTACTCATTCAATTCTCCTGAAGGCCACGTAGATTGTACTGTTATAATGCCCATTTTGACCAATTTACAAATGAGGAAACTGAGGTCACATGCCAGTAAGTATAAAGCCAGGATTTGAACCTTGAAAGACTGACTCCAGAATGCATGCTCGTAAGCGCTATTAGAAATAGAAAATAAAAAGCTTGTGAAGAGTTTGCTGTCTAATAACAGAAAGAGGCTCATAAACAGATCATTTAAGTTCTTTTGTTAATGATAGGAAAATCGTATGTACCCTAGACTTAAAAGCTGGAGCTTTCTATCATGTTTATTTCCACGAATAAAACTCTAATTTTTCATGACAAACTTATCAGAGATGATAAATGTAATAACCTAGACTGCTCGTGAGGTCTTCTCTTATGATGAGATCCAGCTTCTGTGGTAGGAGTGGTAGGAAGTCAAACACGAAAGCTCAGGGTTGCTGGTGTGTGTTGTCCACACAGAAGTCGGAAATCAATTCTCTTCTATCTCATACTGTTTTGTCTCATATCCCCAGGGTAACTGTAAGCTCCTTGAAGGCAGAGTCTTTGGCTTTTCATTTGTTAATTCATTTATCCATGAAAGAAGAAAAAAAAAAATGACACCGAACACCTATTAGGTGCCAGGCATCCGCTGGTGTTCAGAGGCTGAAGTACAGACGATTTGGCAAAGTTTAATACCTTGTATTCCGAGTGCCTTGTATTCTGAAGAAGAGACATGAGCGAAGAGACAAATGGTCACAGCATACCCAGGGCTCTCCCAGGGGTGAGAAAATGCCCCAAAACCCAGGGTAGGAATGACCACCTCTGCCCAGGAGGCGGCCATAACCTGTACCATACAGCAGGGATTCAGTTACTATAAAGATAAAAAGGAGAGAAGAACAATAAAGAGTGATCAACCATCAGATGACAGCAGCCACAATCCTTACATGCCATTCAGCAGTCTTGTTGCCGAAACTACAGATACGCCCACACTTCACTGCACACTAGATCCTCACACGAAGTCTTACCCTTCTCTCTCTGAGCCACGCTTTGGAACCCTTTCTCCCTCCTTTATTCTATTTCTGAGTGACCCTTTCTCTGCCTGGCTTTTTCTCCTCTCTTCATCTTATCATCTCTTTCCTCTAATGATCCCCTTCGCGTCTATCCTTCCCTTTCCTTTCTTAACTGTGGTGAGCTGGACGTGATAGGAAACTGAGATTCTGAAAAGAATCAGGAACCCAGGAGACTGAGCCATGATCCTAGCCTGGTTCTATTAGGGTTTTATCTTCCCCTCTTCCAGGTTCCACTGCCTCCTCCTGGAAGTTTGTTCACATTAGTCAAGAAAGTGCCTGCATAGTTCACATGTGAGTGAGTTGTCGCCTTCAATACTGGCCTTGCATTCCACCCTCTTTCACTGGCCAAAACTTCATATGGCTAAGTATATCCACTTGTGTGTTCATTAATCCCTCTATTCGTTCACTCAGTAAACAGGACATTCTGAATCCCTGTGCTAATTTCCAGGGAGGTTGAAATGAATGCAGTCCACTCATGACACATAAACACATAAATGCACAATGACAAAATGATATAATATGAACAGAGTTGAAAGGGTCTGTGGAAAAGAGCCTATGAAAAGAGACCAAAGAGCAAACAGTTAAGTAGAATAAGAATCAAGAAGGAACCATGCCACAGGAACCAAGAAAAGCAATGTTTCGGAACAGAGGAGGTGCCAACAGGGTCAAACGCAGCTGAATGGCCCAAGAGATTGAGAATGGAAAAGTTTCCCGTGGATCTGACTACAGGAAGTTGTTGGTTACTGGGGTGTCACAGTCTCAGTGGGAGGAAAGCTAGGTTGTGATGTGGGCCAAGGAGGGAGTGTAGGCTGCAGAAGTAGAGAGCTTTATGTGCGCATAGCTCTACCGAAACGTTGCTATCAAGGAAAGAGAAAAATAGGGCAGCAGCTGGAAAGGGTCGTGAAGATGGATGGAAGAGATTTGAGCATCATGGCAGATCTCACTGCCTCCACTGACAGGATGAAGAGAAAGCCCGTCAGTTTCCCTGTATCCTTCGCTTCAAAGGGTACCAGATCCTTCACCAACGCCTGCTATGAGGAGAGTATGCAGACAGACTTCTGCCTACTGGATTTGTCCCTAAATTTGCTGGGAAAGCTGGGGCCAGTTGACCCCCCCAGCTGCTGGATCCAATGAGTGTATGTCATGGTTGGTTCCAAAGGGCACCGGATCTAGAAACAAGTGGGCTGGGGAGTCGGCACCCCTTCCACCTCCAGGGTAGACTCTGACACATTTCAGCTAATTGGTAACCATTCTGAAGGACTGGGCTTTGCACAGAGTTTCCTCCCTAGACCCCATACATTTAGCTAGTTGATTCATTCCATGTACAGGCCTGCAGATCATCACGTGGGAACTTCCCTTCTGGGTTTCAGTCTCACCGTGGCTCCCTAAGAATTAGGCAAATGGTTCCTGGAGCGAGCAGATGCATAGTTCCGCCCCTTTAAGCCACAGAACTGGTAAATGATTGGTGGAGTCCATGAAAGCGAGAAGCTATGGGAAGGCCATAGAACAGGGGCCTGGGAATGGACTCCAGCATGGGTATAGGAATGTGCTCACATGGATGTGGGTGGTTAATGTGGAATGCCAAAGTCACAGAATAGAAATTCATCAGGTTGGCCAAGCACAGTGGCTCACGCCTGTAATCCCAGCACTTTGGGAGGCCAAGGCGGGTGGATCACCAAGTCAGGAGTTTGAGACTAGCCTGACCAACATGGTGAAATCCCATCTCTACTAAAAATACAAAAGTTAGCCGGTGTAGAGGTGCGCACCTGCAACCCCAGCTACTCAGGAAGCTGAAGTGGGAGAATTGCTTGAACCTGGGAGGCAGAGGTTGCAGTGAGCTAAGAGCTGAGATCACGCCACTGCACTCCAGCCTGGGCAACAGAGCGAGACTCCATCTCAAAAGAACAAAAGAAAGAAAAAAGAAATTTATCAGGTTTAAGGGACCTCTTTTTACAGAGGAGAAAACTGAGGCCCAGAGAGGGCAAATAATAGGCCTGAGGTTGTACAGATACTTGTGGCAGAGCTAAGACTAGCCCACGCCCTTGAACTGTTGGCTTCTAGCACCATCTGTGCCAACCAGCAGAGGCATGATCATTCAGCCTCCAATGGCTTCATTACGGAGCTGGGTGTAAAAGTACATTTGAATATAGGATAACTTTCTCATGAAGACAGTGTGGTTCAAGGTGGTTACCTGTGACTCTCCAGCCAACCATGATGGATACAGGAGACCCCGTTTATCATGACGTCAGGGAAGCCCCTGGTGAACCCAGGCCCAGAGCCCTGTCACAGCCCCCAGAGCACCCTGCACATCTTGTGGAAGTCATGGCACTCGGCAGCTGTTGTTCTTCAGTGGCTGCCATCCACACCAGACCACAACTCCACGGACACCTGGCTCGCTGCATTGTCCCACACTTAGCCCATGAACAGCCCAGGGTGCAGCTCAATTAGTATCTGTTGACATAATTAATTAGCTAATGAATTTGACCCTGTAAAACCAGCTCTCCAGGTGGAAAGGTTTCAGAATTCTGACCTCACACCTGAGAAAACTGCCTCCCTCCAAGGCTGCGCCAGCTGCAGGAACAGGCCTCCACCACTGCCCTGCTTCCCCCTGGGAGGGCCCAGGGCCAGGCTCCTTCGGGTGTCAGCTGAACAGCACAGACCACACATGCCCCCCTGCTTCCATGTTCTGCTGTGCGCCTCTGAACACTGCCCAACCACACCCCCTCGGTCAGCTGCGCTACGTACTGAGTTAACAGCTGCTTAACCACCCCCCCGCCCCTGCCTCCGTTTTGAACATGTGCCCGGGATTTGTCTAGTTGGTTTGGGGGCCCCAAATATGGGCCTTGATGGTTATCTTCAGTAAATTTTCTCTTGAATTTGCCCTTCGGACACAGCCCGCCTCGGTTTGCCTGGTGTCCTTCCTCCAGCGTACTTGCTGTCCTTCCCAAATTCAGGCCATCTGAAAATTTGGTAGACAGCTGTTTTCATTAGCTTTATTGATTGAAATAGAAACTGGTCAGCATTTAGGAAAGAGTCCTGGCATACCAGTGGAGATCCCATCAGGTCAACGATGCTCATTTATTTATTTTTGAAACAGGGTCTCACTCTGTTGCCCAGACTGGAGTGCAGTGGTGCGATCCTGGCTCACCTCAACCTCCTGGGCTAGGGCGAGAGGCGTATGCCACCACACTTGGCTACTCTTAAAAAGCATTTTTGTAGAGACAGGGTTTCGCCATGTTGCCTAGGCTGGTCTCAAACTCCTGGGCTCAAGCGAGGTGTTCACTTTGGCCTCCCAAAGTGCCCATATTATAGGCATAAGCCACTACATCCAGTCCAGTGGTCTTTACTGATGCTTCCTGAGCACTCCCCCTCCCTAGTTACAAATGCAGCTTACCCCATCAGTCAGCTCTGACTTTTCCCTCAAACCTTGGTCTGCAGATGGGAAAGACAAGATTGTGTGGTCTCTTGCCATCTCTCTCTACCCGTTTTCTCTTCCATTACAGCATAATTCCTCCCTAAGTCTCCCTACCATCCATCCCCCCCACACCTCCTCCTTTTCCTCATTACTGTTCTTTTTATAAGAAAATATACATAGCTTACAGATCCACAGTATAAGTATTTGAGAAACCCTCATCTAGCCCAAATTCTCTTGTGGGATTTCCTATGACTGCATAGAAACTAACTTAAAAATCATCATGTAAAACATTTGTGGAAGAAAAAAAAGACACGATGACATTTGTCAAATTTGTTGCTGGAATTCAAATCAACATGTTTACAATGGGAACACAGATCAGAGCCTAGAGGTTGCTGAATCAGAGTCTCAAATCCAAGTGGCAACGTAAGGGTAAGGGCCAAGCAGTGGCACTGGAGGCCAGCCAGGCGTAGGACCAGAAGCTGAGTGGTTTGAGGCCACACCCCCGCCAGGAGGCTGAGCCTCTCTCAAGTGGACAATCAGCTGCAGCCTGGCAGGATGTGGGCTCAGTGCTGGCAGATCTTCCCATTTTTCACAAGGAGCAAAAAAATCCAGATTTAAAAAAAATAAATTTTGTCAGTTTTTGAATGTTGTTAGCTAATGGGAAAAAATGTCTAAATGCTGTAAGTGGGTGAGAACTAAATTAAGAAACTTAAAATATTCCTGAAGGCCATAACTGAAGATTTAAACAAACAGAAAGACATACTATGTTCTTGGATAGGAACACATGATGTCATAAGGTTGTTGATTCTCTCTGAGTCCATCTATAATTTTTAGAGTGATAATTAATAGCAACTTGGGAGAAATAGACATGGGACTCTAAAGTGCATACAGAAAATATAAACAAACAATAATAGGGAAATTCTGAAAAAGAGTGAAGGGGAGGAGAGACTAGACTTATTAGACTGTAAAACACAGTATAAAGCTTCAGTAGTTAAAACCATGGTGCTGGCACATGAATAAACAGAGAAATGGACCCAGCCAAAAGGAAAGTGTAGAAACAGACACAAATACATAAGGGAAGATATGGTAAAGGTGAAAAGTCAAGAAGGGAGAGTGAATTATTCAATAAAGCATGGGAGACAAATGGGTAGATATCTAGGAAGAAAGTAAAAATAGATCCATGTCTACTCCTCATGCAAAAATAATATCCATCTAATCTTATATACGAATAATCTATATAATAGTCAATATATTAATAATCTAGTAATACTATATTATATTAATATATTAATATTATATACAATTGCATGCTATCATGCTAATCTAGCATATATAATAGTATATTATCATACTAATAACCTATTATATATTAACATAGCATACTAATTATACTAAGAATATACTCATAATCTATTGTTCATTTACTGTATCTTGTTCACAGCCTGCTTTACCCCCTAATATAAGCTCCATGAAACCAGAGGGTTTTGACTTTTTGTTCACTGCTGTATCCTCAGTGCCTAGAACAGTGTCTGGCACATAGTATGTGATTGATAAATATTTTATAAGGGAATTGAATAAGTGAATCAAAGATTTAAATGTTAATAATAAAACGTTTAAAATCATAGAAAAATGGAGACCTTTTAAAAAAAATTTTACAGTGAATAATGCTTTCTAAATATTAAAAGAAAAAACATAAAAATGGATCAATTTGATCACTAAAAAAAAAGTTACCTTCTTGGCAAAAGCCACCATAATTAAAGACCAAAAAATCAGTGACAATCTGGTAAAAACAAATAAACAAACAAAAAACAAACTTGTATTTCATATAATAGACAAAGGGCTAATAACCTAATATATAAAGAGCCCTTTTAGGAAAACACAGGAGAAAAATTGGCAAAGAATATGAATAGAAAATTCACTAAAAGATGTTCATTCTTACTCATAATAAAAAAATGCAAATTAAAACTACAAACGAGATGCCAGTTTTCATCTGTTAGATTGGCAAGACGGAACATTTTGATGCCTCTCTGTGTTGGTGAGAGTATAAGAGAACAAGCCCCCAGACAGATTGCCATGGGGGTATAACTTGGGACAGTTACTTGAATAATGCTATCAAAATCATAAATGTTTATACCTCTTGACTCAGAAATCTCACTTTTAAGAATTTATCCTGCAGATACACTCAGATGCAAAACAGGTTCCACAAGAGTGGTCTCTGAGGCATTGTTTACAGTAATATAAGACCAGAAACAACCCAAATATCTGTCTGCAGGCAGCTGATTAGATAAACGATAGCATCTCCATACAACAGGGTGCTGGGCACTGGAATATCATGCAGCTTTAAACAGGGAAGCTCTGTATGTGCTGATATGGAAAGGTCTCCTATATCGTCAATGGAAAAAAACGTACAGAATAACACGTGGAGTGGGCTACCATTTGCATGATTCATTTTAAAAACTCATATGTATACATACGTGTATATGTAATTGCTTGTGAATGCCTAGCGGTATAAACAAGAGACTAACAACATGAGTTGCCTGTAGGAAGTAGCACCAGAGGGCTCGGAACAGAGGAGAGGAGGCTTCTGCTGAGAGCCTGCACTAGTAAAAATAAACTGAATTGCTCTAACAGGTAGACTCCCATACCTCCTGGCTCAATTCCATAGAAGTTGTTTTCTAGATCATCAGATAAGCCGGAGTAGGCATTTTCTAGAAACAGGATTATTCGGGGGCCCCAGCTGATGGTGCTCTCCCATTTTTAACATGAGACTTGGAAGCATTCTCACCACTCTTCTAACCCATGGAGAAAGTCACAGAGTTGGAGAAGCGTGGCAGGTCGGGGTGCTGCTGACTGGCCAGGCCTAGGAGAGCACAGATCTCTCCTCACATTCTACTGGCTTCAACTCAGTCACATGATCACAGTCACAAGGAAGCCTGGGCGGTACCCAGGAAGAAAGGAGGGCAGCTTTGGAGGAAGAACCATCAGGTCTCTGCTGGACTCTTACCTTTTTCTTTTTCTTTTTCTTTTTTTTTTTTTAATTGCATTTCAGGTTTTGGGGTACATGTGAAGAACATGCACGATTGTTGCATAGGTACACACGTGGCAGTGTGATTTGCTGCCTTCTTCCCCATCACCTATATATAGCATTTCTCCCCATGCTATCTCTCCCCAACTCCCCACCCCCTGCTGTCCCTCCCCCATTTCCCCCCAACAGACCCCAGTGTGTGGTGCTCCCCTCCCTGTGTCCATGTGTTCTCATTGTTCAACACCCGCCTATGAGTGAGAACATGTGGTGTTTGATTTTCTGCTCTTGTGTCAGTTTGCTGAGAATGATGGTTTCCAGGTTCATCCGTGTCCCTACAAAGGACAGGAACTCATTGTTTTTGATGGCTGCATAGTATTCCGTGGTGTATATGTTTCTGCACCTTTTAACATTTGAAACATATAATTACATTATTCAAAATACTGAACACAAGTAATATGAAAAAGTGTGAGTTAGATCTGGCCTGAGGGCTGCCAGTTTCCGATTCACTTACAAAGGGCATTTGATTCTATGATAAAGGTGTCAATCCATATCAGTGCGAAAAATACAGACCATTCAATAAATGGTGCTGGAAAAACAAAGTAACCTCTGTGGCAAAAAAGTAAAGTTAGGTTTCTTACCTCACACTATGTCCCATAAAAATTTCCAGATGGATTAAAAACCCAAATATAATAAATATAACAAAAAAGTCTCAGAAGAAAATACAGGCTTGGAGAGTCTTCAAAGACTCAGGACTCACGGGCAGCTCATAAGTCTGACCACTTAAAAATGACAAATAACAACATAGAGACACGAGACAGACTAGGAGACAATGTTTGCCGTAAGAATAAAAGACAAAGACATAATATCCCACACATATAAATCCCAGTTCAGATCAATGAGAAGATATACAAACAATCCAATAGAAAAATGAGCAAAGGATGTTGAAGGGGCATTCACAGAAAAAGAAAGGGCCAGTTAACTACAGGAAGACAAGCCTGCTCAAAAGTAGGCCAGGTGCAGTGGTTCACGCCTATAATCCCAGCATTTTGGGAGGCTGAGGCAGGCGGATCACGAGGTCAGGAGTTCAAGACCAGCCTGGCCAAGATGGTGAAACCTCGACTCTACTAAAAATACAAAAATTAGACCAGCATGGTGGCACGTGCCTGTAGTTCCAACTACTCGGGAGGCTGAGGCAGAGAATTGCTTAAATCCAGGAGGCGGAGGTTGCAGTGAGCCAAGATTGTGCCACTGTGATTCAGCCTGGGTGACAGAGCAAGACTCCAGCTCAAAAAAAAAAAAAGAAAGAAAGAAAGAAAATAGCTAGAGTATGAAAATTAAAGAAGAAATGGGATTTTGTGTATCACCCATCGGATTGGCAAAAATTAGGGGGAGAGAGGAGGTACATATTTGGTGTTGGAGCGGAATGGAAAAAAAGATGTTCTTAAGTGTTGCTGACAGCTGTATATTGGAATGAAGCTGGAGGGCAACGGGGCTTAAACTGTCATATTTAAACATGGGCATACCCCTCAACTCAAATTTTTGAGTAGCCACTCTAAAGAAATACCTGCACACGCACCCAAAGCAATACGTCTAAGATGTTCATTGCTATATTGCCATAACAAAATAAAGAAAAATCAAATTAAATGTTCATCAACAGACGGAAGTTAAACCGATACAGCCACATTGAAGAGCACTCCATAGATGTTTTCTTTTAATGGGATAGATCTATATGCAAAAAAAATGAAGATATCTGCAAAGATCTATTGGTAAGCCAAAAAAAATCAAATTAGAGAACCATATATACGTTGTAAACACGACACAAACTATGGGTTTCTACACTAACAGATATGCATAGACATTCCTATAAAGTGGTCTGGAAGAATACAGCTCAACAGCCGGCACTTCTGGAGAGAGGAATAGGGTGAGAGAGGGTAAAGCAAACTTCTGCTTTTGCCGTGGGTCCCTCTGTGATCGCTCAGACTTTGTGACATGCTATGCCCGTGTAAATGAATATTTTTTGATTTGTCTGAATATGTGCAGATACTCACACCTATATATTAACCATTGTAACAGAAACATTTACTGAGACCTTTCCATGTGCCTAGTGCTGTGTTAAGCTCTTTGCTTGCATTATCTCATCGAACCCTCATGACCACCGTATGATTTAAGCACGATTATTATCCCCATTTACAGATGAGAAAGCTGAGACTGTGAGAGGTTATATCAATTGTCTGAGGTCACGCAGGTGGGAAATGGCAGAGCTGAGATTCAGATCCAGGGGTGCCTGAGTTCAGAGGCCACAGTCTTAGTGTAGACCTGCTAAGAACATGTAACCCATTTAGCTAGTGACCCCAAAGTCAACCTCTTCCAGCTCTGTGATTCTGTAAGGTAATTAGTTCAGCTGAAGATGCCAGGAAAGGAAGACAGAGTGCCAAGGGAGGTAGGTCCTCTGGAGGGGGAGCCCCAGCCCTGTCGACCTCAGGAACCACCTGCCCTTCAGTTAACCCTGAGGATCCCTGGCTCACCTGCCACACATAGACATTGTAGAGCTTCAGAGTAGAGCTCACAGGGCCTTCATCCCTGGCCTGAGCATCTCCTGGAACGGACGGGAAAACTGAGGCTTGGAGTGAGAGACAGCTCCATTGCGGCTGGAGGCAGGGCCAGAATTGGGATAATATCCAAGTAGTCTCACCCCCTCCCCGCAGTTCAGTGGTGATGAGGACCAGACAGAGTGGGTCACCGCCTCTTCTCAGTCCTTAACGCGTCAGCGGTGTCTGGGGAGGACTCTTGTGCTCCAGATGCCTCAGAACAAAGAGGCTTTTTACTCCTGAGGAATCATCCGCAAATGCCTCTGATGTCTTCACAAACAGCAGGAGGTGGGCAAGGATTGAACTGGTTGTCCCAGTGTCACAGGGGCTGGGGGGAGAGCACCCTGGGGTGTCTCCTCAACAGGTTCCTCTCTCTCTCTCTCTCTCTCTCTCTCTCTCACACACACACACACACACACACACATACAAACAGACACATAAACACACACACACACACACACATACACACAAAAGCTGTGGTGCAATAATATCTGGGATCCTATTCATTGAACAAAGCTGTTACAGAAATATAAATATAATATGATTTTAATTTTATTGAAGTCAAAACAACAACAACAACAAAAGACCAGAAGAAAACCTATCAATATAAGACTCACTGTGTCTTGGTATTCTTTCCTATTTTTCTATTTATACATTTTATTTAATGAACAGGTGTTACTTTGATAATAACAGACAAAAGTCTGTGGCTTCGTGGAGCTCATTGTGCAGTCAATGGTGGGTTACCAGGCCATGTATAAATAAATCCATCAGCTGATGATGCTGCGAGAGTCTAATGTTGATGACCCCCAAAAAGGTCACATGACCCCCAAAAAGGTCAAACTTAACCTCCCATGTGATGATATTGGAAGGTAGAGTGTTAGGAGATGATTAAGGGCATGAGAGTGAAGCCCACATAAATGGGGTTTGTGCCCTTATAAAAGAGGCCCTAGAGGCCGGGCACAGTGGCTCATGCCTATAATCCTAACGCTTTGGGAGGCTGAGGTGGGTAGATCACCTGAGGTCAGGAGTTCAAGACCAGCCTGACCAATATGGAGAAACCCCGTCTCTATAAAAATACAGGCATGTGAGGACACATGCCTGTAATCCCACTTACTCTGGAGGCTGAAGCAGGAGAATCACTTGAACCTGGGAGGCAGAGGTTGCAGCAAGCTGAAATCGTGCCATTGCACTCTAGCCTGGGAAACAGAAGTGAAACTCTATCTCAAAAAAAAAAAAAAAGGGCCCTAGAGAGCTGCCTAGCTTTTTCCACCAAGTGAGGACACAGCCAGAAACTGCCTCTATGAACCAGGGAACAGGCCCTCCCCAGACATCAAATCCGCCGGCAACTTGGTTTTGGATTTCCAGCCTTCAGACCTGTGAGAAATAAATCTCCGCTGCTTATAAACCACCCAGTTTGCGGTATTTTGTTATAGCAGCCTGAATAGCATAAGACGATAACCCAGAAGGAAAACAAATCAGGTGAGGGAGTCAGATAGTGACAGGGCAGAGGGGTTACTACAGTGCTCAGGGAAATGACAGTACCGCAGACGCCTAAAGACGTTGAGGGGCGCGGCCTTGTGGGTACAGGCACGGCCCTCGTTACATTGCACTTCACAGATAATGCACCTTTTGCAAATGGAAGTCTGTAGTAACCTGGTGTCTACCAAGTCTGTTGATGTCATTTTTCCAACAGCATCTGCGCAACATTTTAATAATTCTCATAATGTTTCAGACTTTTCCATTACTGTCGTATCTGTTACGGTGATCTGTGTTCACTGATCTTCGATGTTACCATTGTAATTGGTTTGGAGTGCCACAAACCTTACCTGTGTAAGGTGGTGAACTTAATACATGTTGTGTGTGTTCCGACTGCACCACTGACCAGCCTTTCCGCCATCTCTCTCCCTCTTCTTGGCCTCCCTATTCTTTGAAACACAAAAATATGTAAGTTAGGCCAATTAATAACCTTACAATGCCCTCTAAGTTTTCAAGTGAAAGGAAGAGCTACACATCTCTCATTTTATATTAAAAGTTAGAATTGATTAGGCCTATTGAGGAAGGGATGTCAAAAGCTGAGATAGGCTGAAGCCTAGGCCTTTTGTACTGAACTTAATAAATGTTGTGTGTGTTCTGACTGCACCACTGACCAGCTTTTTGCCCGCCCCACAAGTTAGCCAAGTTGTGAATGCAAAGGAAAAGCTCTTGAAGAAAGTTAAAAGCGCTACTGCTGTGAACACATGAATGATAAGAAAGCAAAACAGCCTTATTGCTAATATAGGAATAGTTTGAGTGGTCTGGATAGAAGATCAAACCAGCCACAACATTCCCTTAAGCCACAGCTGAGTCCAGAGCAAGGCCCTGACTCTTCAATTCTGTGAAGGCTGAGAGGTGAGAAAGCTGTGGAAGAAAAATTGGAAGCTAGCAGAGGCAGGTGCATCAGATTTAAGAAATGAAGCCAGTTTCATGACATAAAAGTACAAGGTGAAGCAGCGAGTGCTGTTGGAGAAGCTGCCTCATGTCATCCAGAAGCTCTAGCTAAGATCCTTGATGAAGGTTGCTACAGTCGACAACAGATTTGCAATGTAGATGAAACAGCCTTCTGTTGGAAGAAGATGCCGTCTAGGACTTTCACAGTTACAGAGTCAATGCCTGGCTTCCATGCTTCAAAGTACCAGCTGACTCTCCTGTTAGGAACTAGTGCAACCGGTACCTTTAAGTTGAAGCCAATGCTCAGTTACCCTTCCAAGAATTCTAGGGTCCTTAATAATGACGCTAAATCTACCCTGCCTGTGCTCCACCAGTGGCACAACAAAGCTTGGGTGACAGCGCATCTGTTTACAGCATGGTCGGTCTACTGGATATTTTAAGCCCACTGTTGATAGCAACTGTTCAGAAAAAAATACATATTTCTCTTAAAATATTACTGCTCATTGGTAATGCACCTAGTCACCCAAGGGCTGTGTTGGAGATGTATGAGAAGATGAATGTTGTTCTCATGCTGCTAACGCAACATCCATTCTATAGCCCATGGATCAAGGAGTAGTGTCAACTTTCAAGTCTTATTACTTAAGGAATACATTTCATAAGGTTATGGCTGCCATAGATAGTGATTCCTGATGGATCTGGGCAAAGTACATTGAAAACCTTCTGGAAATGATTCACATTCTAGATGTGCCATTAAGAACATTTGTGATTCATGGGAAGAAGTCAAATATCAACATGAACAGGAGTTTGGAAGAGGTTGATTCCAACCCTCATGGATGTCTTTGAGGGATTCAGGATTTCAGTGGAGGAAGCAACTATGGATATGCTGGAAAGAGCAGGAGAGCCAGAATGAGAGGTGGAGCCTGAAGATGGGACTTATCGGCTTCAATGTCATGATCAAACTTAACAGATGAAGTCGCTGCTTATGGATGAGCAAAGAAAATGGTTTCTTGGGATGGAATCCGCTGCTGGTGAAGATGCTGTGAACATTATAGAAATTACAACAAACGATTTAGAATATACATACACTAAATTGATAAAACAGTGGTAGGGTTGGAGATGATTGACTTCCATTTTGAAAGAAGTTCCGTGGGTAAAATGCTGCAAGCAGCATTGTGTGCTACACAGACAGATTTCATGAAAGGAAGTCAATCAACACAACAAACTTCATCATTGTCTTCTTTTAAGAAATTGTCACAGCCACCACATCTTCAGCCACCACCACCCTCATCAGTAAACAGCCATCAGTATCAAGGCAAGACCTTCCCTCCACCAGCAAGAAGATTATGACTCAGTGAAGGCTCAGATGACCATTTGCTTAGCAATCAGGTGGTTTTAATTCAAGTATATAATTTTAGACATAATGCTATTGCAAATATAATAGACCGCAGTATAGTGTAAATATAACTTTTATGTATACCTGAAAATCAAAAAAATTCTGTGACTCACTTTATGGCAATATTTGCTTCACTGCGATGGCCCAGAACCACACCCATGATATTTCCATATATGTCTGAATATGGGGGAAAAAGAAAACATTATCAATTAAGTGAGTAATTTATGTACAAGGATGATTTAATGCAACATTAGTTTTGCTAATGAGAAATTAGAAACAACACAAATGACTAGTAAAAGGGAAACATTAAATAAAATAAGACATGTCAATACCATGGAATATCATGCAGCATTTAGAGAATGCAAAATAAAACAACAAAATACTCCCTGCCCCTTTCATTCTAGTAGAACTGATTTGAGATGACACCAAACTCAACCACAGACACCTGGGAAAGCAGTGTTCAATATCATGACTGGGTAGAGAGTGTCCAGGGGCAGAGAGTGCCCGGCATTCTGCAATGTTGGTCCAACCTGCATCAGAGGTCTTAGAAATGTTTACATTTGTTTAAGAAATAATTCTCCTTCTAGAAATTATCTTAAGGAAAAAAATTAAAATGAAAAACCATACCATTGAAAATAATCTAAATGTCCAGCTCTCAGATAATGGTAAAGTATGGTGCACCCATACTTTGAAATACTGCAAGGCCATTAGAAGCACGTCTTTGAAGAGTTTTCTTTAATACTATAGATAAATGCTCATAGTATAATGTTAAGCAAAAAAAGAAATCAATACTAAAAATTTTGTAGAGTAAAATATCATGAAGGGAAAAGAAAACTCTCCTTAATAAAATGTGAAAGAAGTGTGTTCAAATGTTACTAATAGGTGCCTCTGGGTAACAACAGGGTGGTGAGAGTCACGATTGCCCTCTTTACTCTTCCTTGAACTTTACAAGTTTTAAGCAAAGAGCACCTATTATTATGAAAATTATAAAAATAATAATATTTAAGGCAGGACACAGTGGCTCATGTCTGTAATCCCAAGCACTTCGAGAGGCCAAGGCGGAGGATCGCCTGAGGTCAGGAGTTTGAGAGCAGCCTGGCCAACATGGTGAAACCCCATCTCTACTAAAAATACAAAAAAAATTAGCCAGGTGTGGTGGTGCATGCCTGTAATCCCAGCTACTTGGGAGGCTAAGGCTGGAGAATTGCTTGAACCCAGGAGGTGGAGGTTGCAATAAGCAGAGATCACACCACTGCGCTCCAGCCTGGCAGCAAGAGCGAAACTGTCTCAAAAATAATAATTAAAATGTAAAAATTACTCTCTAGGGAAAAAACAGAATTGAACATAAGTGAAAAAGTAAAGATAATGAGTGTAAAATTCTTTTAATAAAACCAGCTGTTGAATGGCATCATGCAGGACCCAGTGCTCAGAGTAAGATGATCTTTTTAGCTGTTGTTTTTTGTTGGTGTTTTAAGTGATGGCAGAGGACCATGTGTGTGCCCAGGAGGCTGCTGGGAGCCTATGGGGGTTTTTGAAGTGGGAGTGGTGGTCAGAGTAGTTAAGTAGTGAACAACATTGACAATATTTTTAAATCTCTAGTTAAATGGTAAAACGCTGTCAGGGGTGAAAATGACAGGCTCGGGGGTGCAAGGACATCAGTAAAGGTCAGTACAATCAGGGGAGGATGCCCAGAGCAAGTAGGACAGGAGCTCAGAGTGGAAGGGAGAGCCGGGTGGGGAGGTGGAGAGCCTGGCATCGCAGCAGTGCTCTGCAGTTTATAAACCTGGAAAGTAGAAGGAAGTGGATGGGCCATCTGTAGAGAGTGGTTCCCTTATGGAGTTGCCTTCATATATAGGTTGGGGCAAATGTAACTGTGGATTTTGCCATTAAGAGTAATGGCATCGCCGGGCGCAGTGGCTCAAGCCTGTGATCCCAGCACTTTGGGAGGCCGAGGCGGGTGGATCACGAGGTCAAGAGATCGAGACCATCCTGGTCAACATGGTGAAACCCCGTCTCTACTAAAAATACAAAAAGTTAGCTGGGCATGGTGGCGTGTGCCTGTAATCCCAGCTACTCAGGAGGCTGAGGCAGGAGAATTGCCTGAACCCAGGAGGAGGAGGTTGCGGTGAGCCGAGATCATGCCATTGCACTCCAGCCTGGGTAACAAGAGTGAAACTCCGCCTCAAAAAAAAAAAAAAAAAAAAAAGAGTAATGGCAATTACTTTTGCACCAACCTCATACAATACTCTATAATTTTTTTTTAATGTGGCAACAGGTCCAGAACAGTGTCTTAAATTGATTTTTTTTTTTTTTAATGTGGCAACAGGTCCAGAACAGTGTCTTAAATTGAACCATATGAAATCGCCATCTGGTAGGTTATAAAGCACTCACACATCAGCAATTTCAAATTGTTCAATCTAATAGATAGTATGATCTCATTCTTGTTTTTTTTTTAAAAAAAAAAATTTGTATTTTTAGAGATAGGGTCTTGCTATGTTGCCCAGGCTAATCTTGAAATCCTGGCCTCAAGCAATCCTCCTGCCTCCATCCGGCAGGTAGCTGGGATTACAGGCTCATTCTTGTTTTCAAAAAAGGAAAAGGCAATTGTGCATATTCATAGCATCTATGTGATAACAACAGGAAAAGCCTGGAGTGGGGATAGAGCAGGGGTGGGCTGAGGAGGTAAATTTATTTTCACTTGAACAAGATACTTCTATATAGAAGAAAGGAAGAAATAAACCAGAAGGCTTGGGAAGATAGCTTTTGACCAGTCTCCCAGGTGATTCTGATGATCGGGTAGGTCTGAGAATCGAACCTCTGACCTCAAGTTTCCTTCTGGCTCTAACTTTACTTTATTGCATGTCAGATGTCTTCATTTTTCCCTCTTTGACCAAGTTTATCTCCAACCCAATGAGATATCCAATTCCATATGACAGAAACGTCTTTAAAAACCTTTCTAGCACCCAATCCTCCTAGCAAGGGAGGACTGAAACCAGGGCAAAAAAAAAAAAAAAAAAAAAAAAAAAAAGTCTATTTTAATGTTCAAATGCTTCAAATAGGTTAAGCATTTGGTTTTACTTGGATTATTATTTTTTCTATGAATATAAACCATTTTGCATTTTGGAATCCTTCTGCAAACAGAGCAGTTTGTCTTTGTGTTTGCTCATTTAAAAACAAATATTTGCCTGCCAAGCAAATACTGTCTCTTAGGATGTGCTATTAATAGGATAATTAGGCAGCCGGTAATGAAAAGGATTGCTGGTAATTATGGCAAGATTTGTTTTGGCATTTGAAGGCAGCGATGGAGGCTGGAGTGCTAAAATCTACCTTAGAGTTAATTAGTACAATTAGAACACACCTGAAAAAATAGCCCAGCTAATGAACACTTCACTTTACTTTTAAAGTGACAGCACTCGGTGCTTCCCAGGTTGCCTGGGCAGTCCCAGCGTAGCACTTCTAATGTGACAGAGGGTCGTGAACGAGAGAGAGAACTTGAATTCTCCTAACCTTAGTTTTCAAAGGTGCTTATTCTCTGTAAGCCCCTTCCTCTTTCCTCTCCACGCCGCCTCTTCCCGTCCCACCTGTCTGAAAGCAATTTCTCCTGTATGTTCTCACTGGAACCTCGTGATAACCCTGGGAGATAGATAAGCAACGTTGAGTTCTTTTCCCAGGTCTCAGATAAGAACACTGTGGACCAGAGAGGCCCAGGTGTTACCCAAGGGCACAGACGAAGAAGTCACAGAGGAGGTCAACAGTCGCAGCCTAGGCTTAAGAAAAGTTGGAGAATGACGCAGAGAAAAGCTGCTTTCTGATTCTTGTAGGGGTCCCTGTGTCTGCAGGAAATGCTGGGCTTGCCGAGTCACTCCATAAAGCGGGTCTTCAGGGTCCACCAGCCTGCGGTACTGCTTGACTTCACTGGTGGTAACGTGAGATGAGCCTGAAATAAGTAAAACCAAAAAGCTTGGAAAACATTCTCAAACTTAGCCTTTTTCTCTCTTCTCTGTTGGCCTTCTCCTTTCCGCCGCTTACCCTCAGGAAGGTTTTCCGCCCTGAGCAGCCAACCCCGGGCATGCCAGGGGATGACGGACCAAAGCACACATGTGACATCCCTGCCGGCATCATGTGGTGGCATGAGAGCTTCGGGGGACGTACGCATTTGCGTGCATGGAGGTTTGAGTAGGAGGTACACGCACATACACACGGACACACACACATACATACACACACAGACACACACACAGAGACACACACATACATACACAGACACACAGACACACAGACACACACAGACACACACACACAGACACACACATACACACAGACACACACAAACACACAGACACACAGACACACAGACACACACACAGACACACACAGACATACACACACACACAGACACAGACACACACAGACACACAGACACACACACAGACACACATACAGACACACAGACACACACAGACACACATACATATACACACAGACACACATGCACACACACAGACACACACACAGACACACACACAGACACACACAGACATACACACACACACAGACACACACAGACACAGACACACACAGACACACATACAGACACACACACAGACACACACAGACACATACATATACACACAGACACACATGCACACACACAGACACACACACATACACACACACACATACACACATACATATACACACAGACACACACACACACACACACACACACACAGACCAGGGAAAGAGCATTAGCGGAATGAAGAGAGGGAGGAAAAAGGCAGTTAATTTAAGAGAAGTTCTGCAGTGCAAGGCAGGCCATGCAGCCTTTCAGTTCTTAGCTTCCTCATTTTAAAAATGGGGATAGAATTGGTATATCCACCTCATAGCTTGTCATAGGAAACAGTGAGACAAAGTCCACAGCATGCCTGCCGCATCCTCGTCCCCATTCCTACCGCTCCGATTTTGATGATTGCTGTCCTCATGGACGTTGTTATAAAACGGGTTTCCTCCCTAACCCTTTGTACGGCCAAGCACTCGCATTCTCCTCATTCGGCCCCATTCCCTGCTCCCTACCCCAGGCTCCTTTTCAAGGCACCACCCTGCTCACATCTGCACCAAGAAACTCCCTCTGCCTCCATGACTCCAGACTCCATGTTTTACAGTTTGGGGGTGCCACTAGGGCCCTTGGAAATCACAGCGTGTGAACGTTTTTGATAACACATCCAACGTAACAGAGTGCGTGTGTGTGTGTGTAGGTTGGCGGGACAACGGGGAAAGGAGAGCTGGAAAATCGGGGGAGACCACACCCCTCCTGGATTCATGAACGCTGTTCTCTCTACAAGGCAAATACTAATGCACACAACCCTGTCAGAAGAAAGCAGAATACTCAGGCTGAGATGGTTGGCTGTCTCTTCCTGCACTGAGCCCTCGAGAACCTTTGTCCTCAATTTCAAACAATAACAGCCACCAATGCACCAGCTGCCATGCTATGCACCTTCAAACATGGCGTTTCATCTTCAGAGTGACCCCAGGAAGCAGGTCTCATTATTTTTTTAAGAACGAGGAAATTGGGGCCCGGAGAGGTTGGGTAACATGTCCTAGGCCAGACATCCAGGATCAAAGCTGAGCTGACTGACCCTAAGCTCAGCCTCTTCCCATTGTCCATGACTCAAAATCTCCTGCTGAGAACTCAAGGACTTGGGGCCATGGCAGGCACATTTTTGGGAATTGTCAAACCTCTTGATCACCCAATGACCATTAGTGCTAGGAATCACAGGAACAGAACTTGCATTTGTAAACTGAACTCAAAGAAAATCCCTCACATAAAAACTGAAATCTATGTCTCCCGCAGTAGCTGGATTTGCACTGATTAATTAGAAAATTGCATTTATATAACCCTTTAATCTGTATTTATGTGTTGCTAAGGATGCAGCGATCTGGGCAGGGAATTACATCCAGATTAGCCTTGATCCATAAGCAGCCTGGATTGGAACTGCTTTCTGTCCTGAAGGGGAGAATCAAAGGATTTGGGGCAGGGATCCTCACTGAGGACTCACTCTCTCTCCCTCCTTGGACTCAAGGAGTCTGAGGCTTTCCAGGACTACCCGAGAAATCCTGCCTGGCCTGCTTGGTCAAAACAGAGGGTAAGATTACCCAAAGAGCTAATTTCCAGCTGAGTGTAGCACTTGTTTTCCTAAACAAAATTGGTTTTATTCTCCTCAACATGTGTTCAGCAAGATTAAAGATCCATCAACTGCACAGCTTAATATGAGCTATACTGGAAGCAGCCCATGTTCCTCTGGAGCACGGATGGGAAAGGGGGAAGAGCAGAGCCTGAAATCCTGTTTATTGAATCAGAAAGATCCTTAATGGATAGAGGGTATTGAAGTAAGGATGGCAATGCTTTGTGATGTTTCAGAAGAAGAGAGATGATCACACACAGGCATACACACACACACACACACACACACACACACACACACACACTGTTTTAAAGTATTTCAGTTGTCATTGTCATTTTATGTTTTGTTTTGTTTTTTTAAGTTGGATTACCAGATGAGCATGGTTGGGGGAGATGTGGCTGGGGGTGTCAGTTCCATTCTTCAGCATGAAAGGCAGTTTGACTCTGGGGCCATGTGGGTGTGGGACTCAATGAACAATGCTCGGTCCGGGCTGCCAGATGGGGCAGGTGGGGCCAGGTTGAGCCTGGAGGTGAAGGAGGGAGAAAGACAACTTGGCTGGAGTTTGACTCCAGGGCAGGGAGACACTTGCTCCTGCCGCAGTTGCCAGGAATTCAGTGTCATTGAGTCTAGTGTGGCTGAAAGTCATTGACCTTGGCCAGTCTGTTGCCTTACCTGGACTGTTCTACATCCGTTATAATGGAGTAGACTGAATGACTGATGAAGCTTTTTCCTTCTCTAATATTCTACTTTTATGGGCATCTCCAAGGGTGTCAGAGCCAGTCAAAGCAGCATTTTCCAGTCCTCTCTAACACCACCTCGCAGTGGTGCAGCATTGTGGCTGAAAAGTGTGGGTTCCACACCAGCCTGCTGGGGTGACATCGGCCCTGGCTTTACTGCCTGTGGGTCCCACAACCTCGGATAAGCTCTTTAACTGTTTTTGCCTTGTTGTCCCCCTCTGTAATATTGCAGTGACAGTAACAGCACCTGTATGACAGAGCTGATGTGAGTGAATATGTGCAAAGCTGCTAGGACAGTGCCTGAGGACCAGCAGGTATTTCACAGTGGTAACTACAATTATCTTCACCCTCCTGCCTGCGAACCACAGCACGCTTTGCCACCAGGTATGACTCATCTGGGCCTTAGAACACATACCTTGGACAGCTCCTGGGTCGTCCTTCAGTCTGACATGCACAGGGGCCATGCTCCTGGAGCACACGCTAGGCTCTCTCAAAGGAGCTGGTGAGTGAGCCATTGGCAGCCTCTGTTTCGTAAGCTATATCTCAGTTTCTGTCGTAGGATGGGTAGACCTAACTCCCTCTGGTCTGGTCCTAGATGTAAACAAAAACCAAATGTCTATTCACACTCAGCATTCTCGAGCACACTCATACTCTCCCTTATATTGGATATTTTGCCAAGAAAATGCACATTCTCTGATTCCCAAGGGGCCCACTGGCACCTCCAAATTATAAAACAACCAGCACTTTCACGGAAGCAGAGTATCTTGGGGCAGATGTGAGCAGGGTGATGCTTCGGAAAGAGCCCCAGGGCAGGGGCAGGGAATGGGTCTCTGCTCTGCCTGACTTTCCTTGCTGGGCCTCCTCAGCCCCATCTGTGAAAGCAGGGCATGACATTCCATTTCTCTTTCCCTCCATGTGTTCAGGGGGACACTGGTCCCCAAAAAATGCTGTCAAAGGAAAAAATATATCTGGCCAAAAAATATTTGGGAAATGTGGCTGCTATATCCCCTTATTGATAATGAGCAAAATGTATCAGGGTATCAAAATCTCTGAGAGGCCCTGCAGTTTAAACGTGAAATTATCGAGTTTTATTTTAGCCTGGGGTTTCTAGCAGTGTCTACCAATAGGGTCCTCTCTTCATGTGACCTCTCATTGGCCTCCTATGGAATTGGATGGCAATTTCTTATCACTTCCAGTTCCAACAGTCTCTGTCTCCTCTCCCAGGAAACAATAAACAAATCTGCATCCTTACTTCTTGGCTGTGGGAGAAAGAAGAGAAGAGAAAACCAGAACCATGTGGCCAGCTTTACACACTGTCAGAAAAGGGGCCCATGACCCCCTGACCCAGGGCAGCAGGGACAGAGGTGAGAGGTTGCCCCCAAGAAGATTCAGGAAACCCAGCATGAGCCGTCTGACATCAATCAATAAACCAGGAGGCCACCCTGCAAAGCAGGTTGTATTGCATTATTTGAGCAAGGCTGCTAGACATCTGGACATTTCTGTTAGCCTCCATCCCTCCTGTTGTCATAAATTTAAGCTAATCCTATGGGGCCCAGGATCATAAGAATAATCCCCACATCTGTGTGGGCTTTTCAGCTTTCAAAAGCTCATTCACAGAATTATCTCATTAGTTCCACTCAATGCCTGTGGGAGGGACTCTGGGATGATCATCGCCATTTGGCAGATAAATGCAGAAACCCAGAGAAGGAAAGTGACTTTCTCAAGGTCACACAGTAAGGCAGTGGACAATTAAGATAAATGCACCGGGTCTCCTGATCCTCAGACTGGGACTCTCTCATGAGAATACTACTGCCTTACAAAGATGGCCCTGAGACCCAGACATCTATCCCACAGCTGCCCAGGGCTATAGTCCTAAAGAAATCACTTGTTCATCCGCTTGCCACTGTATGGGAATGGAACACCGTCAGGAAGCTACAGTGGAAAGACCATAGGCTTCACAGTCGAATTGTCCAGGTTCAAATCCCAACTTCCTGGTCATCAAACCCCAGACCATGTGGTGAAGGCCTGAGGCCCCTGCATTTACTCCTTACCCCCAAAGGTGGGAAGGAGAATTCTGTGGTGAGTGTCACTTGCTCTGTCTGCTCTCCATCTCACCTTCTGACAATGACTCCCCATCTTTTGGGAACTGTTTGTCCTCCAACTCCAACTAGTTGGCTCTGAATGAAGCTTCCCACCATGGCATCCCTATCTGCCTGGCTACAGGAGCAGTCACGTGGCCCCAGCCAGGCCAATCAGGTGCCTACCCTGAGATTTTTCTCAAAATGAAATAGAGAGCCCCTTTCTTTCTAGAGGTGAAGCTGAGGAGCTGTAACTCCAGTCTTATGGAGAAAGGTGGCCTGAGAGATCAAAGCTGGTGTGCAGAGAAAAGCAGATGAGAGATGGGGAGAGAGTCCTGGAAGCATCCGAGGCCTAGGATGCAATCAGCCTTGGGGCCCTGATGCCCCTTGCTCTGCCCATGGGTGGGTAACATGAGCCTATGAATCATCTGGACAGCCCCTTCTGAGTGCCTTCCTGAGTACCCTGGCTGTCCTGACTGTATAGCAAATGGGAATCATCACCCCTGCCACTCACTTTATGGAGCCCCACCAGCACAAATACCAGGAAGGCAAGTAGTAGTCCAGAAGGCCTCTCAAACAGGCTCCATATAACAAACAAAAACACAGGTCTCCCAACTTTCCGAGACTGGAAATTCAGAGCTTATAGGAGTTTAAAGACTGGAGTCCAGATGTCTCATTTGAGCACAAGGGTGACAGAGTTCATTTCATGTACCCGAATGTTGAACTATAAGGGCAC
Source organism: Saimiri boliviensis (assembly GCF_048565385.1). Classification (NCBI taxonomy): domain Eukaryota; kingdom Metazoa; phylum Chordata; class Mammalia; order Primates; family Cebidae; genus Saimiri; species Saimiri boliviensis. The sequence goes on along the minus strand of NC_133450.1, from coordinate 8,645,991 downwards.
TCACCTAGTTAAAGAGTCTCAGACAGCAGGGTCCCTGGTCCAGGCTCTTGGTCTGGGTGCTGTTTGGGCTGCCTTCCCCTATTTTAGAAGACAAAAAGGAAGAAAATGCTAGTGGGTGCCCTGGACAATGGTAATGAACCTGGATTCTCCGCTTTTCTCTAAAAGGGTTATGAAGATCAAGCCCAGTTATATACTATGTGGGCATAAAAGGACCTATCAAAGTCTAAATATTTTCTAAAACCAAGAGATTATTGTTATAAAATTATGAGCTCTAGACTCTCTTGACACAAAGCTTGTCTTTCTCCAGAGAAATAATGGAAACCCAGGTTTTGTGCAGGAATTGGAGGACAGGTAGTTAGAAAACTGAGCCAAAATCATTTCCCAGTGAATCTTGGCCACGCAGCCAGAAACTGAGTCCCCTGCCTCCCCATACCCTCTCCCTACTGCCCTCTAATTGCATGAACTTGGGGAATCAAGTGACCAGCCGACAGCCCTGGTTTGTCTGGTGAGTGTGGAACCGCCCCCTCTCCATGCTCCTCCACACTCCCTGTCATCACATAGTATGTGGGAGAAATAATTGAGAATCAGGCTCTGGCAACAAGGGTGGAGCATTTCACATGTCTTCCTCATAGGGTGGCCAGCCATCCTGTTTGTCTGGGAGTAAGGGCCTCCTGAGTTAATAGGTGCCTGGTGAGACTCACTAGCACCCATATCAGGACCATCTTCCTTTACACATCTGCCTCATCCCGTATCCTGAGCTACTGTTCTCACTCTCACCCCAGGGCCTGGCATATCCATAGCTTGACTCAAATCCTGCCCCATTCTGTGCCTCTGTCCATGGTTCTGAACTGCTCTGTATGCACTGGGGCAAGGCTAATTCTCCTGATGTGGCATACTTTTTGGTTCATCCAGGTATTCATTCAGTAAATATCTTTATAAGTTAACTTTGACTCTATGACAGACCACCCCAAAACTTAGTGGCTTAAAATTTTTGAAATTACCAATTCTTATAATCCTATGGGTGACCTGGACCATTTTGGTCTGCACCAATCCTGCTGATCTGGTGGTTTGGCTGGGACTGGGTGGTCTAGGATGGCCTCACACATACATCTGGTAATTGATAATCTGTTGGTCGGGGCACCTCAGTTATCCTTCATGCAATCTTTCCATCACATTAGCTCAAGCTAATTTGAATGGTGGACACAGAGTTCCAAGCCTGCAAACAGAAGGCAAGCTCCAATACTCAAGTTCTTTTGACAAGTGAAAGTCACATTTTCTAATGTTCTGTTGTCCAAAGCAAATTGCTTGGATAAGCCTACAGCCAGTGTTGGAGGCACTGGGCACAGGTAGCGGAATGATTGCAGCCATTTTTTATAACAATTTACCACTTCTCCAATTTTCGTCCATCCCCGAAGCACCATAATGCTGCAGATAATGGGATGACCCTCTGGTGAACCTGCGGAGAAATGACTTTACCCCTAGAGCTGTTTTAAAGTGAGAGTCTGCTTGGCCTCTGCCAAAATCACTTTCATAATTGTATCAGGAGCAGTTAAAAGTCTCTTTGAACCCTCTTCTGCAACATTCAGGGGCACACTAGCAGATCTTGCTGAACCACAAAACTAACTTTTTTGCTTCTAAGTAAACAAAACCCCTCCTGAATTGTAAGCCTTCTTGAAAATCTTCAATGATTTTTTGAGTTGTGCATGGTTGGGCAATAAACCTCCAGTTACCTTCCTGCATGAAGGCAGAAGAGCACCAGAGGATAGTAGAATTTCCTGGTCCCCAACCCCTCAGATGGGAGAAGATTTTAAACATCTTCTCCTAGGGGCCAGATCGTTACATAAATTCTCTTTTAATACTCACAACCTCCCTCCTTGAGAGTGTCATTGTCTCCGTTTTATGGAGAAAGAAGCTGAGGTTGTGGAAATTAAGTATCTTGGTCAAAGTCACAGAGGTGGGAAGTTGCTTGGCAAGAATTCCAACTCCACGGTCAGGACTCTTTCCACCACACCTCATGTGAGAGCTGCAGAGCATTCAGACTCGGGTGTAGGGCACAGGACTTTGATCCTAGCTCTGCCCCCACTTATGTGGCACCTCGAGACACTCATGCGTTCTCTCTAAGCTTATGTTGTCTCATCTGCAATAGGAACATTACCTGCATCTAATCCAGGCTCAATCAAGGCGAATGCAAACGCACTGCTCCTTGAACTGCAGAGAGGAAGGACAATTGCTATTTTTGGATGGTGATTTTGACAGCATCTTTGAAAATTTTAAATGTGTGTGTTCTTTCATCTGGCAGTTCTGCTTCCAGGAATTCCTGTTAAAGAAATATATCCAGCTATGAGTAAGGATACATGTAAAAAGATGTTTATTTCAGCACTGTTTACAATAGCAAAAAATGGAAATAATATAAAGGCCCAAACAAATTATGCACATCCATGATACAAAATGCTATTTGTCATTGAAAAGGAGGGGGAGGATCTGCTGATGCAGAAATGTCTAAGATAGATTTCTTTAAAATAATAAATGAAATTTACATATGATGGCACAGAAAGATCACTGGAACATACTTTAAGTGAAAAAATAAATGTTAAGATGATCAATAAACCTACATATGTTTATTTATGTTTACACATAGAGAAAAAAATAATTTTGAAGGAAACACACCAAACTATTCACAGTGGCTTCCTCTAGCAGCAATAAGAAGATGACGTTACTTTTTGTTTGTTTATATATATTTACTTTCTATATTTCTGTATTGTTGAAAATGCTCACGAGCATGTATTCCATTTGTAATGTAAAGGAAGTGCAGAGTTCTAGTGCTGGGAGAAACTTTGAAGATTGCCATGGCCCAGAGAGAGAAGCTGATTTCTCACTGTCACGCAGCCAACTCTTGGCTATCAGTTTGAAACCCTCTTGATGCCCAGTGCTGGCCAGCTCCAGTATCAGGGCATGCTCTTCAGAAATCACAGGAGACTGAGGAATCGATGATGTAACACAAGGGATATGGTCCCCATTACAGTGCAGAGACCAGCATGTGGGACTGGCTTGGCCACTCACCTACCTGCTGGCCTGGGTTTGAAGCAGGGAAGAGGCCTTTCCCAGCCCTTGCAGTACCCAAGGGAATGCCACCCTGAGGTCTCAGGTCAGGCCTCTGCTCAGCACATGACCATCATGTTCCTTAGCAAGTCCCCCTCATTCCACTTGGGCCCTACCTTTACTCTCCTACCTGAGTGCCTGAGACATGGAAGATGCAGAATACAGGCAGCCTTGAATTCTACCAGGGAGGCCAGGAATGGCTGGGTGGCCTGTCCTCATGACCTGCCAGCAGCTGGGTTGGAAGAGAGGACTTCTGGGCTTCTTCAACTGACGCCACAAGAGCATGACTTTGCATTCACCTGGAGCCAGTTTTTCCCTCCAGAAAACGGGCATAAGGGTGACCCATTCAAGCCACCATAAATAACGTACCACTTTTTAATTTTTTTTTTTTTTTGAAACGGAGTCTCACTCTGTCACCAGGCTGGAGGGCAGTGGCACTATCTCAGCTCACTGCAACCTCCGCCTCCCAGGTTCAAGTGATTGTCCTGTCTCAGCCTCCCCAGTAGCTGGGACTACAGGCATGCAGCACCACACATGGCTAATTTTGTATATTTTAGTAGAGACGGGGTTTCACCCTGTTGGCCAGGTTGGTCTCAATCTCCTGACCTCCTGATCCACCCACCTCAGCCTCTCAAACTGCTGGGATTACAGGTGTGAGTCACCATGCCCAGCCAATAAAGTACCACTTATAAAGCCAATCTCTCTAACTGTCCTTGTCTCAGGTGACATTTTTTCCGAGAGCCCACTAAGTCCTCAGTGTGTGTGGGTCCCTAAAGGGCAGTCTCAGTCCCCTCCCCCTCCAGTCACCCCCACACTGTCTCTTCCTAGAGCTGTGACCTGGGGAAACACGACATCAACCCTTGAAGCCATGGTGAGTCAGCAGATGGCATGTCGTTCTGTCTGAGAGTGGCAGAGGTCAGAGAAGGGAAAGCCCCGAAGACTCCAGTGTGCCAGAGCCCTGGCCTCTACCACCCAGCAAGAGCCAGACGCAGCCTACGAGCATGGTCAGCATGACTTGAGGTGAAGTTTCCAACTGCAATGGCTTTCTAGGTTCAGGTCTTTGCATAAGGGAAGAGGTGGGGAGGTATGAGAAGCAGCAAACAGAGATGCCAAAAGTTCTAAGTGCGTAACATAATTATAAGGTAAATGTATTTCTCCAAACAGGAGAAAAGGCAAACTAGCTCTCTGAGTTTTCCTCCCATATGAAGGTTTTGCTTGAATCTTTAGGTGTGGTTTGATGTGCTCAGGAGGACTTGCTGCTGTGTTTCTGTTGACATTCTTGCCCTATCCCCATGACGGGGAGCTGGGCAGTCTATGTGCCCCTGTCACTCCAAGTGGGGTCTGTGGACAAGCAGCATCAGCCTCTCCTGGGACCTTGTCAGAAACAGAGAATCTCAGGCCCCACCCAGACCTACTGAATTTGAATTTGCATCTTTGCAAGGTCTCCAGGTGTTTCCGGTGCACAGGCATGCTTCAGAAGCCGCCTGGCTTCAGGACGCAGGTTTCCCCCGGGGTGTGCACTCATGCCACAGCAGGCATGTACACAGACTTTAGATGGTACAGGAGTGAACATTAACCATTTTCATGGGTTTTAACTTTAACGTTCATTTATAGCAGATGATGCATCACGTACAGAAATGGTAAGTTGACATAAATGGTATGTTTTAAAGCTACTCAACTTAAATATTCACTGACTAATAGCCTGGGGTGATGAGAAATCTCACCTTCGAAGGAGGGACAAAAGGCCCGGCGCGGTGGCTCACGCCTGTAATCCCAGCGCTTTGGGAGGCTGAGGTGGGTGGATCACGAGGTCGAGACATTGAGATGATCCCAGCCAACATGGTGAAACCCCATCTCTACTAGAGATACAAAAATCAGCTGAGCGTGGTGGTGAATGCCTATAGTCCCAACTACTCGGGAGGCTGAGGCAGGAGAATCGCTTGAAGCTGGGAGGTGGAGGTTGCGGTGAGCAAGATCGTGCCATTGCACTCCAGCCTGGAAACAAAGTAAGACTCCATCTAAAAAAAAAAAAAAAAAAAGGAAGGACAAGAATGACCATTTCCAGAAATGATGATCTAGTTTAGGCCCCTCAAGGATGTAGCAATGAAGAGGCTGTTGCGGAGAGGTGGGGACTTGTCCAGGCCCAACAGTGAGAGTGTGGTGACAGCGGCAGACTGGAACTCAGCCCCATGCAGGGTAGCAATGCCCCCTCTTTCCTCTGCCCTGGCTGCACAGCTTGACCAGAAGCTGGATCTACAGCCCCAGTGACGTCAGGGACCGGGACATCTGCAGGTGACACCACGCAGGTCCGCAGTGTGCATTTCTGTTACTACAAACAAAGGGGGCGTGTGGCCAGTGGAGGCGAAGGCCAGCCATTTGGAGATTAGCTGTCTCCCCTTGAGCCAGGAACCACGGGGCGCCTGGCTCTTCATTCATGAATAAACACCGTTCCTGCAATAGGAACGTTACCTGCACCTAGTCCAGGCTCAATCAAGTGAATGCATGTTTATACTGCTCCCTGAACTGTAGAGAGGAAGGACACTTGGTATTTTTGGAGGGTGATTTTGAGAGCATCTTTCAAAATTTTAAATGTGTGTGTTCTTCCATCTGGCAGTTCTTCTTCTAGGAATTCATGTTAAAGAAATATATCCACCTGTGAGTAAGGATACATGTAAAGAGATTTATTACATATATCCTTACTCATATAGGGTGCTCTGTGCAGGCTAAGAAGCCGAATGCTTTTCAGGTGTGTTGGTGAGGTTTTGCAAATAGGAAACCTGAAGTTAGATGGAATTGGTCATTTATCTTTGTGGCCATCTCATGGACTTTGCTCAGATCTCTCAGATGGAGTCATTCACACACACACACACACACACACACACACACACACAAACACACACACACACACACACACAACCAACTTCACAATATGTACCAGCTTGACAATATGTTTAGTTTTTCCCTAAAGTTTTTTCAGCTGCGTTTGCACTACCTGTGGTTTGGGGCTGTCGGTATCTGTTTTTTCAATTCTTCTAGCTGTTTTTCACTTTTTCAGCACAGAATCGAGTAGTAAATTCTGTAGTCTCCTGCCCCCTTCCCATTCTCTTGTGCCTAGCTCCTTATCCTGGCATTCAAGGCTGCCATCACTATGGCCTCAGTCTAACTTTCCAGCCTATTTTCCTGCACACCATGTTCCAACCAAAATATGCCATGAACCACATGTATGAAGTTTGAGACCAGTCTGAGCAACAGGGCAAGTCCCAGTCTCTATTAAAAAATAAAAATAAATGAAGAGTAAACCACTTGGGATCAAACCATTCCCACCCTCTGCAACCTTCACACCTAGCTTTCCACAAAAGCTGTGCTTTGGCCTAGAATTCTCTTTCCACCGTTGAAATGCTTCTTCCTAAGGGCCAGCTTAAATGCCCTCTCCTGCACAAAGCCTCTGTGTTGTTCCTAAGCCCCTGAAACTCCCATAGCCCTCTATTGCTACCTCGTTGTGATGTTTGGAACAGGCCTTGAGTTTCAGCCTCCGAGGCTGTGGGGGAGTGTTCCCTTATCTCTGTGTTCCCGGCTGCCCAGCCCAGAACCTGACTCATAGAAATCCCACCAGGAAAACTTTGGCAAGTCCTGGGTTTTATTCCCAGCTCTGTTGGGACTACTAGTCGGTGTTGATGCTGGGTAAATTATCTAACCTATTTATTCAACTATAAAATATAAATATGAATCACGCCTTCATAGGGAAGGCATGAAAGTAAAATGAGGCAGTGCGCACAATGCGCTTAACATTCTTCTTGGCACCCGTTAAGTGTTTAATATATCATAGCTCTTGTTAGTGTTATGGATAATAACAAAAGCAAACATTAAATGGATTGAAAGATAAAGTCATAGCATTTAGAACTGGATGGCCTCTGCAGGTGTTTGAGCCACTGGCCCATCCTGCCCACCAGCCCACGGGACCCTGCGCCTCCCTCACATTCTGGCCCCATAGCAGTTGCTCCTGGCTGCTCCCTGTACCCAGGCCTACCAGAAACCCTCTCTCTTTTCTTCTCTCCAGTAAAGATCACAGGCACTTTAGGGGCCTGTAGTCTTCTTTGGGTTAAGAAGCAATGTTCTGGGGCTAGCTCTCATTTTACGGGGAAGGAACCTGGCCTGGAAGGAAGGAGGTGCTTGTGAGAGAAGGAGGTGTTTGTAAGGGAGAAGGTGCTCGCCAGGGAGGGGACGCTCCCCTGGGAAGAGGCTCTACCCAGAGGGGAGGTGCTCGCCAGGGAAGTAGTGCTCCTCAGGGAGGAGATGCTCCCCAGGAAGAGGGTGATCCCTGGGAAGGGGGTGCTCTCCAAGGAGGAGGTGCTTGCCAGAGAGGAGTCCTGGCTACCCCAGAGCCATGGCACTCCGACCAGCAGGGCTGTGTTTTCCAAAGTGGCACTTCCTTCCCTGGGTCTGGCACAGATGTGGCTGCCGAGAGACTGCCTCACTTATTCCTCTGTCTTCAAAGAACAACTCTTTCCTCATCCATATCTTTCTTAACAAACGTACTTGTCTGAGAGAAGCATAACTTCCAAGTCTTCCTTCCCTGAATTTGAAGGAGACTTCAGGGACAGCAACTTTCCAAGGACCAGCCCTGGGGTCAAATCTGAAATAGAATTCCCAGCAGGCAGCCAGTCTCTTTCTTTCCATGGAGACTGGAGGGGTCAAAGCCAGCTCAGGGCTATGCTCACAGGGGCCCCTCTGGGAATGAGCGGAGCACAGGAATTCCTCTCCCAGGTGTTCGGGTGGCCCCACTGATGGGAGGGAGAGGGCTGGGGGCAGCTAAGATGCTGGGCAGGTGTGTGGGGCTGGAGTCAGCCCTGAGGAGCAGAGGCAGGGTGGGACAGCCTAAGCCAGACACCAGGGACAAAAGAGGAATTGACATGAGCCAGCCTCCTTTGAAAGAGAGGAAGAGGGGACAGGTCAGTTGACAGCTGTGGGAATACAACAGAAGGTTGGACTTTTCAAGAGCTCACAACAGGCACCAGCTCCTCCACACCTTGGAGCACCCCCTCTCGGGGGGACTCTCGCATCATCCCCACTCCACTGTTGTACAAGGCAAGATACTGGTTCCATTTCAAATACCACTCAGCTCCACTTGGAAAAGACAAACACTAAGTCTGAAAAAAAGCGAAGCTGCCCAAGTGTTCGGTTGAGAGTGGGACAGGAGATGGGGTTTGGGGATCAGAAATGGCTGCATAAGCCCAGCCTGAAATGCTCACCCCTAGAGTCACCCCTTTG